>NC_140953.1:72412248-72812248 GCF_014529385.1 Adiantum capillus-veneris | reverse complement strand
TGATGTTGCCAGCTGTGCCCGAGTTCAGGATTGGAGACAGGACCTATATCTTCTTACATGATGTGCAAAGTGTGTTTTATTTAAGGGAGGATTTCTCCCTGGCTATTATTTCTAGAGTCCAAGAGGAGAGGAGTGGATTTGTTTCAGAGGATAGTAGTGATGATGAGGCAATGGAAACATCCAGCAATCCAATGGAATGCCTTCGAAGATGCTTTGAGAAAGCTGAAAAATACAAGGAGACACTACCTGATGAAGCCACCTTCCAAGCAATAAGACAAAGCCTAAGACCATCGAAAAGTAACAAAGAAGTGGAGGATTGGTTTAACCATTCAGGTCAGGGGTCAACTACATCTGTAGACCTGTGGCAAGAAAACCTCTTTCTGCAGGATGAGAGCTTCATGGTATCTCTCTCTCTCTCTCTCTCTCTCTCTCTCTCTCTCTCTCTCTCTCTCTCTCTCTCTCTCTCTCTCTCTCTCTCTGTTTGTGTCATTTCTGACATTGTATGTGCAGTCTTGGATTGCTGACAAGGATGACTTCCTTCGGCGCCGGACAAGAGAGTATCGAGGAAGGGATGCGGCCCTAGCACAGTACCTTTCAAAGCTCTGCGAGTCACCGATAGTAGTTTTTCACAATTCCATGTCACAAGAGGGTTCAATAGCAACTTACACATTCAAGACACTATCACGCTTCTTGGGTGGACCGGTGCTGCCCAAAAGTGCAGATAAAGTCATTCTTGTTGACAAAGTGTTTGCTAGAGATTGTTTTGGTTACTGCCCAGGCTATACAGGTGGTCGGGCAGCGTATTACTACACGTACACAGCAATGGCACTAGCTCTTGGTAGACAAAACCCAGATGAACTTTTAGAGTATGGCAAACATCTCATGATTCGTTACAAGGGTGACGTGCCAAAAAACAAAATTGAACCTGCAAAATCTTGATACACTTCAAGTAGCAATTGTATAAGATGATGTATTACATAAATTTTTTACAATGCCATCCACTCAGAGTATCTTTCTCCACTTGTGATTCACATACACCATTGTCTCTCTCCACCTTCGTTGACTTTCACGAGCTCCGGAGTTGTTGTATGCCATTGATCTTTTAGCTTTTTGTTGTTGTAAATGTCTGATTGCTTGTGTTGTTGCTGAATTTGCCAAGACTTCTTTTGCCTGCATTTGATGAATGATTCTACGATAGAACCATTCAAATAGTTCTCTCAAACTGTTAGCCTTGATTCGAGAGCCACCATGTCGTGTGTGCCTGAAATAAGCATTTCTTGCCATGTAATGAGACTTTTCCATCCCTTGGGTATTCCATATTGCCGGGTTCCCATACTTCTGTATAAAATATGGCAAATGATTGAAGATGATGTGCTGGATATGAAAACAGATTAGTTAGAATGTTTTACACTCACATATTTGCACATAAGAGAGAATGAAATACACAATAATACCATGTAGTGAGTAATCTGGGTGTCTGTCCATGCTGTCTTGAATGATTTTTTCAGAAGGTTGAGATTTTCCTTGAACTTGTTCATATCACCTTGTGACCAGTCATCTTTGTCGCACATCAAAAATAGGATGTCTATTGATCGCCAAACCTCAGCCTTCGCGTTACGAGTAGTTGGTTCGTGGTCTTTGACTGCAATATGTAGCTTTTTCCAGCTCTGATACTCTACCTTGCTAACATAAGATGTGTTATATATTTTTCCATGTTTTGTTAGCTTTGGATCTCTTGTACCTTGGGGCTTAGATAAAAACCTCCGTGCCTTCACCCCACCGATGGATGGTTTGCATGGGACATCCTTCTCAGCAGTTGATCTCTTTTCATCCCGCTGGATTTTCACATTGCCACCATGAAGCCCCATATCCGACAGTACCATTTCTAAGCACTGCAAGGCTACTTGTCGTTCTGCAGAGTTCTTAATCTTCCAAGCAAACCCGATGTATAAGTAGACCAATTTCTCTACAATTCTACAAAGGGCATGCATTGTACAAATGTGAACATTCACAAGTGGTATTTTCAAAACTGGTCGAAAAGCAGGATCCTCAATGTGACGTGTTGGAGCTTTTCTCCACCACTTTGGGTTCATGACCTTTGCAGGCTCCATGCAGAACAAACACGGTGACTTTGCCATTGCACCCATTCCACAATTATACATGCACTTTAATGTTTTAAGGTCACCTGCAAGATGCCACTGAACTTGAAAGTCTCCCCTTCCATCTAGACGTAGTACCTCTCCCTGGTTAGTCTGTCGATCAATCAGCTCCGGAATATTAGTTCGATGGAACACCCAATATAGAATCTCATGATCCTCTTTCTTTACCTGCAACACAAAATAAATGAGACTTAAGTAGATCTGAATATTTGAGCTTACTTGAGAATATCGCTTACCTCAAACGCACCAAGCCACCATATGTTAGATTCTGATTGAACACTAAAATATAAAGGATCATCACTGGGACACTTTGAGAGGGCTCTATTCATTAAAGTAATAGTAACACGCTCTAGCTTTTTCTCTTTAACAAGCTCACACTCATCCAGTTTTAACACAAAATGTAATAGTCCACGTGACTCTTCAAATGTGATGTTGTAAAACTCCACCATTCTCTTCTGTAGTATCCGCAGGTCCATAAAAATATTGTTGAACTCATCATATGCCACAGTGTTGGCTCCATGGCCACTGTAAGTTGCTTTAATATGAAAGGGCTGTCCAAGATAGTCTCCCTGTGCCTCGTTAAGCTGAAGCCTCTCTTTCCAAACACTTGAGGCTGATGGTAGAAGTTTGGATTTTATACCCTTCCTAACAAAGATGGTTGAGACAGACTTTTGGATAGCCGAATATCCTCTTTTGCTTACACCAAGTGAATCAAGTGTGCCTTGTATCTCTTTTGCAGGCACTGAGTTCTCTGAAATAAAGCGGTCCACTACATTTCTTTGTAGACCCTTAAACTTCTTGTCATGTACTATATCTGCTGCCAGGCTTCTACTTATAAGTGGCTTCAATCTCTTTCCTATATTGGCTTTGGGGTCAATGTTTTCCTTGTCAGGATAGATTGAGTCTCTACATGAAGACAATGCATAAGTAAATAACAGAAAATTTGCTTCACTAACACTATTTAGGCACATGAAAACAATGCATAACAAGAAAAAACAAAGTGATTACTTAACTAAGACAATGTAGCCAACCAAGAAGCATCACCTTAATGCTCGGATTCTTTTCTTGAGACCTCCTGATGCAACCTGCAATGTTTCAAGATTGCGCAATTTCTTCTTTCGGATACGACCACCCAAGATGGTGTCCTTCATTTGACAACTTCGCACCTTTTCTTTCAGTTCTTGTACCTCTGTTTTATGTTGCAAAATGGTAACCTGATCTGTAGAATGTAAATGTGAAAGGCGAACAATCTCACATTGTTGAGATTGGAAAATGCTCTTGTAAGTTCCAGCTTCTCTTGTAAGTGATTTACAATAACCCAGAAGGCCGTTTTCTCCATCACCAGCAAAGGTCAATAAGCTTGTAGGATTGACAAACGGTGGAGACGCATTAGTTATTGGATTCTTAGGGTAGAGAGAGCCTCTCGTCCAGATATCTATGTGTTTAGCTCCTTGAGCTCTGAGCGTGTCTATGGAGGTGGGAGGTATATGTGTGTTTGTTTTACTGCGCTTAATCAATGGTTGGTACTCATTGTCCAAATCAATGTGAAGGTGATATTTGGCTCGTTTGTGGGTAACATTTGTGCCATTTGAGGAGTGCGCCATTAGCCAAATGTGCAGGTTTAATGGAAAGTGAATAGCGGCTGCGGATTTGTCCCTCCATGTTAGCCTCATTCCCTCCGTATTGACGTTGTTCATTCAATACAACTAAAAAGAGTATTATCCCTCAATCACTACGAACGAATGTTCAGAGGGGTAAGGAATCTACTTAAAGTACACTTTTTGAAGTTTTACTATGAAAGACCCAGCTCTTTTATTTGTCATTTTTTCTAGAGAGAGAGTGCAAAAAATACATTTTCTTAGAAGGCCCTCCAAATGACCTCTGAAATTTCCTAATGTCCCAATGAGCTTGTTCTGCCATAGGCATAACAACTCTAATAACAACAATCCTTGCAGCAAGACCTGCAACATCCTCAACATGGCCTACATCCTCATAACCAGGACGTACATCAATGCCCTGCACAATATTCCAGACGCCCTTTGACACAAGAACATGTTACATCATGTAAGCCAACATAGGGTAATTATCCCCATCCAACCTGTCCTCTGCAGCAAACATTTAGAACACATCTGTGTTGTTGTCAGCCATGGAAAATGCTTGCATCTAATGTGAAAACTGCCCAAACTTGAGGAGAAATTGAGTGAGACCAACATATGCTATACAACACAACCCACAGTAGACTGTATGGGACTTGTTATGCAGTACTTGGTAATGACAAAATTCTGCACAAAATGACAAAATTGCCTGCACAGACCTAGCTGTACTGGAAACGGAGGGCGAAATGAGCCCGAATCAAAAATCTGAGCAGACGTGCAAAATTTTTGTCGACCTGCGAATGCTTATCAAAGCTCACAGAAATCGGAGAAAGTGAGGAGGCGCGTGCTAGAGCTGCTGGCACCTAAGCCCGGGAGGACATAACATGCTCTGATACCAATTGTTGGAATTAGGGTTGCAGAGAAACGCACACATCTTGGAGA
This sequence comes from Adiantum capillus-veneris, assembly GCF_014529385.1. Lineage (NCBI taxonomy): Eukaryota > Viridiplantae > Streptophyta > Polypodiopsida > Polypodiales > Pteridaceae > Adiantum > Adiantum capillus-veneris. Next base: position 72,807,552 of record NC_140953.1, on the reverse strand, counting down.
AGACGAAGGAAGCTCAAGGCACACAATAGAGAGTGTGTTACTTAGTGTGCAATCGAAAGATAAATAGCCCTAGAGTGGTCGTATATATACAATGCACCTGGGAAAAAAACCTCCTAAAGTTTGAAAAAATGCCCCGGCGGTCCTAGTGTGTTCACATAGATCACTACCACATGTATATGGTAACAAAATTGTCGAGAAGAAGGTGTTGCCAAATCCATAGCTGCCGGTGCTGTGTCGCGATCGTCGGAGAAGAGAATAAAGTGCTCTCTCTCTCTCTCTCTCTCTCTCTCTCTCTCTCTCTCTCTCTCTCTCTGTGCTCTCGTGCCGATGATGAGCTTCCAAATCCTTGCAAATACCAAAGCTGGCGCCTTCTCTAGCTTTCTCTCTCTCTCTCTCTCTCTCTCTTGCTGCTCTTGTGCCGATGATGAGCTTCCAAATCTTTGCAAACACCAAAGCCGACGCCTTCTCCAACTCTCTCTCTCTCTCTCTCTCTCTCTCTCTCTCTCTCTCTCTCGTTGCTCTCGTGCCGATGATGAGCTTCCAAATCTCTGCAAACACCAAAGCTGGCACCTTCTCTAGCTCTCTCTCTCTCTCTCTCTCTCTCTCTCTTGCTGCTCTCATGCCGATATGATTGCTGAGAGGAGCTCTCTCTCTCTCTCTCTCTCTCTCTCTCTTGTTGGTGGGTGTGAATATGAGAGCGGGTCGAGCATTCAAGGGATGGTCGAGGGGCTTGGTGGGAACAGGGCCTTGCACACACTATAGTGTGTAAGGCTCAAGCAAGAAAAAAAATTTGAACTTTACTGTTGTAGTGCAGAGTGAACGACAGTATGACGACTTTGCTTGCAGGTTTCGGTCCTCACCGACTTTCCCTGCGTGACCCAATGCTACCTTCCGGCTGCTTGTTACAACAGATCTTCAAGGCCCTCCTTGGTCCTCCCAATCCCTGCTTAATGTCAAGCTCTGCCCCGAGCCTCTGCACTTGATTTCCCTTTGCTGATGCTGCTCGTTTTGTCACCTTGCGCTGCACTGCCCGACCCGTTCCACAATCTGGGTGGCGTCTTCCTTTTCCGCCTGTTACTTGAGAAATCAGCTGCAATAAGCATCTACAGGAAGGACTATATTGCTACTCATCAATCATCAGACACACCCAACATCATGCGCGCCTTACTTCCACCATCGACTCAGCACACTAGGCGCCCTAGTGTGTTGTTAAATGATGCTACCTGAGGTGTATGTACCTTGTCGCACACTCACATTTGTCAAGCATTTCACACAATCTCTCTCTCTCTCTCTCTCTCTCTCTCACACACACACACACACACACACACACACACACACACACACACACACACACACAGCCCTCACTCCTATGTAAGGTGTGGAGCTATAGGCACACTCACTCAAAGAGCTCCCCTCTCTCTCTCACACTCACACTCACACACACACAGTGATCTACTACACATCCTTGCATTTTCTTTTTTGAAGCAGCTTCTCAGCTTATACCTTATACTAAGAATGATTATTAGTAGCTAGGTTTCCATGGAGGCCCTTGCCGTCGCCGTAGCCTTTTTAATGCTGATTATAGGCGTTTCCTCAGCACTGCGGAGACGTCAGGTTCAGGCAAGCAAGTAAGTAATTGGGCATTTCCAGCTTTAAAACTTAATCTCGACGTTAGTGCGAGTTTAATACGGTTGAAAAATGGTTAGGACGGTTAAGCGAGGCGCATTAATTTGTGCAAAGCTTATATAAGGTAAAGGGAAATATATTGATGATGATGGATTAGGGGTTAATTAAAAAAGTCGTGGGTGGGTGTGGTGTACATGGGCAGCTCTGTACACGAGGAAGCAGAGGTCACCTCTTCGCTGAATCACGGTCTTCGCTACTGTCCACAGTGGAAGGTTCATTTTACCTCCCCAATTTCATTTTCACCTAAAATGCGCAGAATATTCGTTTAATTGGCCATCTGTTTAATGAGATTGCCTCCTATACAGATCTAGAATTCTAAACTAACATAATATGGCAGAAGGGGGAGCCCTTTACACGTGTCCAAATCTGCGACATGAAGGCTAAACTCCAAAACTTAGAGCAGCTCATGTGCACGCGATAAAGCGGGAGAGAGAAAGAGAGAGAGGCAGCTGAAGGCGGTCGGCCGTACTAGTAACAAAAGTGACATTTTAATCTTGTTCTATTTATTGTTTTATTTAATATTTAATATTTTTTATACTCTTTCACTCTCTCTGCGTTATCAGTCTGGATGCGGCCCATGAATCAAGTGTACCGCTACAAGCATGCTTTTCGAGGCTTCTCTGCCAAGCTTACAACGGAGCAGGCCGCAGCTCTAGCAGGTAATAAACACCTCCCAAAACACTCATCTTTCAAGTTTCGTGTTGTTTTCTCTTTTCGCAGTCTGTCTTAGTTGAGGTCCACGGTCTCTCGCGATCCATGTCGGATCCACCCCGAACCACTTCGATCTGGTGTCATGAAACGTCAAGGTCCGTCTGAGCTCCGTTGCCGTCAAGAGACCGTCAAGGCCACCAAGCCGTAGCTCTGATACCACTTGTGAGTGCACGGATGTGTGCGTGCCCGGTGTGATGCGGTGCATGTGGGGAAGAGGATGAGCACGAGACGGTGTGGGTGGAGCAGCCTGAGGAAGTGTAAGTGAGGAGCTCCTTACTATTCATATAGAAAGAATAAGTGTATGTACACATGGTGGGCAAGCAATGGGTTTGGTACCTACCATAAAGTGATCTTGGATAGGGGATAGGTTGATAGATAGTGGGTGTCAAAAGAAACTGGGAGATCGTGTCATCCGATTGGGTAGGCAAGGCTTGGGGATGGGTAATGGAGGATTTTTCTTTGCCTGAGATGGTTTGGAGGTAGAAGCCTCATGATTATGCCACCACAAAGGAAGTGCGAAAGCTCTTGAGATGAACAATTAGTAGCAAGGATGGTGATAGTTAGAGGGAATTCTTTAGTGTTTGTGGTCTCAAGGGAACTATGATCGAGCCCTAGTTGTTTGGAAAGTGTCATGGTTAGTATCACAGTCAATATTAAATTTGGTTGCTCTCATCTAAGCCCAATCAATAGAGTTTTTCTTTGTGGGCTCTGTTAGCCACCTCCACTTGAGCTTCTTTTCTCACGAAATCTTCCCGCTCCTGGTTTTTGCATGCATGCAATTGCTGAAGTATTTCATCAGTAAAAGGTTCCTATTATCTTTTGACTTGGGATCCATGAATATAAGATTTTATCAATTTTCCATCTAGAGTGGTTAGGTTAAATGAGCTTCCTTGAGTGATGCCAGTCAACAAACATAGTCCTAGTTCCCTAGCGGTGTGTTTTTGTTTTTGTGAAGCATATAAAGGAGAACTTAGTCCTCTTTTTAGAATTTTGCAGTACAAATATTATTTAATCAAACCAAGCCTTTCTTCGGCGTATTTTGACATACATAACATGGACGTCCTCGATCCATGTTTCATCCAATTTATCAAGCTCCAACAGCCTGCTCAAAAAGGCATGGGCGGTCCACTCCAAGGGTATTTCCACTACAAGAGGTACTTCACATTAGCGACACTCTCAGTGCGACGATCAAAAGTTAAAATATACGGCGTCGCTATTTTCTTTGTTGCATAGCGACGTCTATAGCGACACCGATAAGGGTAAAAAATAAACCGAGAGCGTCAAAAACTCAGATCTTAGATCTGAATTTTTGCGCTCTAGCAAAACAGGTAAACGCACTCCCTCCCCCCCTCCCACACACACACACGAGGAGAGGAAGGAGAGCCATGTATGCTCCTTTCTTCTCCTTTCTCTCATGTTCCCTTCCCCTCTTTCTCTCTCTCTCTCTCTCTCTCTCTCACACACACACACACACACACACACACACACACACACACACACATGCATAAACAAAGAATGCATACACACACACATTGAGAGAGAGAGAGAGAGAGAGAGAGAGAGAGAGGAGAAAACAAAGAGAAAGAGAAAGAGTCGGAGAGAGAGAGAAAAAAAAAACAAAGAGAGAGGGGGAGAAGACGAAAAGAGAGAGGTAAGGGGAGAAAACAAAGAGAGAGAGATAGATAAATTAGAGAAAATATGAAATGAAATGTTATACTAAGCTTTAGGGTTAGGTTAGGTTTAAAATTACATTTAAAATTAGGTTAGATTAAGATCTAAAATTAACTTAGATAACATTTAACTTATATTTAAAATTTATGCTAAATTTAAAATTAGATTAAACTTAAGATTATGTTAAGATTTAAATTAGATTTAAGATTAAGTTAGATTACATTTAGGTTTATGTTAGATTTAGGTTTATGTTGAGTTTAAGATTATATTACATTTAGATTTACGTTAGATTTAAAATTAGGGCAAGATTTAAGATTCATTAAGTTAGATTTAAGATTAGATTGGATTTAGATTTAAGTTAGATTACTTTTAGGTTTAGGATTTAACATTAGATTAGATTTAGGTTTATGTTGAGTTTAAGATTATATTAGATTTAGATTTATGTTGGATTTAAAATAAATGCAAGATTTAAAATTAACTAGGTAAGATATAAGATTAGATTAGATTTAGATTTAAGTTAGATTACATTTAGGTTTATGTTAGATTTAAAATTAGATTAGATTTAGGTTTATGTTGAGTTTAAGATTAAATTAGATTTAGATTTAAAATTAGATTATATTAGATTTAGGTTAGATTTTAGGGCATGTCAATGAAAGCTTTGCCTAAAGAGCAAACATTAGGTACACAACAATATGTATATTCCCATCAAACTCTGACACATATTAACTCACCCACTAACCATGTTCAGTTAACTCAGAATCACCATATGTTCAATTAGGTTAGACTTAAGATTATATTTTGGATTTAGTTTTTATATTAGAGTCTACCTTTGAGATTATTAAAAAAAATTTAGAGTTAGGCGAACGGTGATCCCTCTCTTCCTCTCTACGGATTGGAAAGCTTTCAACTGCATGATACTCAGATTGGATGCCAATAGAGGATTAAATTTATGTTCAGGTTATACGGTTTTTACATTCATTATGAGTAGTGACAACGATGTGGGGCCGTCCAACCGAAATACCTATCTCTCAACAAGGATCTTATGTCCTTGTAATCAATGCAAACATGTTGTGCGACGAACAAGACGCTTTCCTTTGCAACACGTTCGTGAATTTGGTGAGTTTGATCCATTTATTATAGATCGAGTTGTTGCCAATTATAACTCATCGAACTCTGATGCTGGCCTACAGAGAGTAATCTTGCAACCCAATAGACGGGTTTGCAGGCGCTTTGGTCAAGCAGCATACGTGAGACCACAAGATGTAGCCTTTGATAGCTCGGGGGATGATCATGCATACCGCATTCCCAACGAGGCAATGTTTGAGCCCGAGATCGATGAAATGATCGAGACGATCATGGATTCAAAAATTCTTATCTATGATGATATGAAAAGTGAAGCCGATACGCCATTGTATGATGGAGCACGTGTGTCTAGATTGAAGGTGCTCCTGGTTCTTCTCAACATGCATGCAAAGTTTGGATGGAGTGACATTAGCGTCACAATGCTTTTCAGGTGATCTATTACAATGTGCTTACTTCAATAAACAGCTCTAGATGTATAATGATCTGATAGATTACTTACACAAGTGTACCGTATTTTTTTCGCTGTGTAGATTGCTCAAAGAGGACATACTTCCAAGTGATAATGTGATGCTAGATTTCAGAGAGGAAGCAAGAAAGATCTTGCAAAACTTGGGGATGGATTACAATTCGATTGATGCTTGTCCAATGCATTCTTTTCAGAGGGGAATACATAGACATGGAGAAGTGCCCCAAAAGTGATTCCGAGAGATATCGAGTAGATCTCCACGGACAAAAAATTCCACAAAAGGTTTTGTGATATTTTCCTCTACTTCCTGGCATCAAGCATTTCTTTGAATGTAAGTCCATGGCCGCCATAGCATCATGGCACGAGGAGAATAGATCTTTGGATGGTGTGCTACAGATTCCTGCAGATTTCATAGCCTGGAAATATATAGACGATACATGGTCGGATTTTTCCAGGGAAGCTCAAAATTTGCGCATAGGCCTGGCTATGGATGACGTAAATCCATTTGGTCAGAGATCAATATCTTACAGTGTATGGCCCATTGTCATCGTCTATAACATCCCCCTGTGGTTGACTACCAAGAAGGGGCACCTGTTTCTAAGCTTGATTGTGCCGGGTGGTATAAAGTGAAGAATATGGACGTGTATCTTCGTCCACTATTGGAAGAGCTACAACAATTGTGGATTGGCATAGAAGTGGTGGATATGAGCCGACACACAGGCCGACGGAATGCTTTAATCAGAGGCATTCTAATATGGACCATGCATGACTATCCCGGACTAATAGAATGCTCAGGTGATTTACACTCAAACTCAAATACTATAAATCTTGTTTTTCTCAAGCTTATCTATTGTCATGTGTATATATACCGGGATTCAAACAGGCGGATAAAGAGCATGTGTCACATGTGGATCTAGACTTAATGCACGTCAAGCACCCTCACTGAAGAAGCAAACCTACAAAGATCATCAAGCGTATCTTCCAGAGAATCATGAGTTACGCGATGGTTTTTTGGGAAGAGAGTCACCGAGGATGTCTGCACAAGCATGGTTAGAGCAGAAGGAGATGTGTGATGATGGTTTGCCCCCACAGATGAAGAGACTCTCTCTATGGTACGAGTTACCATATTGGCCCAGACTCATGATCAATCACTTGCTCGATGGACATATTCAAGAATGTAGGTAATCTGCTGTGGGACCATCTAACCGGCAAGAAAGATACTTTGGGAGACAGGGTTGACCTTAGAAATGTGGATCGTATGGAGCAATATTGGCCGCAGACAGCACCCGATGGATCGATAAAACTCCCAGAAGCGCCATGGATTTCGACCATTCGATCTGTGCATACCCCCATTCACATAATGCACTCGCTCCGAACGTGTTTCACTAAAGAAGGGAAGCTTCCTGGTTTGAAGTCCCACGACTGGCATAAAATGTGTCAGGTATGTTTGAAGTGGAATATATCATAGTGGAAATTTTGCAGTTTATTTTACCGGTGGCCATTGAGGGATGTTTGTCTCGTGACGTCCATAACACAATTTACAAACTTGCAAAGTTGGTGCAATGGATCTCACAAAAGGAGATCAATGTAGACTCCATACCATTCACGAAACTAAATGCTGTGGAGGTTGTGTGTATGTTTGAGAAACACTTTCCTACCACCATGCTAACCATTCAGGTGCATCTTCTTGTTCACATAGTTGATGAGGTGGAAATAGTTGGCACAGTACATTCCAGATGGATGTTCTTTTTAGAACATTTCATGAAAATGCTCAAGGGATATGTGTGTCAAAAGGCATGTCTGGAGGGTAGCATGGCAAAAGGTTGGTTGGTATCAGAGTCCCTAGTTTACATTGGAGAGTGGCTAGATGGATTTGATAAAGCCCGAGACACGCTATGGAGAACCATAGATGATGAGCGCATATCTGGGATTGTCATGTGCAATCTCGGTGTTGAGAAGAAGATGAAGAAATATATAGAGGCTAAAATCAATCGATTTTTCATGCTTCACAATCCAGTGATGCAAAAGTGGATTTCACAATACGAGGATGCAAAGCAAGAGCAACAAAGGGCACGAATTGAGTGGAGACGGGGAAGACGACTGCCAATGCATTATCCGGCGGGTCTGGACAGCCTACCATCATTCATGAGCTTAAGATGGTTGCACAACCAATTGAAAATCACACAACAGTGCGGTGAAGAAGTGACTGAGGAGGAGTGGGAGTACTCTCGGGGTTGCACGACCAAGGTAAGTTTGCAGTGTACGACTAGCGAGTTTCTAGACGTTTGAACGGCCACTCATAATCTTTGTTGGTTTTATTATAAGTCATACACAACAACATGGTGTAAAGGTTGACATTTTAGGGTGGAACGGATCGACAAAAAGTGTTTTACACAAGATTGGGGAATCATGGCAAAATTTGAATAGTCTAGTCAACGACGGTCCTCTGATGCACATCCTCTGGTGGCTGAACTCACTTACTTCGGCACGCTACAAGAGATTTTGAGGATCGATTATAGAGGATTTTTTCTTGACTTGCTCGACGTGCAATGGTTCAAGATAAACATGGAGGGTCACAACGCTATTGTTCGCAGAAGAGAGTCTGGTTTCCTTGAGATGGATTGAACTAAAAAATGGACCGACCTAAGAGACACTTTCGTACTATCCAAGCATTGTGAACAAGTAAGTCTATAAATATTTAACATCCAATTTTAGAAGTTATGTGCTTGGAAGCTCTCATGTAAGTCATGTGGCTCTGGCAGGTGATATTTTATCCTACAAAGTCTGCATTAAACTGATGGTACGTCATAGAGGTAGCCCCTCGTAGTGCACGGACGTATGAGGGCTACCATGTGCCAATCATAGTAGCATCAATGGAGGAGAAGATTCTCAGTTAGAAGCCGTTGAGGTGGTGCAAATGAGCATCAAGATGCTACTTTATATTGGGTGCATGCAGAGGATCTACAAAATGAAACTGAGGACATTTGCCTAAACGGGAGAGCTCTATATAGACATAGGGAGTTATGCTAAGCTATGCGAGGATGAGAGAGACCTCTTAAAGCCATAAACATCATATTTGAACAATTTTTCTCCGTTTTATAATATATATTGTATTCACGTGGCTTTTCGTCCATTCCTGTCTATATGCTATACTTGAGAAATTTAAATTGTGTTTAATTGTCATTGCTTTCACTCCAGGTACGCTCCTTCCCTCTCCTCCCTCTCATGTTCCCTTCTCCTCTTTCTCTCCCTTTTTCTCTCAATATATCTCTCTCTCTCTCTCTCTCTCTCTCCCTCTCTCTCTCTCTCTCACTCACACACACACACACACACACACACACACACACACACATACACACACACACACACACACACACACACACGCACACACGCACACACACACACACACACACACACACTTGGCTAGCTCCTACGGTTTCAACAGCTACGTGTAAGGGTCTTGCAACAAACACAACACACCATTAAGAACTTACAAATGTACAAACATATACAAATAATTCAATGCGAGAGTATTCTCCAGAGAGAGACTTGGAAACTCTCGATGCAATGTAGCAATAATATAATCCTTGGAGGCTTTATCCTGAGCAGTCTCACAAGCAGGGACACTCCTCGATGTGTTGTGAAAGTCTGATATGCTGACTACATCGGCTCGAGGCTGACGCAGCACTGCGCCCTGAGTGCGATGGAGACTGAGGTTGCAAAATCGCGAAGGAGGTGACCCGTCTCTGCTCATAGATGCTGCTCGTCCCTCCACTAGATCTAGTTGATCAAGTGAAAGAGACGCTAAGAATCGCTCTATGTCCGCCTTGCTGGGGCAAGCACTACTGCTACCATGATCACTCATACTGATGGAGTTCGAGAACCTGCAACAAGTGCCCAAGAATATAGAAACTTGCATATACAAAATAGATTAGACATACCTCTCTCTCTCTCTCTCTCGTGATAGATAAAGATCTGTCGCAAGTAATCGAGAAAACTATGGCAAATAGAAAAGAAATTTAATTTATGAGCAAAGTGTCTTCTCACAGCTACATATAAAAGGCATGTTGTTCAAGACATAGCCTTTACAAGATACGTTGAATGCACACGGGAGACAAATTCACAAGAACTTCACAGGAATCTCTCTACACAGGAATCCCTTCCTCTTTACGAGTCCTCTCTCTCTCTCTCTACACAGGAATCACTCTCCCTATATAGTATAGATTATAACTTGTCCATGTTTTCGTCTCCATTCAATATTAAGATTAAATGTTTGTGTGTTTAATGAAGGCATGGATAATGATGAGTTTTTTTTTTCTTTGTCACCTATAAGAGGAGGTGGTACGAGGAGCGACATCACTCTGGAGCGCCATCACGTCGTTCCACTCCTTCAAAGTCTCCCTCTGTTTTGGAGCATTCAGTGCACTCCGAAGCTTCGGTGTCGATGAAACGATCTTCACACTTGTCTAGACACCAATGCTCTAGTAGTGACGATGGCGGTTGCTGTGGGATGCCGCCGCTGATGTCTCGACACCACCTCGTGTTCGATGAGGCTCCTTACATTTTCCTTCTTTTCCCACCCCCACACCAGCCACGAAATCGCCATCTACGCCAGGTTTTGTGTGGCTATTAGCCGTTCTTGGCTACACACCACTAGCTACTCCGGGAGTCATCCCAGTCGACACTCCTTGGTTTGGGGTCAAAACTCCAGTGGAGATACCTGACGTGTGTACCCCCATCGAGACGTCGCTAGAGACCCCTATTGAGACACCCAGGTTCATGCATCACAGGCAAGAGGGCTTGCCGTACTCGATCGACATCAGCGGCTGCATCATCTTGGATGATGAAGGCAAGAAGGTGATCTCACGCATGCGCGGTCTTTGCTCTCAGGTGTTTTGACACTAAATATTAAACACCTGAGTGAAGTGCCAAATGAATTAAAAGACAGAGTCATCAACATGATGCATAACGAGTTTTTTGTGTCAAGTCAAGATGAGCGCTTCACTGATGAATGTTCGAATGCGCGAATACTACAAGCACAAGCGTTCTGAAGTACAAAAAACCAATAAAGCATAGGTAGAACAGACCAGATTGGCTGGCCAAAGAAGATTGGAAGAATTCGAAGTGAGCAGCATGCGAGAATCCTGACAAGTGGAAGCAACAAAAGGAGGCAACCAAAGCGCGAGCAGAGGCAGGGAGCTCGCACCACTTGGGGAGCGGCAGGTGAGCATCATTTGAGGCCGATTTTATAAGTGCTTTTGCATTGGTAGTTACATCTATTTGTACTTTTAAATTCTAACATAATGAATTTATTATATGTTTTGAACAGTTTGGTCGATGAGACAGGACATGACCCCACACCGTACGAGCGCGAGTACGCAGGTAGAAAGTGCCTAAACGCCCTGATGGACATTCTTAGTTCTCGTGCCGACATGGTTAGTATCTCACTTTACTCTTTTACATTTGTTGTATTGATAGCCGTTTTTCGTCTCTCATAAAATAACTTTAAGAAGCCACTTCATCCCACAAAAACACCCTAGCACAATGACTAGGCTCGCTTTTTCATTGTAAATAGTGTGCGTGTGTTTAGGATTTTTATCACATTTTTTATTAAATCGTTAAGTGAGTCATTGGGCTAGGAGACAAAAAAATAAATTTATAATATTACGGTCCTCTTTATATGTAAATATTTTCTATCAAATCAAGGACCTAAGTATAAAGGATTTTTTTTCCAAATTTTTTGTATTTATATAAAATATATTCCTAGGTGTGCGTTATCAGGCCTAAGTATGCTAGCTTCCATCGCGTGTCATTTCTTATACATATTTTACTATCATTCTATCCCTTAAGCTCAACTCACACAAGCCTTGAAAAACCTTTATGTGACTTCATTGTAAAAATTCACCAATAACCTTATCAACTCCGTCATATTTTTTTCCATCCCTCCCAGTTAAATATTCACAAGTACATAGATTTTATCTTCAAATAAATTCCATGAATTCCTCAAAGGGAGAATAATTTAGGGTCCCTTCCCTCATGATTTTCCTCCTTTTATTTTATATATTTTTTGCCACCATGCATCCCATGTGTCCATTTTTCATGACTAGCTAGTCTATCTTGTTACCCCACAAGTATATATTATATTTGATACTTATCCTATACCATACATGTGTGCAAGCTCCTTGGCAATATTAGGTCATGATTGATGTATGGGGGGACTCACTTGGAAGACTACAAAGGAAAAAGAATCAAATAGTGGCCCACTTCAAGCTTTATTAGGTGCTGCAGGGACAACTTTTTGCTCGAATTTTGGCACCTTTTTATGATCCTAATTTGAGGATACTTTCAAAAGACAAAACGTAGCTCGTGAGATGAAGTTTTTTCCATAATTGTTTCAGAAATTTTAGAGTCAAGGGCGATTTTAGATGAAATTTATGGCCGACTTCAAAACTACCACCTCATACACCTAAAAAATCTTCCTATTTCTCTCATCCTTCCACACACCTACTCACTCTTACACACTCCTCTCTCTCCTTCCCACTCCCAAACCTGCAACTCCCATGTCCTAATTCACCCTCTTCACCATTGCCACTTCTCTCACACCTCCATAGCCTTCATCCTCCTTTCTACACCCCTAGGTGCTCCCCTTTCTCTCTACATATATGTCCATATTACCATACTCTCTTCAGCTTTGTAAATAACTTCAAAAAATCAGAAAAAATTCAAGGGTAACCTCAGCAAATGAAGGCTTTTATCATGAATTATCCAAAGTTTTGAGATAACATAGCTTCATCGACACGTGCAACTTCGCCATGCTGACCGCTTCTTCTTCCGGTGCTGTAAAGAGATGAATGTCAACTTCTCCAAAGCTTCAACCTCTCTTTACAAGCTCATCCCTTCTCTAACTTTTCTCATCATATATCTCACCATTTGGTGAATGATTTTGTAAATATTTTGTAGTGATAATTACTAACTACTAACCACTAACCTTATTGTAAAATGCACCCTCTACTAGAGTAGGCACTCCCAAATTATTCACTCAATCCTCTCTCCTTTCATCCTCAATAATTCTCTTTCCTTGAGCCCACATCCATGTGACTCAAAGGATAAGAGAGACCCACCCTTATTTAAAATAAAATAAAATATGCATAATCTTTGATTTCTTCAAATAAACCTGATTAGGTCTAATTCTAATGGGGGCTTGTAAAACCTATAAATAGAGCCCTTCTCTCCCTTGTAAATTATCACATGATCACACTACACCAAACCATTCTCAACACATAACACATCACTCTTCAAGCCTACTTGTGTAGAGTGTGTGCATTGTGAGTGCTCTATTCCATCACTACACATAGGTGCATGGAGAAGCTTGAAGTTAGTTATGCCATCTACAGGAGTGGAGTGATACTATACTCTGCAATCACACTTGTAGCCTACTCTTGTCCATAAATAAGATTCATAGTTTTGGGTGCAATTGTATGCTGCAACTACGACTCTTCTCTCCAAATTGACTTGATAAGTTGGCTCATCAGGTGGTTGAAGGTATATTGTCCTTGAAGTTTGTTGTGCCATTTAATGCTTGGTGGTTTGAGGGCTTGTTGAATTATTTGCCTAAAATGTCAATTGTAAGAGGGTGCTCGGCGAGAGAGCTCCCGTGACCCTAAGACAATTTGTGTATTGGCAACATGGTCAAGTTTTGTGTTGTCTCTCTATTTCTCATCAAGCTTTGTGTGCATCTAGTCTTTAAGGCTAAGACTGAGTTGCTCAAGTTGATTTGTGCTCCTTACTTCTCTCTGGCGTGGTGAATGTTTGTGCTTGGTGTGTGTGGCTATCTTTCATTCCCCTCTCTTTGTGCGTTTGAGTATAAGGAGATATCACGTGCGTCCTTGTTCGCATCTAAAACTAGGTGGTGCTCCTTTTCTTGTTTGGTTTCTGGTTGTGGGTTGTTGTTGTATCTGATTGTGCTTGCCCCAGCCCCAATTGAGCAGCACGGGATTCTCGAAGGGTGTTTAGAGGCCGCTCTTCTTGTTGCCCGCCCCGGACCACCTCAAATTGGTGCCCCCACTGAGGAACAAGCGGTTGTGTTAGCATACGCAAGGTAAGTCTTCAAAAACTAGTTGTGTTTACATGAACAATCCACCACCTCCTAATCCTGCTCATGCAATTCAAATTTATGAGTTTCATTGGGTGCAAGGGATTAGGATAAATGTTCTCATTGATAGAAAATCTTTTTTCAACAACGTATTGTATTCCTCTTTGGCGCTGAAGCATTAAGAGATATTCTACAATCTCCAAATCCTATTATACTCCCACTTGTAGACTATAATGTCTCTTTTGATGTACATGTGTTTATCTTGTTTTAGCTAGGTTAATGAATCAAGAAGACTTGTATCGTACATTCATTCCTTTCGCTAGACAAGACGTGCATGTAATAGTTGGCACAAAGTTACAATTTCAACGTGTTTTTTGTCGTATGTTTGAACCTAGGCAAGTAGCGGCTATCAATGCCTCAGTCAATCCGTTCATTTTTCCATTGATTTTCTACGATCTAAGCTTTGACGTTTACATTTTCATTCTACTTTGAAATTTGATTTTGCAACACAAAAAATAAAAAAAGAAAAAGAAATTTTTGAGTAAAACCAGCAACATGGATACAACTAGGCAAATGAGTGGCTATCCCTTGTTCTTTGGAGAGACTGGGGAGGATGCAGAATTATTCTTAGCAAATTTCAAAATGTCTTGCCGTATCAAGAGGATAGTAACTCATCAGGAACGTGTAGAAATGTTTGAGGTAGTCCTTAAGAAAGATTGTTCGCAAGACTGTTAGGAAATAAGACGTAGCTAAATAGATAATTGAGTAGATTACTTAATGGAGAGAGACAGATTTATATACACGAGATTATAGAGTAGAGAGAGAGAGAGAGAGAGAGAGAGAGAGAGAGAGAGAGAGAGAGAGAGAGAGAGAGAGAGAGAGAGAGAGAGTACACACGATATACGTGGTTCACCCAATGTGGGCTACGTCCACGGGAAAGCAGCCACTCAATGGCTTTAGTACTTCAAAACAAGAAGTAGTTTACAAAGGGATTATACCCTTAATGGAGCTCCTGCCTTGCTTCACTCTCACCACCTCACACTCACCTTGTTGCATCAACTTCACACTATGAAATGTGTGTAGAAATGGCCTCCTTTTATAGGCCAAAAGGGCTGCCCTCTCTTATGAGAGACAGCCATGTGTAGCCGCCCTTGTGCGAATAAGTCCAAATCGGACCCTCCAATCCGCCCATGTGTGGCCGCCCTTGAGAAGACAAGTCCGCTTTTGAATTTGGCCACCGGCCACCGGCCATTGACTTCCGACCACCGGCCAACCGACCGGTTGTTTTCCGACCACTTTTCGGCCGCCATCCGCCATAATATTCCGGCGAAAAAAAAAGTCTTGGGGGCCTCCGCCCCCAAGGCCTTTAAAGTTGCCCCTGATTTTTGTCCGTGAAAATTTTGGTTTCCAGTGAGTGATTTTCCTTCACGCAGGATGGCTTCTCCTCATAATGGGGGCCTTACAAATGTGCACTTTTACCAGAGAAAATTACAAGGGTAAATCAGGCTCCATACTTAACAATCTCCCACAGCTTGGAGACTGATCTCCAAACCAAACCTGTGACTGCTTTCCATTCTGGCTTCTTATCCTTGAATGCCGATTGAAGATGAGCAAAAGCTCAACTTCTCCTTGTTGACCACCTTTGTAAACATGTCTGCAGGATTTTCACTTGTATGCACCTTTCCTAGCTTTAGTTGTCCCTCTTCTAAAAGAGTGCGTATGAAGTGATATCTCACCTCAATGTGCTTTGTCCTTGAATGAAAGGCTGAGTTCTTCGCAAGATGGATAGCGCTTTGGCTATCACTGTACAAGACACAATTGTCTTGTTTGAATCCAAGCTCTTCTAAGAATCTGTGAAGCCACAGAATTTCTTTGCTTGCCTCCGTCATTGCTACATACTCTGCTTCCGTGGTAGAAAGTGAAACCACTTTCTGCAGCTTTGAAGCCCAGCTTACTGCTGTGCCTCCAACCGTGAACACATAGCCAGTAGTGCTCCTTCGAGTATCTTTGTCACCTGCCATATCTGCATCAGCATACCCTTCTAGAAAAATATCAGTTCCTCCAAAATACAAAGCATTTGTTGTTGTCCCTTTTAAATACCTAAGTATCCACTTCACAGCTTGCCAATTCTCTTTACCTGGGTTTTCCATGAACCTACTCACAACTCCCACTGCATGTGCAATGTCTGGCCTTGTCCAGACCATAGCATACATTAGAGAACCTACCGCTGCAGCATATGGAACTTTAGACATATAGGCTATCTCCTCTTGTGTCTTTGGACACATATCCTTCGTTAGTTTAAAATGACCAACCAAAGGTGTAGAAACTGGTTTTGCATTTTGCATTGCAAACCTTTTTAGTACCTTCTTGATGTAATCTTCTTGAGATAGCTTTATTGTCTTCTTCGTCCTGTCCCTTGATATTTTCATACCAAGTATCCTCTTTGCAGCACCTAAATCTTTCATTGAAAAAGATTTGGACAGCTCCTCTTTTAGGTCTTTGATGTCCTGCATGTTAGCACTTGCAATCAACATGTCATCAACATACAACATTAGGATGATGAATTTCCCATCTCCCAAATTCTCCGTGTAGACGCAGTGATCCGAGTTGCATCTTGTGAATCCATGATCCAACATCCATCGATCAAACTTCAAGTACCATTGTCTTGATGCTTGCTTTAACCATACAAGCTCTTCTTTAATCTGCAAACCATTTTCTCCTTACCTTTTACTTCATACCCCTTTGGTTGAAGCATGTAGATTTCCTCCTCTAAGTCACCGTGAGGGAATGCCGTATTTACATCCATTTGCTCGAGATTTAGATCATGAGCAGCCACAAGGCTTAAGACAAGCGTAATTGAGTTCATTTTTACAACAGGAGAAAATATTTCATTGAAGTCAATACCTTTCTTTTGAGAAAAACCTTTTACCACAAGCCTAAACTTGTACCTTTTCTTCCCACCTTCTTCTTCCTTTAGCTTGTACACCCATTTGTTTTGAAGTGCCCGCTTACCTTTAGGCAACTCAACCAACTCCCATGTTTGGTTGCGATGTAGTGAGTCCATCTCCACTTGCATGCTCTTCGTCCATTCTTCTTTGGATTCATGTTGCATAGCTTCTTCATATGATTCTGGCTCTCCAGAATCTGAGATCAAGAGATGGTTGAAGGAAGGAACAAACCTTTCTGGAGGTCTACTTGCTCTTGTAGATCTTCAGGGAATAGGTTGAGGCTCCTCATTTGGTTGACGTTGTTGCACATTGTCACCGTTTGTAGTCCTTGAGTCTTCACCGTACTCAAGCTCCATGTACTCATCACCTGTTTCTTTTGTTTGTTTTCTTTCCAAGTAATCTTTGTACATATTTTGTTCATTAAAAATTACATCCCTACTCCTTAAGATTTTACCATCTTCAGGATTCCATAGGAGATACCCAAAGTCTCCTTCTCCATAGCCAATGAAGAAACACTTTTTGGACTTTGCATCTAGCTTTGATCTTAGGCTTCTATCTATGTGCATGAAAGCCTCACACCCAAACACTTTGAGAAATGCATAATTCAGCGGTTTACCTGTCCATGCCTCTTCTGGAACTCCCCCATCCAATGCCGTTGAGGGTGACCGATTGATTAAGTACACAGACATACTTACAGCTTCCGCCCAAAGCTCAAGCGGTAGGCCTGCATGTAGCCGCATGCTTCGTGCTCGTTCCATGATTGTCCTGTTCATCCTTTCCGAAATCCCATTTTGTTGAGGTGTCCTTGGGGTTGTCCTTTGCCTCCGAATGCCATTGCTAGCACAAAAGCTTTCAAAAGCTTGGCTGCAATATTCGCCTCCATTGTCGGATCTGAAGCATTTAACCTTGGTACCTGTTTCATTCTCCACAAAGGCTTTCCACCTTTGAAATATGGAAAATACATCGGATTTATTCTTCATGACATAAACCCATGTTTTTCTAGTCGCATCGTCTATGAATGTTACATAGTACAATGAGCCACCAAGTGATGGTGTACTTGCAGGACCCCAAACATCAGAATGAACCAACTCAAGTTTTTTATTTTTTCTTTCATTTCCTGATTTTTGAAATTTTACCCTCTTTTGTTTACCATAAACACAATCTTCACAGAACTCTAAGTCCACTTCTTTCAAACCTGGTAGAAGCTTCTTTGTTTGAAGGATTTGCATTCCTTTGGCACTCATATGCCCAAGTCCGTAGTGCCACACCGCACTGTCAACTTCTGTAGTTGCTGCACAAGCTGAAGGTTGCGTGCTAACAGTACACAAGTAAAGTGTACTGACTTTTTCTCCCTTGGCAACCACCGAAGATCCCTTTGAGATCTTCCACCGTTTGTTTCCGAATGCAATGTTGTGACCTTCATTGTCCAATTGTCCTGTAGAGATCAAATTTTTGCGAAGAGAAGGAACATGCCTAACATCTTTAAGCTTCCATTCATTTCCGTTAGCAGTTTTGACAGAAACTGTACCTTTGCCGACAATCTCACAAGCTTCATCATCTCCCAAGTATACATACCCAAAATTACCTTTGGTGTTGTCTTGGAAATGTTGCTTGTGTGGTGTCGCATGGAATGAAGCCCCGGAATCTACTATCCAGGAATTAGACACATTGTCTAATGAGAGAATTGGAGCATCTTGCTCTACTTTACCTGCCACATTGGCCTACGATGTTGGCTTGTTGTCTTGAGACTCTGTCTCCTTCTTCTTCTTAGACCAGCAATCCTTCTTGACGTGGCCCTTCTTGTCGCAGTTCCAACATTCAAGAACTGACTTTGTGCGTGACTTGCTCCGCCTTGAGCGATCACGACCCTTTTGGTTTTTGAACCTCTCCTTAAGCCTTCCTCTTGTTT
Source organism: Adiantum capillus-veneris (assembly GCF_014529385.1). Classification (NCBI taxonomy): domain Eukaryota; kingdom Viridiplantae; phylum Streptophyta; class Polypodiopsida; order Polypodiales; family Pteridaceae; genus Adiantum; species Adiantum capillus-veneris. The sequence continues at coordinate 72,788,986 of NC_140953.1, read as the reverse complement.
CCACTGATAGTGCAGCACTTGATGATTCTCCTGTGCTTCTCCTTCGCATTTCCTCGCTTAGGAGAACACCCACAACATCATCAAACTTAAGAGTATTTGTGCCAGAGATAGAATTACTTACAGCCATCACAAGGCTGTCCCAACTATCCGGTAGAGATGATAGTATAAGGAGAGCTCGTACTTCGTCATCGAAATTGATTTTCACTGATCGAAGTTGACTTATGTTTGTGTTAAATTCATTTAGGTGTTCTGCAACTGAACCATTCTCTGCCATCTTTAGATTGAACAAGCGCTTCATAAGAAATACCTTATTGGATGCCGATGGTTTCTCGTAGAAGTCCTCAAGTGACTTCATCAAGTCCTCCGTGGTCTTCATCTCCGAAACATTGAAGGCCACCGTTGACGCCAAGCTTAGCCGGATTGTTCCCAGTGCCTTTCGATCAAGGACAATCCATGCTTCATCTGCCATTGTTGCGGGCTTCTTCGCAAGACCGCCTAGTGGCAAATAGAGGTCCTTCTGGTAGAGATAGTCTTCAATCTGCATCTTCCAATGTTGGTAGTTTTTGCCGTTGAACTTCTCAATCTTGAGCTTCCCTTCCTCCGCCATAACTCCCACTCAATTCAAGGAATCCTTTCCTTGAGATAATTTAGCTACGAGCAAACCTTGCTCTGATACCAGTTGTTAGGAAATAAGACCTAGCTAAATAGATAATTGAGTAGATTACTTAATGGAGAGAGACAGATTTATATACACGAGATTATAGAGTAGAGAGAGAGAGAGAGAGAGAGAGAGAGAGAGAGAGAGAGAGAGAGAGAGAGAGAGAGAGAGTACACACGATATACGTGGTTCACCCAATGTGGGCTATGTCCACGGGAAAGCAGCCACTCAATGGCTTTAGTACTTCAAAACAAGAAGTAGTTTACAAAGGGATTATACCCTTAATGGAGCTCCTGCCTTGCTTCACTCTCCCCACCTCACACTCACCTTGTTGCATCAACTTCACACTATGAAATGTGTGTAGAAATGGCCTCCTTTTATAGGCCAAAAGGGCTGCCCTCTCTTATGAGACATAGCCATGTGTAGCCGCCCTTGTGCGAATAAGTCCAAATCGGACCCTCCAATCCGCCCATGTGTGGCCGCCCTTGAGAAGACAAGTCCGCTTTTGAATTCGGCCACCGGCCACCGGCCATTGACTTCCGACCACCGGCCAACCGACCGGTTGTTTTCCGACCACTTTCCAACTGCCATCCGGCCATAATATTCCGGCGAAAAAAAAAAGTCTCGGGGGCCTCCGCCCCCGAGGCCTTTAAAGTTGCCCCTGATTCTTGTCCGTGAAAATTTTGGTTCCCAGTGAGTGATTTTCCTTCACGCAGGATGGCTTCTCCTCATAATGGGGGCCTTACAAATGTGCGCTTTTACCATAGAAAATTACAAGGGTAAATCAGGCTCCATACTTAACAAAGACATTGTTTCTCATAAGCAAAAAGACTTAGATGACTACTACTTGTACAAGCAATAGTTTCTACGTCTTTGGGCTCTATGGATACGAAATGTTGCTAACCCTCGTGATGGTGCATAATTTCTCAAGAAGGAGAGGTTCATAGCTGGACTCTTTCCTGACCTTAAGGTTAAAGTTGAGGCGGGTGCACCTACTACCTTTGATGCAGCTGAAACTAGGGTTGCTGAGAAATATAGGAAACTCAAGTGCTTAAGGGGGAGGTTCCAATAGAAGGTCTTAGACCCAAAGGTAAGTCACAAGCGTCAACATCTAAGGACCTTCCTGAGGTAACGGCGGAGGTGATTGAGAAGTTAAATGAATCTTTAAGCAGCCTGTCAATTCATCTTGCACAAGCTGTAGGTCCAAAGGGACAAGCAAAGAAGTCTGAAGAGCGAGATCCACGACCTAGGAGAGTCTTGCAATGTTGGAATTGCGGTGAGTCTGGACATGGGATGTATAATTGTCCTTGGCCCCGTGGGGAGCCAGGGAGACCTAACTTGAATTACCCAGTGATGAATGCAGGTGAAGGAACTAGTCAGCAACCACGACTTCTACAAAGGCCAAATGGAGCAAGACCACCTCCACAAGGAGTGGAAGGAGTTCCACCTTTGCCAGACCCAAATGTGCATGTGGTAGAGGTGAAAAATTCAAGAGAGGTTGACATCGAAGCAAATGGCATTCAGCGTGGCCGAGGAAAGGGTAAGGAGAAACAAGGGGTTACATCACAAAGTGACCATGGACGAGAAAAGAAGGCAAAGGAGACCAAGGAAGCTAAGAGGACTCAACGTCGTATCAACCTCCAAGACTTCCCTCTTGGACATGGTATGGATCCATACAACCTATTGGAAGACATGAGAGGTAAGGGTCCTGATATCTCATGGCCTCAGTTTCTTGCATTATGCCCACAAGTTAGGAGGGATTTAACGAAGGTAGTTAGCACTAGGAGAAAGATAAAAGAGAGTGTTCCTGTTGTAAAAATTGCACATGCTGAAATGAATGAGGATATTACACCTGTGCTAGATTGTTACATCAAAGGAAGATTGGTTAGGAAAGGTGTGTGGATGGGGGTGCACAAATTTGAATCATGACAGAGCGACTCATGCAAAGACTAGGCATGCATATCCATGAGACACCTGAAATCAAAGTGAAGATGGCAAACAATAGCAAAGCTAGGTGTGTAGGCATTTGTAAAAATGTTTTTGTAGAGGCCTTTGGCATTAAGAAGGCGGTGGATTTTTATGTTGTGTCGACCAAGGAAAGTGGCTATCCATTTATCCTAGGAAGACCAAGGCTAATGAAGATGCGAGCTTTGCAGGATTGGGAGAGTGGAAAATTAATTTGCAGGAATGACAATCATAAGAAGGTTGTCTTTGACATGAAGGAGCAATGCCAAGAGGAGCTCCATGAAGAATCATCTCAAAGTGAGACGGAGGAAGGATGGACCGATAGCACTTCAGAAGAAGAAAGTAGCGGCAGCATTACTGAAGAGGAGTCTTCAATCTAAGTCATGGAGGTAAGGTTTAAGCCAAACAACCAAGAGACCTCTTGCCCAGGTTTGGAAGAAGTAGGTACTCAAGAGAACCAAAATGTGCAAGATGAAGGAATGTTAGAAGGTATGTTGTCTACAACACTTGCAAAGGACGAAAGAGAGGAGTTCAAATGTGTGCTAAGGAAATTTCCTAGGGTTTTTGCTAAAGACTACACCGATGTGCGTGGTGTAGATGCTTTTCATCACAAAATTGAGTTGAAGCCAGAGGCCACACCTAAGGCTCAGAAGCTACGAAGGCTAGGAGTCATCAAGGAGCAGGCTTTACTCAAGGAGGTAAGAAAGATTCTAGCAGCCGGTTTTATTTATCCAGTGGAGAATTCAGAGTGGGTCTCTCCTGTTGTTGTCACTCCTAAGAAAAACGGCAAGTGGAGGGTGTGTGTGGATTACCGTCCACTCAATGAGGCAACAAAAAGAGATCACTTTCCCCTCCCATTTCAGGATGAGATACTAAATGAGGTAGCTGGTCATGAGAAGTACACTGTGTGTGATGGCTACTCTGGTTACTTTCAAATAGGTATCGCAATTGGAAGATCAATTGAAAACAACCTTTATCACTCCTTGGGGTTGTTATGCTTTTAGAGTCATGCCATTTGGTCTGACAAATGCTCTTGCAACATTCCAACGTTTCATGAACATGGTGTTTCAAGCATTCTTTGGAAATTCAATTAGGGTGTTCATTGATGATTTTTGCATTTATAGCTCCAAATCATTGCATCTACAAAGGGTAGAAGAAGGTTTAAAGAAGCTGTATGACATGGGAGGTCAACTCAACCCCGACAAATGTCACATAGGTGAGGATGAAGTGATCTTGCTTGGTCACAAGGTTTCCTATAAAGGCATTGAGGTGGATCCTTCAAAGGCAAAGGCTCTTATTGAGCTCCCATCACCCAAGAATCTCAAAGAGGTCATCTCATTCATTCAAAAGGTGAAGTATATGCCACGCTTTATTCACTTAGCTTCAGAGTTGCTTCATCCTTTGCAAAAGTTGACACAACAAGTAGAATTTGCTTGGTCTGATGAGCTTGAAGAGTACTTTTGTAACATTAAAGTCATTTTGTCAGAGCTATCAACACTCATGCCTCCTTGTTGGGAGTACACATTCTTTGTTAGCTCCAGTGTTGCGAAGGAAACGATTGGTGCAGTTTTATTACAACAAGATCCCCACAGTACCAGGATGCGATCCATCTACTTTGCTAGTAGGGTCATGAATGCTTTGGAGAGAGGCTACACAGAAGCAGAACTCATGATGCTTTCTCTCATGTTTGCGGTGAAAAAGTTTAGATCCTACCTGCTACCAAAACCTTTTGTAATTCTCACTGCAGAAAATTTGTTCCCTTGGGTGTCATCTCAAATGAATCTTAGTACTAGGATCTCAAAGTGGATTATGGAGTTGCAAGAGTTTCAATACTCTTTGAAAGTAGAAGATAGTGTGCGTGCACAATTGGCAGGGATCCTTACTTATAGGGTACATGAGAAGGAGATTAAGGTGCTTGAAGTAAAGACCTTACCATTGCCACCACCTAAAAGTATTCCTAATGCTTTTACCTTGTTCTTTGATGGAGATTTTCGACGAGTCACAAGAAAAGCAGGGGGAGGGCTAGTATTGCTCAACCCAAGTAGAGAGGTGGTCATGAAAGAGAAGGTCAATCTACCAGGTTCAACTAGCAACAATGAAGCAGAATACGACACACTACTTCATGGTTTAAAAATGTGCATTGGCCAAGGTATACGACATCTCATGGTAAAGGGAGATGCACTTCTCATTGTGAAGCAGATTTTAGGCATTTGGGCATGCAAGAATGAAAACCTAAGGACAAAAGTTCATGCCATTTGTAGGTTTTTTAATCAATTTGAAGAAGTGCAACTATATCATATCCCTAGGAAACAAAATGAAGATGCAGATTTACTTGCACAAAAAGCAGTTGCATGTGTTGAGAGTGAAGTGCAGGTCATCAGGGCAGCAACAGTGATAAAGCAACCAAGGTACCAGGGGATGGAGTCATTGGCTCCCATTGTGAGCTACATTTTAGAGGGCGAGTTTCCAGAGGGCTTCACAAAGGCTCAAAAGCGAAGGCTCATTAAGAAGGCGAGTTCATATTTGTTTTTGGAAGGTGCCCTTTACCAAAGGGGAAAAGATCAATTTTGTAGGAGAATATCAACAACCAAGGAGATTCCATCCATTCTTGAAGGTTTGCATGAGGAAGCGTGTGGTGGTCATTTTGCACAGGATCTCACTGAAAAAAATATTTTGCTTGCCGGATATGTTTGGCCAAGCTTGCACATTGATGTTCAACATTGGTGTAAAAGCTGCCACAATTGTCAGATTAATGGAAACAAGCGTCTGTTACATGGTCCACATCAGTTAGTCCTTGCAAATGGTACATTTGAAAAATGGGGCATTGATGCTATGGGTCCATTGCCTAGGACTAAAAATGGAAAATTGTATATCTTGGTGGCCATAGACTACATGACTAGGTGGGTAGAAGCTCAAAGTGTGGCAAGAGTGAATGAGAGGACAGTTAGCAAGTTTGTGTACACTCACATTTGTTGCAAATTTGGCACACCTTTGGAGATTGTTTCTGATAATGGTCCAAGGTTTAGGAAGGGCTTGCTCACGGAAGTTTGTGATGAGCTTCACATTCTACATCGGCATAGCACACCCTACTACCCTCAGTCAAATGGTTTGGTAGAGAAGGCTAATGGTATCATTACAGGAATCATCCGGAAGATGGTAAAGAACAAGACAAAGCTATGGGATGACTTCTTGGATGGAGCATTGTGGGCCTATCGGACTACCTACAAGGAAGCGACAGAGTTCACACCCTTCCACCTAGTCTATGGTCAAGAAGCTTTGCAACCCATCGAGCTCAACATTCCAACAATGCGACTTCATGGAAAGGTGGCACAAGGAGAAGAAGCATCATGGAAAGATCGACTTATCACCCTTGCAGAACTAGAATGGAAACGGGAGGCGGCTTATGAGTGCTATAAAAGAAAGGCTACGCAAATAAAGGACAAGCTCGACAAAAAGGGAAAAACAAAGGGTGCTAAGGTACGATAATCGCCTTGACAATCGCTTTGATGTGAAGTTGAATACCAGATGGCAGGGACCATACATTGTCAAGAAGAACTTCAACTCTAGCTACTATCAACTCATGGATTTGGATGGCAAGGAGCACCCCAAGAAAGTGAATGGGTATCAATTAAAGCCTTACTTGAGTCGAGTTCTACCAGAGGATCTACAAGAGCATGGAACAACTACAATACCATGTAAGTCTTTGATCTTGGTACTACAAGATGAAGATTCAACTAAGCCACCAAATATCACGAAGGATCGAAAAACACTCTCATTGGAGGATATTCCTTTTGATGGTACATGAATGTACCATCATCTAGGGGAGGGCTAAATGATAGCCGTTTTTCGGCTCTCATAAAATAACTTTAAGAAGCCACTTCACCCCACAAAAACACCCTAGCACAATGACTAGGCTCGCTTTTTCATTGTAAATAGTGTGAGTATGTTATTAAATCTTTAAGCGAGTCATTGGGCTATGAGATAAAAAAATAAATTTATAATATTACGGTCCTCTTTATATATAAATATTTTCTATCAAATCAAGGACCTAAGTATAAAGGGTTTTTTTTTTCAAATTTTTTGTATTTATATAAAATATATTCCTAGGTGTGCGTTATCAGGCCTAAGTATGCTAGCTTCCATTGCGTGTCATTTCTTATACATATTTTACTATCATTCTATCCCTTAAGCTCAACTCACACAAGCCTTGAAAAACCTTTATGTGACTTCATTGTAAAAATTCACCAATAACCTTATCGGCTCCGTCATATTTTTTTCCATCCCTCCCAGTTAAATATTCACAAGTACATAGATTTTATCTTCAAATAGATTCCATGAATTACTCAAAGGAGAGAATAACTGAGGGTCCCTTCCCTCATGATTTTCCTCCTTATATTTTATATATTTTTTGCCACCATGCATCCCATGTGTCCATTTTTCATGACTAGCTAGCCTATCTTGTTACCCCACAAGTATATATTATATTTGATACTTATCCTATACCATACATGTGTGCAAGCCCCTTGGAAATATTAGGTCATGATTGATGTATGGGGGGCACACTTGGAAGACTACAAAGGAAAAAGAATCAAATAGTGGCCCACTTCAAGCTTTATTAGGTGCTGCAGGGACAACTTTTTGCTCAAATTTTGGCACCTTCTTATGATCTGAATTTGAGGATACTTTCAAAAGACAAAACGTAGCTCGTGAGCTGAAGTTTTTTCCATAATGTTTTTAGAAATTTTGAAGTCAAGGGCGAGATTAGATGAAATTTATGGCCGACTTCAAAACATCCACCTCATACACCCAATAATCTTCCTATTTCTCTCATCCTTCCACACACCTACTCACTCTTACACACTCCTCCCTCTCCTTCCCACTACCAAACCTACAACTCCCATGTCCTAATTCACCCTCTTCACCATTGCCACTTCTCTCACACCTCCATAGCCTTCATCCTCCATTTCTACAGCCCTAGGTGCTCCCCTTTCTCTCTACATATATGTCCATATTACCATACTCTACTCAGCTTTATAATTAACTTCAAAAAATCAGCAAAAATCCAAGGTTAACCTCTGCAAATGAAGGCTTTTATCATGAATTATCCAAAGTTTTGAGATAACATAGCTTCATCGACACGTGCAACTTCGCCATGCTGACCGCTTCTTCTTCCGGTGCTGTAAAGAGATGAATGTCAACTTCTCCAAAGCTTCAACCTCTCTTTACAAGCTCATCCCTTCTCTAACTTTTGTCATCATATATCTCACCATTTGGTGAATGATTTTGTAAATATTTTGTAGTGATAATTACTAACTACTAACCACTAACCTTGTTGTAAAATGCACCCTCTACTAGAGTAGGCACTCCCAAATTATTCACTCAATCCTCTCTCCTTTCATCCTCAATAATTCTCTTCCCTTGAGCCCACATCTTTGTGACTCAAAGGATAAGAGAGACCCACCCTTATTTAAAATAAAAGAAAATATGCATAATCTTTGATTTCTTCAAATAAACTTGATTAGGTCTAATCCTAATCGGGGCTTGTAAAACCTATAAATAGAGCCCTTCTCTCCCTTGTAGATTATCACATGATCACACTACACCAAACCATTCTCAACACATAACACACCACTCTTCAAGCCTACTTGTGTAGAGTGTGTGCATTGTGAGTGCTCTATTCCATCACTACACATAGGTGCATGGAGAAGCTTGAAGTTAGTTATGCCATCTAGAGGAGTGGAGTGATACTATACTCTGCAATCACACTTTTAGCCTACTCTTGTCCATAAATAAGATTCATAGTTTTGGGTGTAATTGTATGCTGCAACTACAAGTCTTCTCTCCAAATTGACTTGATAAGTTGGCTCATCAGGTGGTTGAAGGTATATTGTCCTTGAAGTTTGTTGTGCCATTTCATGCTTGGTGGTTTGAGGGCTTGTTGAAATGTTTGCCTAAAATGTCAATTGTAAGAGGGTGCTCGGTGAGAGGGCTCCCATGACCCTAAGACAATTTGTGTATTGGCAACAAGGTCAAGTTTTTTGCTGTCTCTCTATTTCTCATCAAGCTTTGTGTGCATCTAGTCTTCAAGGCTAAGACTGAGTTGCTCAAGTTGATTTGTGCTCCTTACCTCTCTCTGGCATGGTGAATGTTTGTGTTTGGTGTGTGTGGCTATCTTTCATTCCCCTCTCTTTGTGCATTTGAGTATAAGGAGATATCACGTGCGTCATTGTTCGCGTATACAACTAGGAAGTGCCCCTTTTCTTGTTTGGTTTCTGGCTGTGGGTTGTTGTTGTATCTGATTGTGCTTGTCCCAGCCCCGATTGAGCAGCACGGGAGCCTCGAAGGGTGTTTAGAGCCCGTCCTTCTTGTTGCCCGCCCCGGACCGCCTTAGTATTTTAACGATAAGCTAAGAAAATAGTTGTTTTGTAATTATGTGTTTATACTTATAGAAAGTCTTATTGTTTTTCCTCGAGAATCTAAAAAATATAGCGCTTGGACGTGATGAGACGTCTGACTAGACGACTTCAGTCTAGCCGTAGCCAGATAGCATTAGTTTTCTTTTGTCATAGCATGTATAATGAGATGACGTGTATACGTCTTTTTGTAACTATTGAAAAACCATGTATTTTCTCAATAGTGACAATTGTGTTGTAACTATTTGTTAACCCTCACGGCACACAGACACCCTATGATCTATAAACGTTGTATTGTTTAGAGTCAGGTACCGGGCTTGTCGGACCAATAGGAACAGGGTTAGGGTGATCGCCGATGACAGGCGCACTCTAACTGGAATATTCAAGGAGTTAGTTGGCTAAGTATGGGCGCCCAAGTGTGAATGGGGTGAGCTCATATAAAAGCCACTAAACCTAATTTTTACTCATTCTCTCATTGTGCAATAGAAGCCGCTCTTGCTCCATCTCCACCGTCTCCTTCACCATCTCCTTGTGTGCGTGTGTGTACGTGAGAGAGAGAGAGAGAGAGAGAGAGAGAGAGGAAGAGAGAGTGTGAGAGTGTGTGTGTGTGATCGAGCGTTGCGGTGGCACGACGGCGGCGAGGCGGTTGAGTGCGACGTAGCGGCGTCTCCCTCTTCTTCGCGGTGCGGGAATCCTTCATTCGCAACTACGCAGGAAGGTGAGTGACACACCATTCTTCCTTGTGAGCTTGTCTGTTGTATGGCTGTGTGCTAGGAGCCTTTGTGGCTCGCACACGGCCATAGCAAGTCCCTAGCCATGACATTTTTGGCACCGCTGCCGGGGAGCTGCTGCGCGTGAAGCTCCAATGGCGACCTGTAAATTGTATTGAAGCTATTTTTTATGTAGGAAAGGCGCGGCTTAAGTTTGATTATTGTTGTTATGCAAAAACAGTAGAGAAAGACACAATGTTGTTGACTGCATTCAAGTTTTCTGTGTTCTGTTAAGCTCTGTTTTGCTAGTTCTATTAAGCTAAGATTTCATCTTACACAGTTAGCATTTCTTGCGTTTCTGCGTTTTCTGCATTTTCTGGTTTGCACTGCACAGTTCTGTCAAGTTTCAATTTTTTGCATTTTCTGTGTTTTCTGGTTTGTGCACAGTTAGGCGCACAGCTAGTTAATTAAGTAGGTTAGTAATTAGGTGAACCACTAATTAGCAGGTCAGTAGGTAGGTGAGACAGTAAATAGTTAGGTGAGGTCAATGCGCACCAAAACACGTACCAAATAATATATAAAAAAAAATAAAGAAAAAAAAATATAATATATATATATATATATATATATATATATATATATATATATATATATATATATATATATAAAATTCAAAAAATAAAAACGTGAGTGAGGGGGAGGTTATAAAAACGGACGGGTTGGTTTTTGTATAAAAGTGAGATTAGGATCGTTTGTCCCAATCCCAATCCCAATCCCAAGCCGAGGCCCAGGCCCAGGCTCTGTCTCTGTCTTATGATATAGGGTAGTCTCACTCCTATATATATAGGCTAGACTCACAAGGAGGGAGTGAGGAATGTGGGATAAGTCCTACACTCTCCTCTCCTTCATTGCACACTAGGACTTGCTATTTGGAGCCTAGTTCCCCAGCTAGGAAAAGACTGTTTCGGGCTTTTCTGGAGCAAAATAGAACCAAACGGTGGGCTGTAAAGCACAACACGTCCCTCCTAGCGATACACTCGTTTCGAGCTATCACACGGCCCATTCCACGACACGCTCTAAAAAATCTAGCAAAAAAATAAACAAAAAACACGCAAAAAACTAGTCACAAGGCCTCCTAGAGCAGATTTTTGACACCTTAGGGTACCAAAAGCACATGCACTTACGATTTGGGCGGGTGCTAGAACACGAGCATATTGAGGGTGCCTCTGTTCATACGGACACCCATTACCCATCCACGATAGGCTCTAGACCCTCAGCGGGGAGATAAGGTAGCACCACCCAAGACCCTAAAATAGCCGCTAGTGATTCCTCCTCCGACTCAGAAATCATGGAAGCATACCCTACCCAAAACACTGAGAGAGAAGGCCATGCACCTCCCGAAGCTCCACAGCCTAGTACTAGTATGTTTAGCCGTTTCATGGAAACATTAGGTAGAGCTACTCGCTCGGAACCTGATGCAAATGAAGCACACGAAGGGGGTGGGGAAGTGGACTCTCCTTTCACATCGCACGTGGACCCCACACCTCCTAAGAGTGTCCATGTGGATATCCTGTCAACTTCTTACCAAGAAGGCCCTGTTGAGCTGCCTCCTTCAGAAGTTCCCTCGAGAGTACCGTTGGTGACAAGTAAAACCACGGGGAGCAACATTGCTTCTACCTCACAAGAAACCGTTAACACGTCGACTCTAGAAGGATTGTTCATTAATGATCATTGGACATACGACCTCCACACTGAGGTGTTGACGGATCTACACTCTGGCCACGCCTACCATGTAGGATGGATAGAGATTGTACGATCCACCTCTAGTGCCACGAGCATCGAAGATCAACAGAAAATGATCTGTAATGTTATCCATGGCATTATTCAATCAGAAAGGAAAAACCGAGGGGTAAATATACTCTCAACTGGCCCCATGAGATTTCTGGATACGAGCAAGGCTCAACAGCCTACTCTATCACAAATGGAGACTCCTCTAATGAGTCCCATGGACCCATATTACGTCATTTCACCTGGGGTCTCTATGCAATCTGAGCCTCCGAGCGACAAATTTAGCTTCCCCTACTTGGCTCAACCCTCTATTAAGGAAAACACAGTGCTCACTCCAGGGATAGACCTGACAGAGAATGTACCGATGACATCTACGGTTAGCGCAGTGCCACTACCTAGTGTCGTAGTACCTAATATGGGGCCTCGACCGTATGTGCCTCTAGCCCCTTATGCACACATGGCCGCCACACCTCCAATTGTACCACTTGTTTATGCTCCTCGAGTTCCGCTCCCTAGCCCTTATTCGAGTGGACCTATGCCCGATTATGTTCCATATCCCGCATCATCCACACATATGCCAAGACTGGTACCCGTCCCTCTCCCACATATGATTCCAAGAGTACCTCCACCGGCCCTGCCTCCTCACATAGGTGACTTGGCAACGTTTGCTCAAACCATAGGTCGATCTATCGCGGAAAATATGCGTCATGCATCTGATAGAGAGCCTAGAAGTAAGGCAATACAAATTGCCAAACTCACGCAAAAATTCAATGGGGACGAAGATGCTAGAAAACACATTGAAGTGTTTGAACAAGTATGTGATTCCTTAGGGGAATGCAACGAACTACATAAGTGCAATGCCTTAAGCTTGACATTAAGTGGGAAGGCTGGAGATTGGTATAGAACCCTAAGGGTGGACGAGAAAACAATCTACCCTACCCTTCGAAGGTTGTTTCTAAAGGAGTACATACGAGAAGGTGTGCTTTGGGGTGTAGCATCTCAGCTACAGAAGGCCGAACGTAAGGAAGGAGAGTCAGTAAGGGACTTCATTAGTCGTCTAAAGCACTTAAACTCTCGCTGCCCTGTAAATGAGCGCTTCAACAATAACCAACTGCTTGATCGATTCATTCGAGGGTTGAGGAATGAAGGAATCTATAATGGACTAGTGATTAGAGGTATCACAACCTGGGAAGATGTCATTGCCAATGCAATCCAATTAGAGGACAACTTGATGATAGCAGGCATGAGGGTGTCTACTGACACGAGATCCGCTAGCTCTCAAGCCATTGAGTATGAACCCATGACTGCAAAGCCCATTGCCAATGAGCCAAAGGTATTTGAGACATTCTTGACAGACCTCACCAAGGCAATCCAAGAGTCTCTTAAGGATAATCGACCCCCTCAAAATAGTCACATGTATCCAAGAAGGGAGCAACAATGGTGTTCCATTTGCTTAGGTCCACATAGCACTAGTGAGTGCCCTACGTTTAGAGTAAAATTTAATGGAACTTGCAATGCATGTGGTAGGTATGGTCACCAAGCTAAGGATTGTTTAATGATCAAACATATGATGGAAAATAGACCACCTGTAGCCTGGATGGATGCACCTCGAGCTCCTATATTGATGCCTGCTCTACCTGTTGAGCAACTACCGCAACACATGGTCCCTAGATCTCAAAATGTTGTACAAGCTACACCGCTACCACCTCCTGTGCTAGGACCGCAGCCCCCGCATCCAAGAGTCGCCCCTATGAACCAAGTGGGTTGCGAGCTATCTAATGCTTATGCAGATGGCTGTGAGGAGGAAATAGACACTAGTATTTTCTACGGACTTGATACATTGGAAGAGTGTCCTATATACTACATGGAAGATTGTTGGGGGCAACTCAAGCCGGTTTATCAAGCTGCTGCTCTCGCATCCAGAGGTCAAAATATCAACACCTAGGCTAGGAGGCCACCTCTTCAATGCTACGAGTGTGGTGGACCACATCGGGCAGCGGAGTGCCCTATTAGGCTGCAAAAGAATGCTGCACAGATGCAAATGAATCAAGGGAGCACGTCTGCAATGCCAATACTCACATGTAATCGTTGTGGCATAGATCACTTGATTGCCCAATGCCCCTATAACCCAAATGCGCCTAAAATCACACCCCTAAATTTGGTCGAAATTGCTAGTGTGACATCGCCAATACCACCCGTCGCACCCGCTTATGCGATTACACGGTCCATGCTTCAAGGGCCAGGCCATATCCTTGAAGAGAGAGATACCGCGTCAGTTATCCAAGCAAAGAAAAAGAAGACACGAAGGAAGAGGTCGCAGAATATGGGAAATTCAAAGCCAAGTTCCAAAACAAACATAGGAACAGGAGATGACCCCGTGTATATGAATGACCTCGAGGATGATTCAGATTCAATCGAGACAATGGAGACTAGAACCAATACCACAAAGGGAAAGACCGACAAAGAAAACCGTAACATGGAACCAAATGAAAACCGAATAAGAGAAAACCATAAAGATCCTCTGAAAACACCACAAGTGTTTCCAAATCCAATCCAAGACCCCCAAGATAAACCGCAGGGGCCAAAAGGGAAGAATCGTAAAAAGAAGATTGGGACGTACCCAAACCCAGTAGACAAGATTGAGCAGGTGAAACATCTAAGAGGTTTAGTGGAGGAGACTCAAAGGAAACTAGAACCAGAACCCATGCATGTCAAAATTCATGACACAGTGTTTCCCACGCAAGTTCATCCACCCCACATGAACCATAGACCGTTAGCCATACCTAGTATCATCCAAGAAGGGAGTGAGGATGGGACATCAGAAAGTGAGCATACACCTTTCTTGTTGGAAATGATGTTTAATGAAGGAATACCTGATCCCATTGAGGAATATGAGATTCCATCCTCACCAGTTCCTAGTCAAGGACCTACACCCTGCAAAATGCCAATGAATGTTGCCAAACTAGTGAACTTCATGTCTTCTGAGGTCCGAACCACGATCATAGCAAAGCTGTATGGAGATCCTGAGTTATTCTTTGCACTTCGAGCATTCCTTAACGGAGAGCTACAAACGGGATTACCACAGTTTGCGCAAACAAATAGGCATGACTCGATTATGATTGATGAGGAAAATTATGTGCAATCACTTGACTTAGATGGACATGAGTCTGTGATCGAGGTACCCATTAACGAATTAGGGCAGTATTTTGAAGGCGACGAGTCTAATGCGACCCTACCCATCACTACCAAGGGATTAACTATAAAGGGAATTTTTGATGGTGGTGCGGGAGTTAGCATTGTTACAAAAGATTGTTGGGAATCCATGGGAAAACCCCGCCTCAGTGTTACTAACATTGTGGTAAAGATGGCAAATGGTACCATAGCCAAACCTATGGGGATGCATGCTCAAGGATCTTAAGATCAAAGTTCTAGGACACAAGGTACGACATACGTTCATTGTAATGGATTTCTCTAAACACCTTATGTGATATGAAATGATTTTAGGACGACCATTCATGAGGGAAGCACAAATGGTTCATGATTGGTCTAAAAATCATGTCTATTTGCAATTCCAAGACTCTGTCCTTAGAGTGGATTTGGTGACTGGTAAGGTACACCCCTTAGGGAGTAAAACCATTATTGATCATCGCTCTGACACCACAGTTCACTCGGCCCCACTACAATATTGTTACACTTGTAAGAAGGATACAGACATTGGCCAAGATTCTCCTTACATGGATGTGTTACCGGGTATGATGGAATCAGACAACGTGGACTGGGTACACCTAGCTGCAACCATAGATACCTGGGGAAATAGAGGAACCACTTGGGTCACACCAGAGGGGGAAGAGGTACCACAAATTGCACCTCTGAACATGATAAATGCCATACATGCATCTTCTAAGGGCAAGGCAATTATAGACCAATCTGACAGTGACACCGATAGCTCAATAGAAGACTTTGACCAACATGACTCAGACACGGACTCCTAGAGTGAAACGGATTCTGAATCTCATGAATTAGAGAGTGGAGCAAGTTCAGAGTCAAAACATTCGGAAGGACCGAGCACATCAACCGATGATAGCTCCTCTGAGAGTGAAGAGGACACCAATGAGGACTCCTTTAGTGAGCCAGATCTAAATGCAAATCAAAAGCAGGTCTCAAATAAGAAAAAGAAAAACTTTAAGAGGCGTCGATATCGAGCCAATGTACGTGCTAGGATAAAAAAGAAGAGATCCTCAGTAGAATGGCTCAGTTATATAGGAGCATGTGATGCTCATCGAAAATTGGTAGACGATTGGGGTGAATATCTCCAAAATGTTATGTGGTGTAGACCACGACCCCATGACATAGCCCAATTAGAGATCATAGACAAGCCAAAGTTGAGCCGCACTGCAAGGAGGCGTCAACAACACAAGAAAGCAGAAATAGAAGCACAGACCAAAGCACAACCAGAATCCACAGACTTGCATCCTGCACCAGAACATTTCAAATCTTACACCACAGGGGAAGCAAAGGTTGTGTACACAAAAGCCCAAAGAATACCTATCGATGGGAATAATGGAATCTATGATGGTCTGGCAATGGTTAAAGAAATAGAATTAGCCGACCCCGGTGAAGAATCAAAACCTGTTTTTATTGCCCAAGACCTCACAGAACTTGAAGAGGCGGTCCTCAAAGAGCTTCTCAAGGAATTCAAGGATATATTCGCTTGGACATACCATGATATGAAAGGTGTTCCACCTTCTGTGGTCCAACATACAATCCCTATGATTAGCACTGCGAAGCCCGTACAACAAAGACCCTACCCGATGAATCCTAAGTATGCAAAGATCATTCAAGAAGAACTAGAAAAGCTTATCAAATGTGGGTTCATATATCCTATTGAACACTCTGAATGGGTGTCTCCAATAGTTATCGTGCCAAAAAAGAATGGGAAACTCAGGGTGTGCATGGACCTCAAAAAAGTTAATGCGGCTACTAGAAGAGACCATTACCCCCTACCATATTCCGAACATGTACTCGAAAGAGTTGCAGGCAAGGAAGCTTATAGCTTTCTAGATGGGTACTCAGGCTACAACCAAATCACGATAGCGCTAGAGGACCAAGCTAAAACTGCCTTCATCACAGAATTTGGCGTGTTTTCATTTCGTGTGATGGCTTTTGGCTTAACAAATGCCCCTGCTACATTCCAACGATTAATAAACACTTCTTTTAAAGAATATTTGAGAGAGTTTTGTGAAGCTTTCTTAGACGACCTTTGTGTTTACTCTTCTTGGAAAGAACATCTATCATGTTTGCGGAAGGTCTTTGAAAAGTGTAGGTTATATCGTATCTCATTGAACCCGTTCAAATGCCAATTTTGGGTCAAGCATGGAGTTATTTTAGGGCATATAGTATCTAAGAATGGTATCTCAACCGATGAGACCAAAATTAAAGTGATTCTAGAGTTACCACCACCAACCAATTACAAGGGAGTTCAAAGGTTCATGGGACACGTGGGTTATTATCGACGGTTTATTTTATTTTTCGCTGAGATAGCACGTCCTTTGTACAAGCTTCTCATTGAATTTAAATGGACTGAAGAGTGTGACCAGGCCTATGAACAATTGAAGAAAACACTAGCAAGTGCTCCGATTTTAAGGACACCTAACTGGCATGTCATTTTCCATGTGCATATTGATGCATCAAACTTTGCTATTGGGTGTGTTCTCACTCAACCAGGAGAACATAAATTGGACTATCCCATTAGCTTTGCAAGTCGTCAATTGAACGATGTTAAAAGGAACTACACCACTACAGAGCGAGAAGGTTTAGCAATGGTTTATGCAGTAAAGAAATTTTGCTACTACCTTCTGGCAAACAAGTTTGTATTTTATGTGGATCATCAAGCGTTGCTGTATCTGGTAAACAAGCCATGCTCCACTGGAAGAATCACACGATGGCTGTTAATTCTTCTGGAGTTTGATTTCACGATTGTAGTGAGACCCGGTAAAAGGCACTTCATGGTTGATCATTTGTCTCGCATACCCAATGGTGAAGCCCCTACAGGAGTTGATGATGAATTACCCGATGCTTCCCTATTCATAGTTGAGACCATGCCTGAATGGAGTGAGAACATTGTTAACTTTTTAGTTAATGGTTTTCCACCCAAGGAACTTCGTAAGGATATCGCTCGAAGGCTAGTAAAAGAATGTGAACCCTATTGTTTGATTGCCGGAACTCTGTATAGACTAGGCAAGGACGATATTCTTAGGCGTTGTGCCCGCGAGGATGAATATTTGTATGTCTTGCAAGAAGCACATATGAGCATAGCAGGAGGATAGTTTTCAGGAGACCTGACTGCTAGAAAGGTGCTGCAATCAGGCTATTGGTGGCCAAATTTATTTAAGGATGCATCACTTTTTACAAAAGGGTGTGATGAGTGCCAACGTTACAAGACCACACAACGCAAAGACAGAATGCCCTTACATCCTATTAAAGTAACCCAACCATTTGAAAAATGGGGCTTAGACTTTGTAGGTCCAATTAGTCCCGCAGCTCGCAACACTCAATCTCGATATATTCTAGTTGCTACGGTCTATGTAACAAAGTGGGCTGAAGCTAAGGCTTCACAAAAAGCTGACGTGAGGACAACAGCTAAGTTTCTTTTTGAGAACATTATCACAAGATTTGGTTGCCCTTTTGAAATTGTTAGTGATAATGGTACCCATTTTATAAATGAGGTAATAAGAGAGCTTACCACGACTGTCATGATATCCCACTATAAGTCTACACCTTATTACCCGCAAGCTAATGGACAAGCCGAGAGCACCAACAAGACTCTAATCTCTATTTTAACCAAGACGGTAGAAGCTCATGCACTGATTGGGATTTGAAGTTGACATCTGCTCTATGGGCTTATCGTACTGCTTATAAAGTGGCTATTAATTGTACGCCATTCAAAATGGTGTACGGCCAAGAAGCGGTTATGCCTTGGGAGTTTGTCATTCCTAGTCTTAGGGTAGCTTCGCAAGAAGGATGGAATGGTAACCCCTTAACCGAGCGTTTGTATACCTTAGAAAAACTAGACGAAGAGAGACAGTTGGCTGTGCAAAATGCTCTTGTGGAAAAGGATAGGAGAAAGAAGTGGTTTGATCGCCATGTGAAGGACAAGGACATCAAAGTTGGTGATAAAGTCCTTATGTATGGAGTACGTAAAGAGAAGAAAAAGTTGAAATATGCTGGTAAAGGACCATATAGAGTATGTGAAATTACCCCACAAGGTACCCTTCGTGTGGAAACTCTTGATGGAGTTGAAACCATTGGATTCCTCAATGGGAGTAAATTCAAAAGATATTATGATCCTTTAAGCCAAGAAGAACTACGGACCATTCATCGAAAGAAGGCCGCCAAAGCACAAACCGAGTTAAAGAAGATACAAGCTCAAGCTGAGGCTAAGGAGCGACAACAACATATAAGACAAAAACGAGAGGCTAACCTTGGAGTCACAAATGCATTCCACGTGGAAATCGAAGAGGATTGGTTGGACTCTGACACACCTCTACGATACCCTATTGAGTTAAATAGTGCCTATGAAAAAGTGCTATATAACGGCTTATTGGACACGGGTGCTAAATATAATCTGCTATCCTATGGGATGTGGTGTCAGTTAGGGAAGCCACCTCTATCTGAGAGTATTATCCAAGTCAAGGGTGTCAACAAGAAAAAAACTACGGTTTTTGGAATCTGGCACACTTTTGTCAGTTATGACAATGGAATTGTAGCTCAAGACTTTTTGGTCATGCCTACTGGAACTATGGAGGGTAATATAAACCTAGGACGCACGTGGATGATAGCCACCAAATGAACTATTGATTGGGGGACTGGGGGTGTCACAACGCAGAAACCAACTCTTATCCCTACCACTCAAGCCATAGTCCCTGAGATATTGCCTAAGGAAATAAAACCCAAGACATTGCATGTCCAGGAGGTTGAACCATACGTCCCCATAGCCCAACGCTCTAGATCTTCAACTGATGTAGTTGAAAGAAAGCTTGAGACACACAAGAACCATCCTAATATAACAAAGAAAGCATACAAGTGGGTCCCTAAAGCTTCTTTAGTAACCATGGCTGATGCTAAAAAACGAAAGCCTCGTAAGAAACGTCCCACTCACTCCAAGAAATGTAAGAAAACGTGGCGCTGGATTCCTAAACGACTATTAAAAGCCCAAGGATACTATAAAGGAAATGATCAAATCTGGGTGCCCAAACGTAAATTGTACTCTTACCTGTCACCTGGCCCATGTAAACCCAATCCTGTGGCTCCAAAACAAATTGAAAATCGTGGAAAGGAAAAAATCACGGAATGCGACACACCTGCTCCAGAGCTAGTTTGGGTACCAAAGAAAGAACAATTTGTTCCACCTAGCTCAGGAACAGGAAAAGCAAATGAAGCTTCTTGCTCTTCATGTAGTTCCTATATGGAAATCGAAGCTTCGACACAACCTCCACCTACCATTGTACATATCTATACAAGCAAGAAAGAGTTTGCACCTCCCGTTGTAGATTCACCACCTCCAACAATGTTGCAAATAAAATCATGGGAGAGTACCTTACCACCCTTGCAACTAGATGAAACACATAGGGTGATCGAAAACTATTGGTTAAAGCCTTTACCCATAACAACTTGGAACAATTGGTTTCTAAAGGTGACGAAATCATTCCAAAAGTATGATCTACCCAAGGAAGGGGGGAGTGTTTGCTGACATCCGTCATTCACTTGCTTCCCTCTCAACCTTCCTCCCTGACCTCTCAATCTCCAATCTTAGGGAATGTAGATATAAAGCCTTAAACTCACAAAAACAAGATAAAAAAGTAAAAGAGCAAGATCCATAACACAAAATAATAAAAACAAATTATGCACAAGAACACGACCCTTGTAATATTTTCACTCTAACCATCATCTATTTGCGTGTACAGATATGGCTAGTACGCTAGAGTCATCCACTCCTGCCTTGGGTGAGAGGTACCCTCGTTACTTTTCACAAATGTTTCACATGGTCTTTCCAGTGCTTGCATGTGAATGGGATTTGATAGGTACGCTAGCATGTGAGAGGAATTTTGAGGAGTTAGAATCACTGATACGTCGCTTGACCACGTCTGATCCATACTTAGTAGAGAGCGTTTTTCCCATTGCACAAGCCTACCCTTTTGACCAAGATGACTATAGGCGTCTAGTGACCTTCTTAGTAAACATGGGCACCTATGATGAAGAAGAAAATTTCCATGACTACACGGATGGCACATATGGTCTCATGGATGATGAATTTGTTTATCTCGACGACGAGGATAGGGGTTTAGCCTTAGGGTTTCCCCCCAACCTCTACAATATCCTATTCCCTTGACTCTTTAGGGGGAGTGCAAATAATTAGGTTAGGGTTCCTTATGTTTTTTGTTGTGTTCAATAAGTGTTGGTACCTTTTCCCACTAATGTGCCTCCTGGAGGTATTCCTTTTGTTTCCTAGTGTGTACAGGAGCGTGTTGCTATTGATAGGATTTGGACCTTCATAGAACCTTTCTCTCGTTCACACTTCAAATCAAGCGCGACTATCAACACAAACAGGTGTTTTATGTCCATTAGCATTGCCCTTATCTTTTTGCATCCATGTTTGTCTGCTTTGATTGTGATTGGTAGCATAATATTCAACGCATTTGCTTAGTATCAAACATTTAATTCAATGTAATGTTTTGTCATAATCACTTGTCTAGGTTTAAAAATCAAGCAGTCCGACTAAGCTAGTTTGACCAAGCTAGGTATTAGAAATCTTCTCTTAATACCATGGGGAATGCCTTCCTAATAAGCAATGGTTACTTAGGTTCTTAATCTGATTTAGGCAGCATTGTGTGAAATGTACTAGGGCTTTCTAGTGGGCTTAACCCTATTGACCTTTAGCTTAAGTATTATAAAGGGAGTTTACTAATGTGATGAGCCTAGGGAGGGTAACAGTGTTATATGACCCCCCAAAGTTACAAAATTAAAATGCTGAAAATGAACAAACAAAAAATCAAAGTGCCACAATGTAAAATTTTAAGCTGGAAGAGAAATCCCTGCTTAAATTGGTACTTCACTCACATGTATCGCCTATGGTACTAGAGCCCTAGAGGTTCCCAGTGTGGGCGCTTTTCCTTGAAAAGCAAAAAACCCAAGGCATACAAAATAAGCACACACATCAAAATTGAATCAATGTGAAAAGACTTTGGGGGGTCAAAGAAAAGGTAATCAGTCAGGCGATGATTTCATGAGAAATTCCTTTTATCGTAGCTTAGCTACAAGGTCTTCTAGGTATAGCCTCTAGTCAGCCCTCGAACATCAAATACTTGGCTCTCGCGATTAAACAACTTAATTGACCAGAAAAAATTGAGAAGTTACCCATGGTATTAATAGTCGAGCTCTAGTGCCTTTTGACCGTTAAATTAGCGACCGCCGACTTGTTTAATTTTTACCTTTACATTTGTTTATGCATTTGATTATATTGCAATTTAATGTTTATTGCTGACAAATTGTCTAAAATTCTGTTACCAATCAATTTGTCTGTCTAAAATTGCATATGATTTTTTATTGTATATGAGAATGCAATTACTGTGGCAATGTTGTTTGATTTTGCAGTGATTGAAGAAGGCTACGTACATCCATGTCGACTGCTCTTCCATCTCGACGAACGAGCTTCAACTGGATAGCTTCCGAGGATGGAATCTACATCAGGAAGGGGGGCATGTTAACCCTCACGGCACACGGACACCCTATGATCTATAAACATTGTATTGTTTAGAGTCAGGTACCGGGCTTGTCGGACCAATAGGAACAGGGTAAGAATGATCGCCGATGACAGGCGCACTCTAACTGGAATATTCAAGGAGTTAGTTGGCTAAGTATGGGCGCCCAAGTGTGAATGGGGTGAGCTCATATAAAAGCCACTAAACCTAATTTTTACTCATTCTCTCATTGTGCAATAGAAGCCACTCTTGCTCCATCTCCACCTCCTCCTTGTGTGTGTGTGTGTATACGTGAGAGAGAGAGAGAGAGAGAGAGAGAGAGAGAGAGAGAGAGAGAGAGAGAGAGAGAGAGAGAGAGAGTGTGAGAGTTTGTGTGTGTGATCGAGCGTTGCGGCGGCACGACGGCGGCGAGGCGGTTGAGCGCGGCGTAGCGGCGTCTCCCTCTTCTTCGCGGCGCGGGAATCCTTCATTCGCAACTACGCAGGAAGGTGAGTGACACACCATTCTTCCTTGTGAGCTTGTCTGTTGTATGACTGTGTGCTAGGAGACTTTGTGGCTCGCACACGGTGCGTAGCAATTCCCTAGCCGTGACACTATTACATTTGTAAAGCTTAACAATAAAGTGATTTTGCCTATGATGTGTATAATTGTCATTGATTTACTTTCCTCAATTTACTTTCGTCCAATCAATTTGTATCTTTATTCTGCAAACAATACTATGCATGATGGAGTTAATGGTTATATTGTCTTGTGGGTGACTACTTTCGGTCTATACCTTGTACTTTCTTTCAAAGGTGAATCTGTGCTTATCTTGGATTCATTTAGGTATAAGTTATTCTTGAAACATTCAATATGGTTGATGGGTGGCAGGGCATTCAATGCCTTGCCACCCAAAAATTTTTACTCTTGGGCGTCGCTATAAGCGTCTCTATATAAGGTTCTGTAATGTCCTATAAGCGTCGCTACAAAAGGACTACAATCATCGCTATATTATGTGTCACTATATAGCGATGCATATAGTGATTCTCATAGAGAAGGTTATAGCGACGTTCCCGTAGCGACGCTTTTAGCGACGCCGGGGAGTATAAAAACCCAATGTATTTCCGTCACTAAAAGTGTCACAAGTGCACATAACCTCTTGTAGTGTTCCTCTCTCAAGGTTGGGAAAATTCAATTAGAGTAATGATTTTATTCCCTTAAACCAGCTCGGGTGATGAGGTTCCTACCACTATATAGGTGGTTCTATATGCACATAGTACCCCTAGCAACTTGGTGACCCATGTTGTGAGTGTGTATTTTAAGGAGAATAAGGGCAATAAATCACAAAGATCCACAAACTTTGCAATAAGCATTTCACAATGAAGTGCTGGATACATGAGGCTGAACTCAAGAAACCTGACACAACCATCTTGTGGGGGTGTTTCAAAACACCATCAACGAAGAGATGATCACTCAAATTATGACCTCCATCACATGGAGACTGTATTAGGCCCAAGAAGAAGCGAAGAGGCTATGGGGCTATTTAACATCCATGATTATTTCAAGTTAGGACCCTGGGGTCAAACCCTCAAAGAGCCTATGAATTGTTGCACAACCTTGATGCCAGGGGCAACACAACCATCACTAACTTGCAAGGGAAGACTTTCCAAGTTTCAATCATACCATCTTCAATCAAGAATAACTCGATGCTATAGTGGGGCAATCAAACCCTAATACACCAAACCCATGACCCCAAGAGGGCCTTGATCAGAAGAAAATTGAATTCAAGGAACAATCCACCAAAAATCCCACTTGGAAGGACCTTAAATTCCAAGCGATAGCCTTGCCAATGCAGCTACATAAGCAACATTTTCCTTTATATTGCCCATGATCTGGAGGTGCAATTGGCAATGAATACATGGCCCAACATTTAGATCAAAAGGATCTAGACTTTAACATGGAGATGGCCTTGTACCATGATCTCTAATGGGATGCCCTAAACAACATGCTAACCAAAATAAGTGGTTCCTCGGTGGCATCTAGGTCTTGACAAGGGTGGCCTATGCAACACTTGGCCAAGAGGATAGACTATCAACATCAGTTGTACCACCATTGCAAAATTTCAGAAGGAGACCCAAAAGAAGTGCAAAGTTGGGGCCATCCTCCCAAAAATCTCAAGTGCAAAGGAAGCATCTAAAGGGGTGGACAACCAAAATATTGTGGGCTCCACAAGCTCAAAAAATAGGTTTGTTTTTTAACGATTGAAGAAGTCCTTTGATGAAGTATGGAGTCCTCCTCCCTCTCTCACTCATAGAAATCTCACCAATCCAAGCACCTAGAGAAGGAAGAAAAAACCCACAATGAACTACCAAATGGCTATGATGCAACATTGGAAACAACCATGGTAAATCACTACCTGGTAGCCCCCCAAACCATACAATAACGAGGTTTAGTCTATGGGTAGTGCCAAAGCACCCTTGCCCCTCCATGAAGACGAGGAAGAAGAAAAATTTTCAAGCACAAAGGACCAATCTCATTTAGTCTCCAACAAAGCAAGCTCACCCCCAAACACTACACACCTTACCAAATTACACACACTTAAGGTAGAATATGGCTATGAAGGGAAATATGACTCTTCAAAGGGGGATTCCAAGGACAAAGCAAAAGATTGGGTGTCCACTCAACCACCAAGACCATAGGGAAAAGAAGATGAGGAGCCTGCCAAAGCTGGGATTTCCACCCAACCAAAGACTAGTAAAGCAATGGCTAAGGAAGTGCCAACATTGAACCAACTTGTAGGCTAAATTATCCTCCCCAAAAAGACAAAGGAAAATCCATTCTTATCAAGAGGAGGGTCGAGTCTAGGCTCTTAAGGATAGAGAGATTCAAAAGTTGATAGATAAAGAAGTAAAGATGCAAATCAAATCATGCCAGCAACTCAGCACAAACACCATCTTCTACCACCTTTTGTCATATGCTTAACTGAGGGTAGAAACATAAGGGCCAATCCTACCAAAACATACCAAGCAGGATAAAAAAGGTGCAAAACTCTCTCTCACCTTGTCATTTCCTATCTCACTTCTACATGCCCCAAAGGAGGTGGCTAATGCATAGAATAAGAAGATGATAACAAAAATAATAAAAGAGGAAAAGTGGCTAAGAAATATTTAGAAGAAGACATAGTCAACTGACTATGAGTACCAAAACTTTAAAACTCGCCACACAAAAATAATAATGGTAGACCTCTTTGAAACCAATCAAGAATTACAAAGCCTTTAGCTAAATGCTTGGGTAAGCTTTTAGCTTATACTCATAGTGAGAGCTATCCTTAAAAGCCAAGTAGCACGATTATGTGCATAGCCATACTTTTTTCATGGAACCCTATAGCCTCACACATGCTGCTACTCATTCCATAAACACATGCTACAAACTTGATAGCCACATGCTACTTGTGTTAGCTCCCATGAACCTTGCGATTACCATATGTGGTGCATATCCATCCATTCATTTATTCCATTCCTCCACCTTGAGCCTACATAATTTCACCATACAAAGCTTGCAATCTTTCTCACTTTCCAAAATCAATCAAGAAAGTTAATATTTCTACTTCATGTATTGTGATCTCTCTAATATACCTAATATCTATTGCTAGGGTTTCTACATAACCGTGAATTCCACAATGGTTTATCTCCCATAAGCCTTACACTAAAGAAAGAGAGGCACTCAAAGAGTAGCTGGCGGAAACAATAGAAGCCAAGGGCATAACTAAGGAGGAGGATGCCACTTTGCTAAAAATGTAGCTAATTTCTTCTCATCAATATGTACTCCAGGCCATGTCTACCTAAAGAAAAAGAGAAATGATCCCACATAGTCTATTTTACCAACTATCCCTTTGAACAAAGTTCTATGATTGAAACAAGTCACGACCACCATGGAATCTCTAATGACCAAGCAAGAATAATTTTCTCAACTTAGACAAAAGAATAAAGAGCTCAAAACCAAGCTACAGGAAATGGAAGGGGCATGAGCTGTCAAAGATAAGGAAATGGAAAATCCACTGGTGCCCGACACGTTGGAGGAAGCTCTATGCAAATCAAAGGCCACGGTAAGAAAGATTGAAGTGGAACTAGAGCTATAGCAAATGGCAGCTAAAAGAGAAAAATAGATTGAAGAGGCTAATGATCTCTAGAAGAAGATCAAATCTAATCACCTCCAAGTTAGCCCTTGCCATATCATCCCTACACTAACCCAATAAGACCCTCTTACGTTTGACCAAGCAATGGTGGATCATAAAGAAGATAGGCAGCCAAGGAAGTATGTCAAAACAACCTTCAAATCTCTCTTGGTTGCACAAAAATGAAGAGTGGTAGAGGCCCAAAATCTCATTGATGCCATGCAAGATTTGCACCTCTATTAGCTAGACGATGATGTGCTCTATCTTCCCATGAACATTCTTCACATGAAGAGTAGCCAAGAATGAGAAGATTGGGAGATTTAACATGCCACCCCTTCTCATAGTGGCTATGAGCTATTGAACAACCCTAAAAAATTATACTCTCAAGAATATTATGAAGGCCAATCCGCATGGAGCATTACATGGTTCTCGAGTTTTGCCAGAGTGCTTCCAACCAAGAACAAAGTGTAGATCCCATTTACTACCTAGATCTCACCACTACACTTGGGATGATCTCAAAGTGCTACAAAGAAAGATTCCGTTGGCACAAATAACTTCTCAAAGTTTCCATTCCTCCCTCAAAGAAAAGTTCTCACCAAGAGGAGTGGTTCTTAACTACTTCCCAAGATAAGATGTGTGTGTACAACACAATGCTAGATTTTGCAATATAGCTAATGAGATGAAATTTCCTAGTGCCTTGAGATGTTTGATCATGGAGCGAAATGAGTTGATGCTCATGCATCCCATGATGTATTGCCTAGTATTAGGAGAGCATGGCATGTAATTCAAACCAAGAAACCTTTTTGTAGATAAAATTACGGTCCAAGGTTTCCTTGGTAAGGCTCAGTTTTTCCCAAGCCACTATCTACTAGCCCTCAAAGAGATGGTGCAAAATGGCTTTTGGTATAACGTTAGCAACCATGCTCCATTTTGTCGAGATGCCAAGCCAATGTGCTTACTTGAACCCTAAAGCAAGTAGTAGAAAAGAGGCCCCTCTACCTTAAATAGAATAAGGATGATGCGTGAAGGAAAAGATATAATGAGATAAATCAAGCCTTGGCATCTGCAAAGCCAAAAGTTGCACTGCCAACTCAAGTACCCATTGAAATTATGGACATGATTTAGTCACAAATGTAACAATTGGTATAAGTCTACATAGAGAAAGCAAGAGTTAAAGATGAAAAGCAAGATCAATTTATCACCGAGAGAAGCAAAGCCAATAGGGATAAACTAGTTGAGCTTGCTAAGCCTCATATAAAACCATCAACCATACCAATCAAGACATCCACTCCAACACAAAAAACACTAGCACCCTCCACCTCCATTGGAAAGGCTACCCACAATTAAAAAATGTCCCTTTCCTCTTCCACAACTAGAAGACCCACCCGCTACTATATACTAGGGCCACCCATAGGAGAGCAAAAAAGTGAGAAGTACATGGCCAAGGAGCAGGCTCCTTCCAAAGGATTAATGATATTCCCAAGGAAGGAGTATTGGCCCAACATGCCTCCATTTATTTTTCCTTTATAACCTCTATTGGATTGTGCTTGATCATATCTAACTTTAGTTAAGAATTTCTCGCTATGTATAGGAATTGACAAAGTTTTCATATGAAATCCATTTTTTATGAGAATTCTGTTGAAAGCATCCAACACTAGTAGCCATTTTTCATCTTCTCCATGCGCACATTTTCCATTCACTATGTATAGATTGACGGACTCTCTACAAGCTCAAATTTGTATCTAATGTTTTTCTCTATGTGCCTTGGGAAGTCAATCATTTATTTTTAAAACCCTAGGCACATAAATGAAGTGTAGGTCACGTGAAAAGGGAGAGATCATTTTGGACGGATAGCTTAGAGTAGAGAAGTAGAAGGAGTCTACGAAGGTGGAAGCTTCAAGCCACATGCACTTGCTTCACAAACCGATTAAGGTAGGTACAAGCTTAAGACCTCTTGCTTGTCTCTCACATTCATTAAAGTTGTGCATTAGTATTTTAATGTGTGTGTAAGAGCTAATCGCTCTCTAATCTCTTAATTGTCTATTGTGTTTTGATTATGGTGTTTTGTACATGATTAGAGTAGTGTATAGAGTAAGTTCATTCATATATCACTCTAATCATAACCCCATAAGCTTGGGTGATCTTGTGTTTATGATCTGCCTATAAGGATTAGTAAAGAATGCAACAAAAAGCTTTGCATGATTAGCATACGGGTTAACGTGTGTGTGTGACTACTAATCCCCTTCAATAGTTCTCTCTTCTTACTATTCTAGATAACCTCTCATCATTTACTCATTCTTTCCATCTCATTGATCTCACACACTCACCCATATGTGATGCTTCCATGCCGTAGCTGGTCTCGCTATCATCTCTAGATTGACATTTTTGTTGATTCATTGGAGCTATGCTACAAGGGAGACAACATTTGGTGCCATTGCTGTGGATGGTAGCCTAAGCTAGAGTAAAAATGAGTGTTTTAAGAGTAGGTTTACGTGTAAAAATCCCCTAGTTTAACTAATTGCTAATTTGTGACTAATTAGAGGCTTGACCATCATGCTTTTGAAAGATTTAACAATGTATAGCATTAGAATCACATAAAAATGGTGACTAATTAGAGAGAATAATTTATGACATCCCTTTAATTACACACTCAAATATACATGAAAGTTAAACAATGTATAGCATTAGAATCACATGAAAATGGTGACTAATTAGAAAGAATAATTTGTGACAACCCTTTAATTACACACTCAAATATACATGAAAGTTTTCTAAATTTCTTTGATTGAATATGTGCTTATCAATCTTGTGTTTATTTTTTTTGAAACGGATGCTACACTTGAGATTTGGTGATTGTGTGTTGTAGGTCAAAGAAGTTTTGAAAGTGCAATTTTGGAGCACATGCACACATGCATGTGCGCGCGCGCGCGCACACACACACACACACACACACACACACACACACACACACACACACACACACACACACACACACACACACACACAGGTGAACGCGTCAATTCAAGTGAAAAATCAAAGAAATTTTGGTGGAAATATGAGTGTATTAACACACTCATTCGATGATTTATGTGTAGGTTTTGATTGAAGATTAAGTGCATAAAATTTGGTGCAATTCTAGGTGCATTAGTGTGTGCCTATGTGTATGCAATGTGTACACATTGGGTGCAAATGCATGGAAATTTTGGTTAGTGGTTGCATAATTGTTTTGCTATCTCCTGTCTGGATAGTCACGTTCAAAGTGACCATGTCTTCCACAACCCCACCATACTATATTTTTGTGTTGACTTGCATTACTGCAGTGTGCACTTCCACGACCTCTTGGACTCCTCCTGCCTTGGAAGTTTCCTCAACCACCACCTGTGTTCTGACCCTTATTGTTATTCTGTTGTTGTGCTTGGTGGTTGCCTCTTCCTCGGCCTCACCCATGACCTGTACCATGTCCTCTTCCTCGGCCTCGTCCACGACCTGTGCCACATCCTTTTTCTCTTCCTCTATTGTTGAAAAGGACCTATTCAAAATTGTTTCCAGCATGCGTAGAGGAGTCTTCCTCAAGTTCCTTCTCCTTCACAATCAATAAGAATACCAAATCTATAAATGAGATAATGTTCTCTCAAAGATGGATTCCAACTTTAAACTATTTGTACTCAAGACCCAAACCTCGCAGACAAACTTCTACTTTATCATCATTATTAATTGTAACACCAATCGGTGCAAGTGAGTGACATATGTTCTTTATCTTCAATGAATAGTCATTGATGGATAGGTTTTTCTTCTACACATTATTTAGCTGTCTTCAACTACAGCTTCCTTGCCTTTGTGTTGGTCACACCTAAAAATTATCTTAGAAATCTCTAAGTGGATTTTCTAATCATTTCCTTTAATTTTTTTCTAAAAATAAAAGATTTTAGACATTGAAAACCCACTTGAAGCCGGACGCTCGCTGCTGCTGCACGCTCCCCCCCCCCCTTGTTGCGCCATCGCTGCCCCTCACCCTCCCCCCCTCTCTCTCACCCTCATGCTGCATCCAGCCCCCCAACATTGCCCCCTTGCCCTCGCGCTGCCCCCCTCGCCCTCGTGCTGCCTCCTTCGCCCAACCCTGCCCGCCACCCTCGCCCTCTGCTACCCGCCGCCCGCGTCCCTAGCTACCCCCAAGCCCACCGCTGCCCCCCATTCCTTGGCCGCTTCTCCCTCCCCCCCCCCCCCCCCCCCCCCCCCTCCCCCCTGTCCTCATCGTTCCCGAAGGTCTTTTGCACCTGGTTGTGCAACACTTCTTCTTCGGACAAGTGCTTGGCGTGATCGGTTGCAGATTTTCTTCACCGTCCGCTTCTTCGACTCAACAGTAGACACAAATGGAGGCTCCAACTCTGCCAGAGAGGGACTCACCTAAAGCCCCCTCGCCCGACCCCGCTGAGCCCACCATTCGACTTGCTCTTTCGTCGACAGAGCAAGCGAGCCTTGACGCAGAGGTAGAGCGCTTGCATGCGACTTCTATCATCTGCAAGGTTCTCGGCACCCGTCCTAGCAGAGGAGAGCTGCGAGACCTTCTCCAGGCCCGCCTTCTTGTAGAGGAGGGCAAGATCTTGGATGTCCAGATTCTTGGATGGGGGTACTACCTGATTGAGTTCGAGACTTCCGAGATGGCCTCCAAGGTCATAGCTATGAGTCCACTGGCCATCTGAGCATCACGCGCCCACTTTCGACAGTGGCGACATGGTTTTGACCCGACCTCGGATGTGCTAGTAGAGCAGGCAGACATCCCCATCTCAGTCTGCTTTTCGGGTTTACGGAGAGAGTACCTTCCACTTCTCTCCAGGATTGGCTCCACCATCGGGACTGTCATAGAGACACCTCGTATGGCAGCATCAATAGCTGCCAAGGCGACTGGCATCCCTTCAGTTCGAGTTTTGGTCAGAGATACCCACACGCTCCCGAAGGTCATCCTTCTGCCTCGGGTGAGTGGGGGTTGGTTTAGACAGAGTGTGGAGTACTCGGGTCTCCCGAACCAGTGCTTCATTTGCAGACAGATGGGCCACCTAGCGAAGGCCTGTCCACGGAGGAGGCCACGACCTTCACCTCAGCCTCAGCCCTAGCCTGGCAAGGCTGGGCCACAGCCACAGTCACAGCCAGCAGCACAGCGCACAGATTCAGAGCCACCCTCCGAGCCTGGGGCTCCAGCGGAGGAGGGGTGGCAGCAGGCCCGTGGCCGTCGACGCCAGGGGCCACAACGACAGCATGGCACTCAGAGTGGCCCTCAGGTGCCTACTCAGCAACAGTGGGTTCCCACGGGGAACCGCTTTGGTCCTCTTGAGTAGGAGGAGCCCCCTACGCCAGCCTCCACCTCAGCTTCACCGATGCCAGCCACCCCTCCTTTAGATTTCCCCTTCTCCTCCTCATCCCCTCCCCCGCCCTCTGCTCCCGTCTACTCCCCTCCTCGCCCCCTGTCTCTGTCGCCCCACCCCGCTTCTCTTCTCGTCCGCCCCTCCCCAGCTCCTTCTCCCCCTCCTCCTGCTCCAGTTCACAGTCGACTCAGGAGACTGGTCCCTCGTTGGCGGCTAGGAGATCTCTTGGCAGCGCCTTTGCCACGAGTCGCCTAGCGAGAGAGGGTCAGCCCTTCTTGCGGCCCCCTCTGCAGATTCAGACATCTTCCCTTGCAGCTATCCCTCGTGGTCTGACGAGCATTGACCTCCGACGCCGCTGGGATTTCTTCGACTACGAGTTCACTCGCTTCCTCGTCGATTCCGCAGCAGACCACGAGGCAACCTGCTTCAGGGTCCACGCTTTGTTCCTCGCCGCCGCTAGGGGAACAACGGCCTTGGACTCAGCAATTGGTTTCTCCTTCCCCCTCTGTGGTAGGACCGAGACAGAGTGGTCCCTCGACTCAGTGGTGGGATGGTTGCATACACAGGTTCTCGAGTTCTCTCACCACATGGGAGAACTTGGAGTTACAGATTTGCTGCAGACTGTGTGGCCACTCGCCAAGTTTGCGGTGACACCCCCAGACTCAGCAGGATGTAGGCACATTGTGGTGTACTTTTTTGCTGATACACAGTGTTTGCCTTGCTATGTATACATTCATGAGGACTCATGGACAGAGGAGGTTGCTTTACGCACGGATCGCTCTGCTTGGGCTTGGGCCAGGCACTCACTGCAATCTCGCCTATCTAGAGGACGCTCGGATGCGGATTACTCCCCATCCAAGCGAGCCTCGAACATAGCCTGTCTTGCTGCTGTGGCAGCATCTGTTCTCTCTCGCTCCCCATGAGGATTGTCTCGTGGAACGTGCAGGGACTAGGTGGGCCCCAGTTTCAGCGATAGCGTGGCCGATTGCGTCAGGAGCTTCAGTGTTGCCTTGTGGGAGGAGAGATTGATCTCCTTATCCTTCAGGAGAACCATTTGTTTGAGAGCCGCATTCGGTGATGTGGTCAGATTTTGCGTGGACGTTATGATACCTTTTGGTCAGCTGCTTTTGGACCTAGAGGCATCCAGGGTGGGGTATGTATGACTATTGCGGACTCATTGCAGCATGCCATTGTGGGTAGAGGGATTATTGTGCCAGGCAGGGCTCAGTGGATTACTATGCAGCTTCAGGGTGACCTTGTGCGCTTCCTGAACATCTATGCGCCCAGTGGCGAGTGCTCCTGCAGAGTTTTGGTCACAGATTGTTGAGTCTTTGCCACAGGTTGACCATTGGTGTGTAGGAGGGGACTTCAACATGTTGAGGGACCCTTCTGACATGATCGGAGGCAGCCATGCTACTGTGCATGGAGTCGAGTTAGTAGGTTGGGAGAGGTTGTGTATGACTTTGAGGGTCTCGGATACATGGAAGCATTCTCGCTTTGTGAGGCCTCCAGAGAGTCTTGCCTTCTCTAGATCGGACCGCACAGTGGGAGGAGTGAATCTATCGCGGATAGATCGCTTCTACACTAGTGACCACTTCAGTGACTTGGGGGGCTCAGTGGGCATCCCTAGAGGGACATCCTTCTCGGACCATGCACCAGTGATCCTCACAGTGGCAGACATGCAGAGGAGTGGGAGCACGATGCTTCGCATCCCAGAGCGGGTCTTGTTGGACTCAGCACTCAGAGAGAGGGTAGAGGCTCTCTGGACAAAGGGCATGGAAAACCAGGCTCTACCTGGAGACAGAGTGGCCTTAGGCCTAGCTCAGCTTAGCCACTTTTTCTCCAGGAGTCTCTGGCTCGACAGGCTGAAGCGAGAGAGGAGGACCAGCATCTCAGATGAAGCATTGCTTCACTACAGAGGATGCAGGAGCAGCATCCAGACAGTCCATGGTTGGAGGAGCAGTTACAGCAGGCTCGACAGGAGCTTGCTTGCATAGAGGAGAGGCGCCATGAGTTTGCCTTTCACTGACAGGCATCTCAGTGGACTCAGGTGGGTGACAGAGTGACAGGTGCTTTTTTTTTGAGACAGTGGGACCTCGGCACTCGCATGCCAAGGTCAATCAGTTGAGGAGACCAGATGGGTCAGTTTTTTGTGAGCCCGAGGATATGCGTGCAGTTGCTACTGAATTTTACCGTGAGTTATTGTCGGCTGAGCCCCAGTATGAGAGATAGGATGCATGCAGGGAGCAGGTTTGGGCACAGATGCCTTGTCTTGTGACTGAGGAGATGCGCTAGAGGCTAGAGATACCTCTTCAGCTTGAGGAGCTGCACACGGCTCTTAGGGCCCTCCCTCGTGGTAGCTATCTAGGTGAGGATGGGCTGACTCCCAGCTTCTTCTTGGAGTATTGGGACCTGCTTGGCCCAGATCTTCGTAGTGCCTTTCAGTACATTCTACACACAGGAGTGATGCCGGATAGCATGATTGAGGGCCTGATTTACCTCATTCCAAAGGAGGGTGGCTCCTTGGATGAGATTCGACAGTGGCGCCCCATCACCATCCTAAAATTAGCCTACAAAATTCTTGCCAAGGATCTAAGTTTGAGGATTCAGCCACTTTTGGAGAGCCTTAAACATGGGACTCAGACAGGTTTTGTCAAGGAACGCAGTATCCTTGACAACATCTTCACCTTCTGGGAGGCTTCTGCCTTGGCACGACTCCGTGGGGAGGACCTTGTGATTCTTCTTCTCGATTTTGAGAAGGCATACGACAGAGTTGACTGGGACTTTCTAGAGGGCATGCTACACAGGATGGGCTTCTCAGATGCTTGGATCAGAGGGGTGTCAGCTTTGTACAGACAGGCTCACAGTCAGGTGCTTTTGGAAGGAGGTAGAGGTGAGCGCTTCATGCTCACACGATCGGTCAGACAGGGTTGTCCTCTTGCCCCCTTTCTCTTTCTGTTCTATGCGGAGGCGATGAGCAGATTTTTGGTGTCACAGCAGGTTGGTATGAGGGGCTTAGCACTCCCTATACGGGGAGATGAGCTTCTGGACGCTGAGTTTGCTGACGACTCGGCCTTGTACTTAGAGGGCCAGGAGGCCAATTTACATAGATGTGATTAGGCAGGAGCTCTTACAGCGTGGCCTAGAGCAGAGACAGCCGACGTGCACGGAGGAGCGCCTACGATAGCCCCTCATCTGGAACCCCATGGTTAGCACTCATAGAGGCCACTTGGTTGGGAGTCAGCCTCATGTTTCTTGGGGTCCCATGGCAGCTGGTCCAGCGCGCTCTCTAGGTGACTGGCTAGAGTTCACAGGTTTGTCAGAGGAGGTGCAGGCTGTCCAGCTACAGGGCATGAGAGGGGTGCAGAGCATGTGTCAGGACATCTCAAAGTGAGTTCCAGCTGAGTGGCTCATGCCTCTCGAGCCAGTAGCACCACAATGGATGGGAGCCTTCACACGAATGGAGGTTCTCATTTCAGTCAGGGCTTGCTCAGAGACTGTCCCAGCCTTGTTCTTCGAGCTTCAAGGTGGGGGACGATTACAGCGAGTTGCAGTAGAGGCCCCGCAGGTAGTAGAGTGCTGTTTCCAGAGGATCCGAGTTGTGGGCATCTGTGAGAGGACTTGCATCATAGACCCTGACCCAGCAGCTCTTGAGATAGGACACTGGAGGCTATGGGCTTGGGAGTGTTGTCCACTGGTACGAGTACAGTGGGATCCTGGTGAGTGGCTATGGAGGGACCCCTTCTCTTCTGCAGACCGCCCAAGAGTCCCCTTCTTTCAGTACACTGCTCGGCTTGGACGTCATATACTTGTAGCACAGAGAGAGGCCCGCCCCGCTGCAGTACGTCATTGGCAAGAGGAGGGCCTCAGAGTCGAGTTCTGGGCAGCTTTTTGGCAGAGGCTGTGGGACTCCAGACAGCCGAGGCGAGTCACCTTGTTGGCTGGTCGCACATAGAGCCACAGCAGTAGGGAGCTGGCTTGTACATAGCGGTCTCTTGGCCACATGTGCAGCTTGTGACCATTTGATGGAGAGTCAGCGTCACTGTCTTTGGGACTGTCCCTCGGCCCAGCAGGTGTGGCTACGAGTTCTTCGGCTGATGCCTGCTCTCTCCACGGCTGGCCAGTACACTTGGGGGACAGCGGCTTGGTCCACCCTCACAGGCCCGGCACTTCAATTTGAGCTATCTTCCACCAGCAGGATGATAGTGATACAGGGGGGGGGTGGGGGCGACCTACACTTTAACCTGCTACAGAGATTACTCCACTGGAGTGGTGCAGTGAGAGAGAGGAGTGTTGGGAGCTCATCAGTGTCCTGACACTTTGGTTCATTTGGCGGGCCCGCTGTTTTCGCATCTTTGAGGCTCGCCTTGTGCCACCAGCAGAGACTGTTCGTGACTTTTGGCTAGAG
The DNA here is from genome assembly GCF_014529385.1 of Adiantum capillus-veneris. Taxonomy (NCBI): domain Eukaryota; kingdom Viridiplantae; phylum Streptophyta; class Polypodiopsida; order Polypodiales; family Pteridaceae; genus Adiantum; species Adiantum capillus-veneris. The sequence continues at coordinate 72,752,774 of NC_140953.1, read as the reverse complement.
CTGATCCATACTCTCAGAGGACAGCTTGAGGGACTACAGGGAAGCTCCGACCGCATGCGAGAGCGCCGCGAGGCTTTCCTTCGACTCTGGCACCTTGGGCCTTTCTACACCATAGTCTAGGGGGTGCTTAGATGGCACTACTGTCCACCTATGTGGCTTTTCCCTCCTCCCATCTCTTGATTTATCCCCATTGTATATATGCTGTTTTTTCATTGGGAGAGTCTCCCCATCATGCTTGTTGTAGCCCTCTCTTGCAGAGGTGGTTGTAGCCCTATGGGCAGTTTTCATTAACTAATAGAAGGATCTTTTTCTCGAAAAAAAAAAAGATTTTAGACATTGTAATTAGTTAATTAGTAAAAAACTTAACTATCATGACATAATTTTCAAAGATTTTTAATACTATAATCTATCTTTGAAAGTTACCTCATTAACTTCTAAGCTAATTTACTAATTATTTTACTTAATTTTCTGGTAAAAACAAAGAATTTAAGCAATAGTAATAAAAAATACTAATTAGCTAATTATGAGATAACTACCACAAGTTTTTAACACTGTAATCTACCTTAGAAAGTTATTTCATTAGCTTCTAAGATAATTTACTAATTATCTTAGTTAATTAGCTATTAGAAATAGAGACTTTATACAATAGTAATTAACAAAATTGATTAACAATTGTGAGATAATTTTTACAAGATTTTAACACTATAATCTACCCTTAGAAATTATCTCACTAGCTTCTAAGTTGATTTACTAATTATCTTACTTAAGTTTCTATTGAGAATAGAGAATTTAAGCAAAAATAATTAGCAAAATTATTTAACTAATTATGAAATAATTAACATGGGTTTTTAACATTGTAATCTACCTTTGAAATTTATCTCTTGATTTATTAAGTTATATTCCTAAATTTTCCATAGATTTCAAGCTAAAGACAAACAATTTTTGCTTAATAAAAACCAATATTAAGTAGAAAATTTTGATATAATGTCGACAATTTCCTAACAATGTGTATAATATTTAAAGATTAATGCATATTTATCAGTTTTAGTCATAATATAGGTTAATAATTTAGATTACCGATCATAAATAGAAATTTAATATTCAAAAAAATTAATAACATATAAGAGTGTAATCATTAGTAGAGAGAGAGGCTTAATATTTCCTAATGAATAAGATAATTAGAAAAATAGAAATGAATTAATATACCTTTCATGAATCAACTAGAGTTTTTTCTCTCTAGTGACTTTTGGGTAGACTTTCTCTATGCTAGAGATAATTTGCCAGGGTCTCCGAGTCTATCTAAAAATGTGAACTCTAGGGGTCTATTTATAGATTTTCTCACACCCAGGGCCTGCATTTGGCAGTTTTCCACTCCCCAAATAGCCCTTCAAGCTGCCCTTAGCACCCCTTGCTCTGTTGGATTTTTTGTCCTTGGTAGGTTCATTTGTAAAACCCTGGGACTGCCATGCCCAAATCCTCCACCCAACCTCCCTTTTATAGCCTCCTGGCCCTAGGATCCCTTCCCATTGGTAGCCGGACCTTGGCCCCCGGTCCTTGACCTCCAAGGTTTTTGCCCTTGGCATGAAATTACCCCCCCCTTGGAGAAGCATTTTCGTCCTCGAAAACAAGAGTGGTGATATACTAATGTTTTCCATAGTGAAATCCGTCTCATGGATCCAGCTGGTTGCTTGACCGGAACACAGTTTAGTAGGAAGTTCAATGAAACCAAGAGTAACATCTCGATTTTCCACCTTGTTGTCCATTTGCAACCATCGGATTGTATCCGTTCCTATCCGATCATAGTGTGTAGACTCCATTTAGAATGAAAATGGGCATGCTAAATGAGTTATCACAACAAAGATGTACCAGAAAGAGTACCTCTTTTCACTTTCCATGAAACATTAGGAAAAATGTGGACTCTCCTTGGGCCATATAGGATTAAGGTTAATTAGGCTCCAGCCAATAGGAAGAGAGCAATGTATATAAGTCTAGAACCTAAGAAAGTAGAGAGAATAATAGGGTTGTCCACTCATTTATTGCTTTGCATCCTAGAGGGAGGTGGATGGGTAAAAGAGGGAGGGGAAAAAAGGGGGGGGGGAGTGGTGGATCCACAGATACGTTTTTGCAAAAACCCTAAAATTTCAAAATTAAAAAAAAAATTTCAAAATATTCCATCCAAAACTCCCCCCAAACCTACCCTATGATCAAAAAGTCATTTTCTCACTCTAGAACCTTTTTCCCAAGACTCCCTTCCTCCATAGCCCCTTTCCATAACACAAAGCTCTCACTCTCTCTCTAAACTCTTACACCTTCCTCCTACTTCAAGCTCTCCATTGCAACTTTAAGCTCTCACTCTCTCTCTAAACTCTTACACCTTCCTCCTACTTCAAGCTCTCCATTGCAACTTTAAGCTCCCACTCTCTCTCTAAACTGTCTCCCTCCTCCTTCCTCAAGCTCTCCATTGCAACTTTAAGCTCCCACTCTCTCTCTAAACTCTGTCTCCGTCCTCCTTCCTCAAGCTCTCCATTGTAACTTTAAGCTCCCACTCTCTCTCTAAACTTTATCTCCCTACTTCTTCCCCAAGCTCTCCATTGCAATTTCAAGCTCCCACTTAAGCATCCATGGCAAACAATGGTCAAAATAGACGCCCCAAACCCATCATTCAAAGTATGGTTCTCCACAACTCGAAGAATGAGGAGCAGCAATGGGAACCTCAGGTTTTTCAAGAAGGTACGTGGGTCTACATGCAACCTTCCACAATCGGTCCCCATCGTGTTCGTGAAAGAACAAACGTTGATCTCCATTGGAAGGGAAGACTAATAGGCTTCAAGCAAGTAAGAGACAAGGGTACGGTGGCAATCGTTCAACATGTTTTCATGTTTGGACACATGCGTCTACGAGGGATCACCAACCCAAGGGATTTTCCTTGTAATTGTATGTCCCTTGCACTTCAATGGTTTTGGTGGTAACAAAAAAATGGACTTTTTACATCTCACGGACTGTTTTGTTTCTATGTAGATGTTTTCCCTTCTAGCCTTGTTGAGGAGCAACCACTTCGTGCCTTTCAGGCACATTTACGGCCATGCATGCAAGTCTTGGGGATATGCTCTTCTCCAACACAACTTCATCAAACCTTGCACGATAAAGGGTGTTCTTCTACACCCACAAGTACATTGTACCTACAGATGAGGAAGGCTACGGAGAGCTACAACCTTTGGAGGCTACAACCTTGCGTAGCATGGAGTGGCCAAAGCCAGATGCATTCACTGTAATGTCTTTGAAATCCAAGATTGTAGCTGATGTGAGAGCATCATTAAAATTTGGAAAAGCCTCGCATTCCGTTGGGCTTAGATGGTGTTGTCCTGCTCATGTCTTCGCTAGCATCTTTGGATCTTTGCCTTTCCATCATACAAATACTATGTATGTTTGCAAAGATCTACAATACGATACATTGGAAGCCATCCTTGGCGAGAAGTGGGGGTATCTTGAAGGACTTCACAACGGAGATCGCTTTCGGTGTCAGGTTGGAAGTTTCGGCATTACTATCCGTTTCATCAAGGTGCGCTCCACCCTTTACGTGCGGTACTTCTATGAAAGATGGATGTGCAAGCTTGGTGAATGGATTCCATTGCAATCTACCGATGCTACAATTGAGGTATTTGATATTGCAATCAAATTGTCGAGTGGTGCCGTTGAAACGGTCCAAGTGAACAAGCATTGGACATTGGCAATGTGCGGGAGCACTTAGTGATAATGGGTTTAGAGCATGGAGAAGATACAAAATTTTGCATCGGACAACGTAAGGTGAATGATTTTTCTCTCTTAATTATGTTATATTTATGTTCTTTGGATTATTCCCTGCTCTAAGGTGGGTATGCTATATATATATATATATTTTGCTAGATTGGTAGTCGCATGGAGAGCACGATTCAAATTGAAAAGGCGTGGACGATGGAAGAGAATTTGATTTTATCATTAGAGTAGTTCTGTTTTGTACTTAAATTTCTTATAATATCACAATTGTAAGTTCAAGCAGATAGTTGTATCAAATTTTGGCAATGCACATTATCTTAAAGTCGTAGTGATGTGTTTTTAGAGGTAAATGATTGTAATTTAATTTGAAAGTTTTTTATAACTTCTTGTTATTTGTGTCACTTTATGAAAATTGTTTAATATTTTAATTATTGTTTTTTTTTTTTTTTTGGGGAGGGGGGGGGGGGGGGGGGGGGCACGTGCTATATAAAGCCTCCTAAACCCTACCATTTTCACAATTCACCTACATAGCCTGTTCACACTCTCATTTGAGCTCTAGCACTCTTTGCATTCCTACCTTAAGAGCTAGCATTATGGCATCCTCCTCCACCCCTCCCAAAGCCACCGCGTTACAATGCTTCCAAGCGTTTTTACAAACAACCGAGTGGCAAGATCGTGACGATCTTCACAATTTCTTCACCCAATTCCCTGATGTGAACGCAACTATTCACCTAAACAACCAATCTTTTCAGCCTATCTTGGAATTTTTTGAATTCTACATCAACAAGTATGCTGTACCAATTTTCGGACAAGGGGAATTGTGGATTCCATGCGATTTGCTTTGCTACATACACAAAGGCGATCAGCCTTTCACCCAACGGCTTCAACGATTTTGTGTAATTGCGGGTGAGGCAGGTCAATACATTGAAGATTCACGTTTGAAAAAGAAGAAGGTCGGTACCCAGTTTCTAAGTCGCTTGGCGACTTTTGTGTTTCTTCTTGCGGAGGAGCCTGAAAGATCTGAGGTGAGTTTACCTCATTTGCGCCTTGAGGGTGTCGTCAAGGACACAAAGGAGCCCATTACAACGCCCTGGGATGCAAGCAAAGAGGGAAATATTCTTGCCCTAACCTACCCAGGAGGTGTGATGGATGCTGCCAAATCCATGGGTGATGAGGGTGTGATGCGCCGGAGGAGACATTAACTCCGGAGGTTTTTTTTGAACACCTCTCCCCAATTGTGATAAATGGGGAGGAATATTTGTTTTTACATGATCTTGAAAAGACTTTTGACATCCGCATGGATGAGTGTCTGTCCATCCTTTGTGCCACTGTAGAGTTCTCTGCCATTGACCCCTCCTCCGATCCTTTGGATCGAAGCCTCCTTCCCCTTGGAGAGAGTGTGGTAGATACAGTGGAGTTGGCAATGGTGGCGGTGACAGATGCACCGCACTCATCTGTGTCGGAGGATGAGTTTGTAGCTACACACGCATTGCTTGAAGCCCAACGCACTCCTATGCCTATTCATATAGATGAACTTGAGAGTGTCGCTATGGCTCCCAATTCATCTATTTCTCTTGACAGCAAAGGCATAAACGATGAGGACGACGAAAAACAAGAGGTATTAATTATTTTTTGTTTTGTGATTACGTTAATTTTCATTGTTGCATTCTGAAATCTTATTTACCTATTGATTTATTTGTAGAATGTTGTGGAGCTGGATGAGCATGCAGGTCGGGGAGGAGATGGTAGGCGCCAAGCTTTTGGATGGCAGTTGTCTCTTACGCATTACCTTGGCAAGCTCCCCCAGGACGGCTTTGCGATAATCCACAAGGAGTACACTCCTTGTGGTCAATTTTAGGTGTCAATGATGAAAGCAATGAGTCGCATCCTATGCCTGTCAACCATATCTCAAGCCTCCCAAGTTATATATCTTGTAAATAAATCTCTGGCCAGTGCTGCATTTGCGACACACATTCGTGGTCGTGTGCTTTGTAACGTGGCCTTAAGCCAAGCTGTAGGTCTAAGCAATGTGGAACAAATTGCTTGGGATGTGCTGCACAAACAACTAATTCCCTACGCCCAAGAGCGCCGAGAAAACATTGCTCGCCATATCTTAGATGGCTCAAGCACTCAATAGCTGCATAAATCTTGTAATTTACTCCTTCAAATTTGTAATGAGATATATCACATCTTTGTACTTTGTTATTTCAAATTTCGAATGGGAATTGATTTTAATTGGTACGTTACATCTTTTGTATTGAGTTTATGGTACGATAGACAGTACGTGATTGGTTCTATCTTGTGATACAATTGTGCAATTCTTTGAATCAAAATATAGAGTTTTTTCATATAAATAACACCAAAAAAGGCATAATATCATTGTATTCGTATACATTTAGCCTAAAAAAGGTTTAAAAAGGCTGTCTAGGGGCCTGCCGTAGAGGCGCACGAGAAGGCAAAAGTAAAAGTTACTTTACTTTTACTTTTGCCTTCTCGCGCGCCTCTGCAGCAGGCCCCTAGACAGCCTTTTTAAACCTTTTTTAGGCTAAATTTATAAGAATACAATGATATTATGCCTTTTTTGGTTATTCAATCAACCACAATTGGTTGACAGCTCTTCTATCCACATCTCTCTCTCTCTCTCTCTCTCTCTCTCTCTCTCTCTCTTTTCTCTCTCTCTCTCTCTCTCTCTCTCTCTCTCTCTCTCTCTACTTAGTTTTACTTATATCACTTAAAACACAAATGTACACGACTCGTTATATTTGAAAAAGCCACGATTGATTCGATCTCTCTCTCTCCTCTGATTCGACGCGCAAGAGCTAAATCCTTGGGCATCATTGTCACCCGTTTTGCATGAATAGCACACAAGTTGGTGTCTTCAAAAATAGAAATTAGATGATATTCTGCCGCTTCTTGCAGAGCTTCTACGGCGATACCTTGAACTCAAAACGCCATTCGATAACTTTGCATGATCTCTTTCACCAAACGTGCGAATGGTGCCTTGCGGATGAGAAGGTCTGAAGTTTTTTGATAGTGATGAATCTCTTGCAACGCCTTTGGAATACGTCGCTTCACAGCAGGAGCCCATTGTTGAGGGATGGTAGGATCTGGATCATGGGCCTTGCGAGGGCGAACCTTGAAAAACTTTTTCTTTCTACGAGAGGGTTTGCGAGGAGGAGCTTGCGCATCTTCAAGGCCACCATGTGCTCCGACTGGCTCTTCAACTCCACCTTGCGCTCCAACTAGCTCGTCTCCTACATCCTCAAAATCCTCTTCATTTAGTAACCCATGATCAGCTCTAGGCTGATCTGACGGTAGAGCACCGAAGCCACGTGGTAATGTCTTCCCAGCCAGAACTCGATGATTGCTTGGGATCTCTTGTCCGCTCCATGGTGGGCTTTCTGCTTCGTTGTCTGTTTCGGTTTCTGTGTCTGATGTCACTACCCGTTTCTTTTTGCGTGAAGGTTGTCCATATTGTTGCTCTTCACCTGACCATTCCCTCTCCATCTCTTCTAAGAGCTCTTGTTCGTGTATCCAAGGTGGTTTTTGAGCACCTTGGACGGTTGAGTGAGGGTGAGCAAAAAAAGGTTGATCTTTTCTTGCTGTTTGCTTTGTGCGTGCCATGGTGTAAGAAGGGGCAAGATTGAAAATGAGACTCCCTCTTCTCTAAAAGCCCTCTATTTTAAAAAAAAAGGTCTCTTCACACTTGACCAGGTCACTTAAAAAAACTCTTAATATCATCAAAATATAAAAAACAAAAAATGGATAAATGGAGAAGTATTATATGCAACTCAACAAAGACATCTACAAACATAAACATTACATTGCATAGCATCATTTGTTTTACATGTTGGGTAACCAATGTTTGCCCACTCTATGGCGATTTTCACGCCACCTAGCATGATTAAGGGGTCCGGTGGAGTTTCTCCATTTCCCTTTAGCAGTAAGTCAAGATTGTCTCCTAACCTCCTTGGCAAGACTTGACTTTCGCGCTCGCTCTATGGCATGACATCTCCCCAAAGAAAAACGAAAGAACCAATCAAACATCTCCTTCATGTAGTTGGATCTTGTAGTTTCACCACTGTGACGTGTATTTTTTAAGTAAACACCTTTGGCTCGATAATGTGATTTTTCCATTCCTTGAGTGATCCACATGTCTAATGAACCATATTTTGACATAAAGAATGATCCATGCGCATACAAAATATGTTGCATCAAGAAAAAATGCTTAGATCAAATAAATATTTATGTATAGCATCAAAATTTGAACTGAACAAAGTAACTTACCATGTAGTGTGTGATATTGCTCTCTCCCCACGCTTGCACAAATGCTTTAGTGAAATTCGAAATGTGATCTTTGAAATTTTTTTTTTTCTCGCTCGTGGTTTGGGGTTTCCACATGATTTGAAGCACTAACTCCAAGTGGTGCCACACTTGCCTACGTAGATTTACAAGCACGAGATTTGAATCTTGATCGGTCGTACACTTGCAAAGCGCTTTCCATAGCTCCCATGGAGCATCCTCCTCACCCCTCTCCTTTCACATCTCTGGTTTCTTGAAAAACCTACGTGCTTTCACACCATTCATAAATACTTTTTGTGGTACTTCATGCATATTTTCCACCTCACCAATGATAGAAACATTGTCACCATGACATCCAATCGAATTTAGAATTGTTTCAACTATTCCAATGGCTTCCACAGATCTGGAAAGTGGTTTCATTGTGAAAGAGTACTCTATGTGAAGCTTTAACAAGCGATCAAATATACGCATAAAGGCATGCAAAGTGCAAAAGTGTACATTTGTAAGTGGAAAATTGATAATGGGATGCTATGTTTTATCTTTTGTCAACCGATTGGGGACCTCCATGATAAGACACTTCAACACCGAGCACACCCAATCCCTTGCATCATCATCCATTGACCCTGTTGCCTGCCTTTCCTTGACATTTTTCTTTGAAGACGTGGAGCCACGAGTACTCTCCTTGTATCCTCGTACACAATATGGACAAGGAAGAAGTGATGAAGCACCTTGTTTACACCCAAGTATACATTTGATTGTTTTTAGATCACCTCCTAAGTGCCACTCAACATCAAATGTACCTACTCCATCTACTTCTAGCTTTTCTCCCTCTAGTTGTGCCTTAATAACCTCTGTGATCCACGGGATCATAGAGAAGACCCATGCCAACACCTCATGAGTCTCTTTCGGAACTTCAAAAGCTCCTAACCACCATATTTCTTTTTCCGATTGTACACTAAATGATGGTTTCTGAGAATGATCACCGATAGCATCGACTTTTGCAAAAAAAATTGCCTCATTCATGAGTGTCACACTCATACGTTCCAATCTCCGTCCTTTGACAATTTGACATTCATCTAGCTTAAGAATAAATATGAGCTTCTCTCCAAGTACTGAAACAACACAGGAATTGAATTGTTATACTAAATGATATTCAATACAAATAAAAAATGACATTACAATTTGTATTACCTTGTGGAGACAAAGCATAAAATTCAACCATAGCTCGTTGTAGTCGTTTCAAGTCAACAAAAATATTGTTGAATTGATGATAACTAAAAGACTTTGCCCCATTAGGAATAGTATTGCCTCCCTTTATATTACCACGTGACTTGGCACTCGTGGAAGAGTACACCATGGATCCTTCAATGTGTTTGTATTCGCCAAAGGATTCCCGAACGAGATCATTGTTTGATTTCTTTGCAAGTCTGACCCTATGTGGAATAGGAAATAAATTCTCGGTGATGCCTTGCTCTTGTAATGCATCTTTCATCAATCCATGAAGTGCATGGTATGAATTTGTGCTGATCCCAACCTCATCACAAGCTCTCTGGACATCATCCTCAGACACAAGGTTAGAGATCTTTTTTAGGATCTCCTTCTTTCATGTGTTTGGCCTTTTCACAACCTATGATGTAAAGTATATCTTCCTTTGAGATGCATCCTAGGAGAAGATTGCAACGGTCGTCTTGTCTAAAATTTCCACACATATCTTGTATATATGTCCTATTTCAAAAGGTGAACCGAGTTACAAATTGATGGAAATTATTTGAGAGTTAACACTGTGAATTAAAAAAAATACCTGGTTGCCGTGATCCGCTTCTTACGTGCCCCTCCATTAGAGGCTAAGTTTTCAATGGAAGAGAACTCCCTCTTACGCTCACGCATGCCAAATGGAGTGTCTTTTAGGTGCATCATTGCAATCTGTAGCTTAGTTACCTCTGCTTCTGTAGCTTTCATCTCCTCTTTAAGATCTTTGAGTTGTTTCTCTGTGGAATGTAGTTGTTGTTGGAGATTTGTGGAATGAATGTGTAACACTTGACATTGTTGTCGGAAATATGCCGACGCACCTGCGTGATTGGAGTCCAATCTCTTACAATACCCAAGAAGACCACGTTCTCCTTCTCCCACATATTTGATTAAGCTTGGGAGTGTACAGAATGTCAGATGACAGCCCACGAGCGGATCTTTTGGATACAACCCTCCATCAAGCCACAAGTCAACATTGGTTTCTCCTCGAAACCGTCGTACGGATGCCGGTTGAGATGCTTTCTCGTCGTTTTTTTTTGTGGGAGCAAATTCGATCGGTAGACGCAGACTGACATTAGTTGACCTAGTAGATGACGGCGTAGGTGATTCATTGGTTATGTCCCGAAGAGACATGGTGAAAAGTTATGATGGGGAAAAAATTTGATATTTGGGATAAAGACAATTTTTGGGATAAAAAGACTTAAAAATATATTTTTTCATATATAGGTTCAATTTTTGAGCTCAAAGGAGGGAAATTTTTAAAATTTTCAATTTTCAATTTTTAAGCTTTATTAGATGGACGTTTTGATGATGTGGCATTATCTATTTATTCTTGGAGTTAATGTAGAGAGGGACCCAAGGAATTTTAGATTTGGAGCTTATAAAAGCTAGATTCTTCTAAAAAAATACTGTTTTATATATATATATATATATATATATATATGTATATAGGGACCTTTTAAAAGCTTAAAAGATCCATTTTGAAGATTTTATAAAAAATTCATTTTTTTGGGGTGAATTGATGCACGAACTGAAAAGTGGATTTTGTCATAACTACTTACTCTCTTTGTTTGGTGATAGGTAGAGAGAGAATGGTTCTTCTCTCTACTTTTACTCCTCTCTCTCTTTTTACTTCCCTCTCTTTCCTACTTTATCCCCCCTCTTCCTCCTACTTTACCACCCTCATTCCCTACTTTCCCCCCCTCTCCTATCTAGAGAGGGGTTAGAGAGAGAGCTACAAAAGTAGCCCTATTTATTGTCTTTGTTCCCTCCATCCCCTACAAAATTAGCTTTAATCCCTTAAAATTAGGAATCCTTACATGGCCCCAAGGGGGTCCAATTTTTTCCTAATGAGTAACTTGCTAACATAACTCATCAACCAAGTTTATGTCCTTGACTTGTTCTCAAACTTCATTGGTAAACAACCCCACTATAACTAGGGTTCAAGGTTGAGAATTTGACTTATACATGAAGAGACTAAACCTTATTACAAACATGTTGTAACTTATGGTAAACAAACGCCAACCAGAGCAATAAATGCTTACTAATTGGATTGCCGAGTACTAACGTACGCACTTTGCATATCCTTTAGCACAAGATTATACTTTGTAATCTGTTTATCCCCTTGGATAACTCATAGTAATGAGGTGTTTTCCCCCCACGATTTACAGACAGTCTTCCCAGATGACTGGTAAATGGGGGTCACAGTATCGTACAACATTGTTGAGGAATCAACAATGTCATGAATAACCATTGTGGTTAACTGGAAAGATCCACAAGCACCCAAACCGAGCCATGACCTCTATTGGTGATTGGTAGACCCAAAAGTAACCTCATAGAGATACTGCACATCGAGTGCAAAATCCTTCATAAGCAACAGACGTGATGAATATGCATGCAGATCCAAATCAGCCTTTCCTAAACACTAGGGCCCATAACACCTGGTGTGCATGCATTTAGCAAAAAATAGATCTGAGCCGTTATATCCATGATTATCTTTGCCAATACTTATGGCGAATGTGATGCTCGTATCACACATTAAAGAGGAATGTAAAATAGTTCAAAAAAGAAACTAAATACTATCTACTGCAATCATTTGCAAGCCTTGCTGAAACGTTTGAACCATAATAGAAGGTGAAACATTAATTACTTCTAGAGACAAACAATGAAACTTTTTTAACAACTTAGAGCCTTGCTATATGTATAAACAACCATCTGTAACAAGTCATTCTAAGTATCCAACAATTTTTGGCAATTGAAATTGCTCCTAATACATCATGCTGAAAATGGTCTAGAAAACAGATTTGACCAACACCTAGGGACTTTGTCATGAAACATACTTGAAATAGTGGGTTCCAATGTCAGTCCAAGAGACTCATATTTGCCACATGTGGAATATGTCTCAACTAAGGATGTCTAAAAAAAGAACATCCTACAAGTACAAGATGTACTTGTGTGTGGAGGTAACTGAAAACACTCTATAATCGGAGTGAGAGGGACCCTCATTAGCCTTGCTCCACACTGGCTAACCGAGCTACTTGATTCCCTAGACCATGGTGTATCCCATGTGACAACATGTGCCAAATAAACCCTACAAGTGGGTCGATAACTACATAATGCAGGAACTTATGTTGGACACTACAGACCAAACTGCTGGCTCCTAGATGACCGTGTCATTTCTCTTAAGAGCAAAAACGGATGAAAACATAGTTCATGCATTCTACATGGAAAAGCAATAAAAAAAGAAACAAAACCAAATCAGATGCGTACCTGGAGGTTGAACATAGTGTTCACTTATCTGTAGCAAAAGGCACTTACCCTAATTTGTTGCCTGTCAAGGCCTAGGAGTGCTAACTCAAAATTAGTGGGGTGCAAGTAGTATTGCACATGTAACTGTGGGTGTTGCCTTTGCAATCCTAACCCTTCGGTTAAAATCCACATTATCAAACCACATGGTTAGACTTTTGTAGGGAAACTGCTCAACTAGCAGCCAACAATATCTGAATTCAACTGTGGAAGTTGACGGTATCCACTACTCCTTGGCAGCTTATGGACTTCTTTTCTTGAAAGTGCAAGTGTGATGGGTCCAAGAATTGACCATCAACACTTTAGTAAGTGATTGATTAATCATGAGATGGGTCTTACCCCAAAATGGTATTTGTATAGATACTCTTAGTGCTATAGAAGATCCCTTCAAGTTAGAATCGTATTCATCACTGGACTTGCTCTAGACCCAAAAAGCCATAATCGTGGGTTTTTGCGAACAGCCGTGCTGTTTGAAATGCGTGCTCCATCTATACACCTTAGTAGAAAGAAGCCTTGACGAGTTTAAGTATTTCAAAAACTCAACTTGATCGTCACATTGAAGGTATAGAGTGCAAAAATAATACCCAAAAAATCAGTAATGGCAAAACTCTTGCTTGTCCATTAAAATCAATGGGTACTCAACTAAATAGAGTTGGTCGATCTTGAAAGCAATCACTGATGGATTACAAAAAGATGGCTCTTAGCCATTTCAAAATAGGTGGCAATAGATGACTTGTAGCCCTTCCTGTTGGCGCTTAGCCCTTCTTGTTAGCTATGAGCCCTTCCTATTACCGTAGTGACAAGATGTCAATAAAATCATGCCTAGTTTCACCTGTCCCGCATAGAAGTTGGAAAGAGAGAGAGAGAGAGAGAGAGAGAGAGAGAGAGAGAGAGAGAGAGAGAGAGAGAGAGAGAGAGAGATGATGGGCTAAGGAAAACTTCTTATTTGAATGTGCTGTATGCCCCTTGCATATGATCCAATGCGCAGACCATGTATGTGTCTTAGCTTATCCTATAAGCGGACAACAATGTACTTGTACCACGCCCACGTAGAGAGAGATACCATAGGTCACATCTTGTCTGACTTACCTTGTATGTGATCATGACTGTATCAGGGTGACTTTAAATACGGCACTTTTCCTGTGAATAAGCATACAAAATATTTTAAGATATAAGTCACTTACCTTGTCCTTGACAGAGGAGTTAGTGTTATAGCAGAAGCGTTAACAATACTGAGGTAAAAGTTTTTTCTACCGCACATGCATGCCATGCATGCAGAGGTGTTTCCCTTGGAGACAACGAAAGTCTCAACCATGTGATCCCCTGTATACGTGCGTGGCAAGATTACCCTGGCATGGATACATCATAGTGCAGTGTTGCACAAACTGTGAGCTTATATCCACATAGTGCTAAAGATGTGTGCCATTATCGTTGGTCGAAAGTCAATCAATAAGACCTTGGCAAAGAAGAGAAGCCATACTTCACTCAACGACAGGCAAAGCACTTTGCTTTATATAGTGGCTTCTTATGGAGTCTTCCCAAGCACTTTGCTTTGCACGAGAGAGAGATTTGTTCCAAAATGAAAAGTAAAACATAGACAAAAACCAACATAACTTGAAAATTGACTAACCTTGTCGCCCACTTATGACCAGGGTTTTGGTAATGCACTCGAATCCGGCTCAGGCAAGTAACTTGAGAGCTGTCTGATGTCCCGCACAAGCCTTCTTGGCTTGGTGTAATCCGATCTCTAGGGAGAAAACATGTAGACATGTTGCAAAGACTTCAAGGTGCGTATGCTACAGTACGTCTTAGAGTGAAGCCTTGCTTCCTAGAAGTTGATCAGTAAGATGAGACAATACTGATACTAAATGCTCAGAGCAAACATGTACACTGGTTGACACCCATGTGTCAAAGTAGTGAAGATTCGGCCTTGTCAAAATTTTATAGAGAATCCGCCTTGCCGAATCGTGCACTTTATTGAGAATCGTGAGATTGCCCAATATTGATAGAGATAGCATCTACAACTTAGCTATCAAGTGTCAACTATTGCCAAATACTTCTTGATCAAAGCAACAAGTTAACATACCTATTGACTACCCTTGCAGTGAAAGTCATAGCATCCTATCATATGTTTGTTGACTTGGGATTTAGCTCATAGTTATGGACTTCACCTATCCTCTGCAAGCTATAGATTCTTGGGCGTGATCATACACCCAATACATACATACATATCGATTCAATCCCTGGTAGTCTTGGTGGACGGAGCCTTGCTCCTTGGGTAAAACATAATTGATGTACCCCTTTTAACATCGACCTTGTCGACATGTTAAAATAAGTACATGCTCCTGCAATACAATCCTATACATAAAGCAATGAAAATGACAAGAAGGTGAATCTCAAACCTTATAATCCATCCGTGTCGGAATATTTGACAAAGGCCTTGCCTGCGATGCCCTTACTGAAAACACTTTGCATGGCTTTTAAACGGTGCTCGATCTCGTCAAATGCTATCAAATGCATCATGAAGCCTCTTCAATATGCCAAACAACCTGTAACATGTACTGAATTTTGCAAAAAATCCTTGAAACTATGACCTTGTGCTGCATGGTATGCTTAATAGGACTTGCCCTTTGCTTGCTATGTCAATTCCAAATCCAGTGAAACCCTTGCTAAATATTGAAAATTTATGCCATCAAAACGCAAAATTTTTGATATCCGTGGATTTTCCCAAGTCGACTGTTCATGGTAAGTTCTTGCAACCTTGAGGGTCGTCCACCCTCCCATGGTCGCACAATCCCTGCACGAATGCATGGTTGTGTTTGTGGCGCATGTGGGTGGACTGACCTGTTGCAACGGGTGGGAAAGGCCCCCTTGAAAAGGGATGGCCAATTTACCCAAGCCCCAAAGGGCGCTCAATGTAAATGAGCCAAGGAATTCCACGGTGTCAACGCAGACAGGTGCACTCAAAGAGCACGAAGACGAGGCATCCGCTCTACAGGCCCTTTCGAACGCAATGAGACCACTCTCGAGCGGCTGCATGCACGTTCGACCTTGCTCCAATCCCCGGCTAAGCCCGCCTTCCCACCGTTGTCTTCTCCAGCATCGGTTCTGTAGGGCGGTGTCCCATGCTGTGTGTCGGGTTCTTGAGCCTGTCATGAAACTCCCCATAGAAGGGGTTACTCCTGCGGCGCCGCCCTTGGGTGGCCCTTCCATGCACACCCCTCATGGAAACGAGAGAGAGAGAGAGAGAGTGGGAAAGAGAGAGAGAGAGAGATCATGCAACGCCATGCCAAAGCATGCAAGGTTCCCCCTTCCTCCATAGCCCCTCCCTCCCCTAAGCTCTGATACTAGTGTAAAACCCTAGGACTGCCATGTCCGAATCCTCCGCCCAACCTCCCTTTTATAGCCTCCTGACCCTAGGATCCCTTCCCATTGGTAGTCGAACCTTGGCCCGCCGCCCGGTCCCTGACCTTCAGGGTTGTTGCCCTTGGCATGACATTATCATATCATCCTTAACACCTATCCAGCTTAAATTTTCAATTCTGCTATCTTTAGATCAATTTTCCTTTTTGTCTTGAATTTTTTGGTCCATCTAAAAAATACCTAGTAGGCCATGTGAACATCCATGTGCTTTAATAAGTATCTACTGTCTCCGATTACCTATTGTATTAGAAGTAGCTGTGGAAACTTTCAACTAGGATTTGGGGGTCAGTTTTTGTCCGAATTTGATTCAAAAAATTTATACCTGAAGTAAAGATGTGCTTAAGAATCCAAAAATACCAATTTTGACTATGTTCAGGTTAAGGGTTTCTAGTTTGCACATCCAGTGATCTCAAATAAAGCTTGGGGTCCATTTTATTGCTTCCAAAAAGGTGGAACCTTACAATATCCCTTGAACCGCGAAAAAAATATTTTCATCTTCACACTTGGTAAAAAAACGTACCAAAGCTTGTCATTTCTAAAATTTGACCCAAGCAGCACTTGTTGGAACCAAATTTCACAAAAACCATGCAAGTATGTGAAGCCAAAATGTGAAAAATTTGGAAAAATAGATAGCTAAATAATAAGCGTACTTATTATCTTTGATCCACCTTTACAAATTTTTGATACACCTTGTTACAACATTTGATCACAAGCCCACACACCAAGTTTGAAAGAATTTGGACATCCAATGTACTCCCACTCATAGTTAGCCAGTTTTAGAAGCCTCTGTTCTAAAACCCACCCTAACTCTCTCATCAATGATCCAAATTCTTTCAAGAGCCGATCCGTGCTTATTAATGATCCGTGCTTATTAATGATGCCCTCAACCCATGTATAAAGTCAAAGTCAAAATTCCATGCAAAAATCTAGCCCTAGAATTGATCCAACTTCACAAATTTTTGATACACCTTGTTACAACATGTGATCACAAGCCCACACACCCAGTTTGAAAGAATTTGGACATTTAATGTACTCCCACTCATAGTTATCTAATTTTAGAAGCCTTTTGTTCTAAAATCCACCCTAACTCTCACATCAATGATCCAAATTCTTCCAAGAGCCAATCACTGCCTATTCATGATGCTCTCAGCCCATGTATAAAGTCAATCAAAATTCCATGCAAAAATTGGCCCTAGATAATAAGCGCACTTATTATCTTGCTTGTAAAATTTTTAATTTAAATTGATCTTTTTTAAGTTGCATCATGTTTACATGGTTTTGGTAATATTCTTTAAGCATCAGAACAAAAATTGGTAATTTTAGGCTTCAATTATGGAGTTGCACGTATCTTTCCACTTTGAAATTTACTTAATGTGCCATATCCTTTGTATTGGCTCCAGGATCACCACAAAGTGCACCAAACCATGGTAAAGAAAAAGACCATGAAGCAGAGATTGTAGGAACTTCTGCCCTACCAATTGGAAGAAGAATCCATAAGGGTGGTGAAAATACATATGCAAGAGAAGCACATTCGGAAAAGGAGTCTTACCATACATCGAGCAAACTTTATCGAGCAAATGGTAAAACCGAGCGAGACCTACGAGCGAGAGAGAGAGAGAGAGAGAGAGAGAGAGAGAGAGAGAGAGAGAGAGAGAGAGATGTGTGATTTAGAATAACATAGAATTTCTAGAAATAAAAGGATACTACAAGAAATCTAGCATCATTTCGTGAAGACATAAGTGTTTCATCAAATGTAAAATAGCATATCATTATCGGGAAGAGAACACATAACAAACTCTACAACACAATCCGTCTTGCCTCCACCTCAATGTACACCTGCAAGGCACCTCAATGAAACACAAATTAACACATCAAAGAAATCAATTGAGCAAAAATGGTGCAGATAAAGGGAGCACAAAACCTCTCAAAACTACACAAATAGCATGCTAAGTGCTTTCATACTAAGGAAATAAATATACAAGGCTTGTAAACCAAAATGTTTGCCAAAAGATAAAAATAGAAAATGAAATGTGTAGGAATTTCCATGTGCATAAATGTCTATGAGTCCCAAAGCTTGGCACTCACAAGTTCATTCATTGCAAACTTGTCAGCAGAGCACTCTCTGATACCTTTGTGGCATCAATCACAATACACAAAATAGGCAATGCTTATATTTATTGGTGGTGTGAATCTCTCTCTCTCTCTCCTCCCCCCCCCCCCCCCCCCCCCCCCCCCACCCCAAATTTGGGTGAGTGCATTGTGTGTGACCTTTTATCATTCAATGTTTCCTCCTGTGAGAATCGGGTCCTAAGTACAAACTCTTCAAAGAGATCGTCTTTGAGGTCTTTTCGTCTTTAGCGTTGACAAAAGCGGAATGGCAATCAAGTGGTTCAGGGCTAGAAAAATACGTTTTCCCTAACCAAAGAAAATAGAGGCAAGCTTGAAATTCTCCCGGTTCTAGTTCAGAAGTTTAAGCTTTTGCCAGTAATTACACTAAAAAATTACACTTGTACAAACTTCCCGGTTCTCTTCAAGGCAAGCTCAAAATCTAACTGAGGTATTAACATTTCAGCCGGTTAAAATACACTAGACCAGGGTTTTTTCCAACACTCAAGTGGTTACTTTGGCACTTGAGCTTCTTGACATAGTGCAAGTCTTGACGCTAAGAGCACTTTTCCATAGGCCAGAGAGCCGAAGGTTCACTCAAAGATGAAAGGGAAGTGGACGCATTCCTATAGGCATCAACCGGTGAGTAGCTGTGTCAAAGCAAATAACCATAAGAAGATTTAGAAATTTTCTCATGTAGGAAAACGAAGAGTGTTTTTCATACAACGCATAACATCATGATCTTCTTCTTGAGAGGCACCGCATACCTAGCTAGGTATGCGATGCCTCCCTCATAGAAGCTCATGATGTTGAGGTAAGTCACAATGTGGGAATTATTGTGAGAATTTGTCCAAAACTTCTTGTGTTAACGTGGACGCAGGCCATTCGAATTCAATTGTTCAAAAGCGAGCACGAGGCCCACACCTTCTCCACTCCTATTGATCCACCTCCCCTTCTGCCTATACAGCGGCCCACAAAGCTTATATGGACGCCAACCATATTGCTTCTTTACGTGCAACTTGCACTACACCATGGATTCCTGTCGCTATATCTCCATGTGCGGAGGCTTCCTTGAAGTTCCTACAATTTGTCGAGCATAGAGTAAGCTGCCCGATGTATAGAGCATGCATGGATGAGCCTTTATTGCTACAGACTCTGACGTTAACTCAGGCTGCAACAAGAATTGCGACTGGTAGGAAGATGGCTGCAGAAAAAAGTGTGTGCTGATGTGCGCATGCTGCTCGTTGTTTTCATTCCTCAATAAAGAATAGTTTTCTTCCCCTGCCTTGTACTACAGAAAACAGTCCTTGTACGAGAGCTTGTCTGTGCGTGTGTGTGTGTGTGTGTGTGAGAGAGAGAGAGAGAGAGAGAGAGAGAGAGAGAGAGAGTAATCTGGCGCTGACAGATCAGTTTGAGATTGCTGATGGCGGATCAGTGCACAGCTGGAGTCTGGTTCGAAGCTTCCTCGTTTTGTGCTTGAAACACCACCACGCCGGCGCGGGATACCTTCGAATAGAATACGAGCAGAGAGCAGTGCAAAGGCTTTCGTTTCAAATCTACCTTGTTTTGTGCTTGAAACACCTCCGCGCCGGCGCGGGATACCTTCGGACATAATACGGCCAGAGATCCGTGCAAAGGATTCCGTTTCAAATCTGCCTCGTTTTGTGCTTGAAACACCATCGCGCCGGTGTGAGATACCTTCGAACAGAATACAGACAGAGATCCAGTGACAAGCTAAGTAGCTCGAAGCGACTTGCAAGCATCGAAAGATGCGGGATGAACCCCCTTCGTTTGATGCTCAAACCATTACCGTACCGACACATCATAGTTTTGGGCATAGCACGCGTAGAGAGCACATAAACAAAGATTAATATAACATATGAACCAATCAAAGTGATTCATGGTGCTCCTTGTAGCCCTTTTTCTCAATCATGCTTGGGACATTGCACAAAACAGTCCCGCCGGCGTGGGACAGTTTCGTGTATTGTCTCAGGCATGATTAAGAACGAAGGTGAGGGAGAAGTGAAGGTGCGAGTCACAACTTTCACAAGAAGTTTTGGACATATTCTCACAATAATTCCCACATTGTGACTCTCGAGCAGAAGCTCTTGATGTTACGCATTGTATTAAAAACATTGAAAAAGACACTGTTTTCCTCCATGAGAAAAGTTCTAAATCTTCTTGTGTTTGGAGGGGTTCAAAACCAGTGTACACAATAAGATGGGTCATCTTGCAATGAAAAATTTGGACCTGTGACGAGCGTTGGTTGAGCTGTGATAGCCCAGAAGCTCAATGAGAGACGGACACCCGCACCCAACTGCAAGGTAGAATCCTGAGTGCTGCACATGACCAAATTGCTAGTCGAGGGAGAGAGGAAAATCTTCTATAGTCTCATGGGAGTAGACCGAAAAGAGTGTTGGTGTTCTAAAATTCTCTTTTTTTACATTACCTAACACTTGTTGAAAAATTTAGCACGGGCCAAACTTAACACCAATTGGAGTGCCACATATTATTTTGCTATTTTACAGTTCTCAAGAGTGATTCTCATCTTCTACCCAACAAAAGAATGTCCTCTTTTCTCCGCAAGAAGCTCATGTCAACAAATGTGTCACTAACATTGAGGCCACTAACAATGCTTGGTGAGCAGGTGAAGATTGAACGTGATAGCAATGAAGCAAGTAAATTGTTTTAGTCATTAGATCATGAGTTGTCACAGCTCTACAAGGTTGAGTTCAGCCAGCATCAAGTTGCACCTCTCCAATCATTGATGAGGATGGAATTATATAATCAGACCCTTGAAGCACCAATAGTGTATTTGAAATCATTCATCCTCTTCCACTGCAGGTACTATTTCATTCCTTCTGAAAAGTTGTGTGACTGGATGTGTGCACATCTAGGTAGGAGAACAAAAAAAAATGGTTTTATGATATCAAGAAGCTCTCACATAAGTTTAAGGTAATACAATTTAAACATGTGACAAGGGATTTGAACAAAGAAGCAGATGAACTCACCCATAGCAAAATAGAAGCCATGGTATCCTCTTTGTAAATTAAAGAGGCATCGTATGAAGGCAGAGTCTCTCTCTCTCTCTGTGTGAATTTTTTTAAAGAGAAGTTCAGTGCCCCAACCACATGCCCACCTTACAGAAGAAGAGTCTAGTGAACAAATGAAAAATGTATACTCTCTTGGGAGAGGACTTGATGATGTATCGAAGAGATGACATTTTGAGGAGGATACCCTTCAAGAATAAGATCGGGATAATCCTCACACAAATTCATGAGGAGGGAGAGCATCAAGGTAAAGATCAAATAATTTTCAGAGTACTTAGAGCAGGCTTCTGTTGGCCCTCACTGGTAAGGGATGCCCATTACTGGTTTACAACTTGCAAAGAATGTCAAGTCTATGCAAATAGGAGGCTCAATCTTGAGCCTTAGAAAGCTATTCTCTCTTTTGATGCTTTTATGAAGTGGGGTATGGACACAGTTGGACCAATTCCCAAGTCCTGTTGGGATTCAGGCCAACTGGCCGGACATCCCACTTACTACTAACCCATCTACTAACTTAACCTTTGTATACACTTATTCTTTAGTAAAATAGAATAAGGAGCTGCAGTAGGATTACGTTGCTGTGCGCTCCACCCAACAGTAGGTCTCTCTATCTGCTCTCGCACTTGCACATGCACACCCTTCCCGCGGCACCTTCAACTGGTATCAAAGCACCTTCAACTCGTATCAGAGCAAGGTTTGTGCTTGCCATTTTTGCGTCCGCGCGTGCGTGCACTTTCAAAAGTGAAAACAGGTTTTTGACTTTGGCATCGGCAAATTCAACGTTCCGAGAGAGTTTCCTGCAGGTGTCCTGAAGCTTTACCCCCCTTTTGAAGCTGTTCATGCAGTCAAAAGCTTCATCCAAGCTACGCTTCAGGAGTTGCATTTTTTAACTCCACTTTTGCTAGAGGTACAGGTACAGGTACAGGACACAAGTGTAGGTTCTTCAGAGACTATTTTGGGATTGTATATAGCCGTTTTATGGCTATTATGTGCTATTGAGACGGTGTTTATGGGCTGATTAGGAGCACTTTTCGGCATCGACATTGTCTCGGGTTTGTCAAGCATCCAGCTCCTCACACGTTCTTGCATACATACAGGACATCCAGGTTTCTTGCAGGTTGTAGTGTTTAGCATCAACACAGATTTAAGTGGGAGTACTTGATGCACATATGCATTGTTTTGGCACTTTTGATAGTGCTTGAGCTCTTTTGAGAGAGGTTTTACTTCCCGTAGGGATTTTTTCATTGCTTGTACATTTTTTTTGGCGCCTGTTTGAGCGCGTATACTGCACCTTGCAGTATTGTGGACAGTGGATGTACATTGAGTTGCGGAAACTGCCATATGTACATTTTGTTGAGACGATTTGACTTGTTTCTCGCAGTCCTGACCATTTCTGAGACTCGGTTTGGAGGCCCTTTCTGAGACTGGGCTAGTTTTCTTGTTTGCATAATCTTTTGTGAGGGTCGATAGCGTGAGGTTTTCTTGAGATAGGGGATTCTTGAATGTTGAGATCCTTTCGGTGATACAGGTTGCTGGAGTACCCCTTTTTTGTGGCCTTGCCATATGACATGTATAGAGAGGGCTAGGTTCATTTGACGCCGTGTTGGTAGTCTTGGGTCAGCTTTTTGACTTTTTATGCACAATTAGTGGTTGATGCGCCTGTCTTATGCTTTGAGAGCATTACTTTTGATGCATTATTGATCTCTTGTAACAGTTTTGGATTGAGATTCTGTCAGTTTTTCTGGGGAAACTCTGTCCAATTTTTTCCAGAATTACCAATGTTTATTGCCATATTATCTTTAGCTTGCAGCCATGTTATCTAGTGGTAAAAAGGATATTTACAATATCCAAAAATTTGATGGGACGAATTTTGCTATCTAGAAACCGCAGATTCAATATGTTCTCATATGAAAAGGCCAGTTGGATCCTATCATGGAGCACCCAGAGGGCGAGTATACAGATGTTGAGTGCGAGAGACTTGATGCTAAGGCCAAATCTATCCTCCATTTGCATTTGGCCAAATCTACTTTACTATAGTTGCAGAAAGGACTGCTAGAGATGTATGGGATAAGTTGTGTTCTTGCTATGAGAACAAAAGTACCACTAATAAGGTTTTCTTGATGAAGAAGCTATTTGATCTTCATGCTCAAGGTTTGGTCTTCGATGAGGAAATCAAATGTATCTTCTTGCTATGCATTTTACCCTCATCTTGGGATACGTTCTATACTGCAATTAGCAACTTAGCACCTAGTACCGGTCTAGTGTACAATGACATCCTTGGGAGTCTGTTTACCAAGGAGATTCGTAGGAAATCTCTCGAAGGCAAGAAGGATGGTGATCGGTATGTTGCTAGTGATAGACAGAGGGGTCGCACTCAAAGTCGTGCCAAAAGCAAGGAACGTGGGGGCTCACGCAGTAAGTCTCGGGGTTCTATGCGTAATGTCGAGTGCTATCACTGCCATAAAAATGGGAACGTGAAGAAGGATTGTAGAAAATGAAAGCAAAGAAAGAAGGATAAAAAATCCGGTGAAACTTCCAAGTGTAATGATTCAAAAACGGGCAAAGCAAAGTTAGAGGAGATCAATGTGCTAGAGTCTTCAAATGCTCCTATTGTAGAGACTCTTCCAGTGGTTGTTATGCCACTTACCCCTGAGGTATTGGTCTTCACAGCAGATCAACCTATTGAGGCTCTTGTTATAGAAGATGTTCATTATGCATATAATTGGATAGTAGATTCTGGTGCGAGTTTCCATGTGACACCACATAGAGAGTGGTTCTCTACTTATTCTCACTCTTGTGGCAAAGCGAGACTTGTGATTCTTATGAACTAGACATTGAGGGTTTCGAAAACGTCAAATTGCATCTAAGGAATGGCACGTACTTTACTTTATGTAATGTCAGACATGTACCCAAGTTGACTAAAAGCTTGATTTTTGTTGGTCAGCTTGATGATTTGGGCTACAACACCACATTTGGCAATGGTTCGTGGTTAGTACGCAAAGTTAATCTTATTGTACTCAAAGGTCAGAAGCATGGTACCTTGTATTCCATGCATGTGTCAAATGCTGGTCATGATTACATATCTATAGTCGAGCTGCCGTCTACTGAGTTGTGGCATTGTCGGCCAGGTCATATTAGCCAAAAAGGAATGAGAACTCTGACTCGTTTTGGCTACTTACCTGTCTTGTCTTATGTTGACTTTCCTGTTTGTGAGCACTATATCTATGGCAAACAGACTAGGACCGTTCATTTACAATTGGGTCAAAAGCGAGTTGAACCTCTAGATTTAGTACATAGTGATGTTTGTGGTCCTATGTCAACCAAATCTCTAGGGGGGGCTAGCTATTTTGTGACATTCATAGATGACTCTACTTGAAAGGTGTGGGCATATCCTTTGAAACATAAGGATCAAGTTCTTCCTGTGTTCCAAAAATTCTTAGCACTCATTGAGAATCAGTCTGGCAAGAAACTCAAGAGGTTGCAGACTAGCAACGGTGGAGAGTATGTCTCTAAGGAGTTTGACAATTTCTATTCTAAAAGGGGGATTAGAAGGCAGTTTACTGCACCATACACACCAACTCTGCTGAGTGCATGAATCATACGATTCAAGAAAGAGTCACAACCATGCTTTCTAGGGAAAATCTCACACAAGGCTTTTGGGCAGAAGCCGTCTTGACCGTAGTGCACATTATAAATCATTCGCCTAGTATGCCATTGAATTATGAGATTCCAGAAGAGTTATGGTCTAAACGTAAGCCCCACTATGACCATCTATGTATTTTTGGTTGTGAAGCTTATGCTCACATGCCTAAACAACTTCACCAGAAGGTAGAGCCAAAGTCAAACAAATGTATTTTCATTGGATATGGTGCAGATGGAGAGATGGGATATCGTCTCTGGCACCCAAAATCTTGTGGAGTCATCCGTATTTCAGATGTGATCTTCAATGAGTCAAAGATGCATAAACAACCTATCAAGGAAAAAGAGATTTGGAGAGTCACTTTGAGGATGTTGCCTTAGAGACAGTGAAATCAACTCAGTGGGCTAGTGATATACCTTCCACTAGCAATGCTCCAGAGGGAGCGGATAGCAATGGTCAAGGAGTGAGATGGTCTACTAGAGTCGCTCGTCCACCTGTGCGTTTCAAGCTAGGTCTTGATTACATCATGTTGACCGATTGCGGTGAGCCAAGCTGCTACCAAGAAGCGATGATGACAGATGATGTGGTGAAGTGGGAGCAGGCTATGGAATTTGAGTATAACTCGATTCTGGCTAATGACACTTGGGACTTGGTAGAACTGCCAAATGATGTGAAAGCTTTACCTTGCAAATGGATTTACAAGAAGAAATTTATCTTAGGTGATCCAAATCCAAGGTACAAGGCTGGACTTGTAGCCAAAGGGTTCAAATAGCAAAAGGGAGTCGATTTTGATGAAATCTTCTCGCCTGTGGTCAAGATGACAACGCTTAGAATTGTACTTGGTCTTGTAGCAATTGAGGACATGGAACTTGTACAAATGGATGTGAAGACAACATTTCTTCACGGGGATCTCAATGAGGATGTTTACATGCAGCAGCCTGAAGGGTTTGTTCAGAAGAACGCATCTCGTGAGGATCTAGTATGTATATATATATAAAGCTCAAAAAGGCACTTTATGGCTTAAAGCATGTTTCAAGGCAGTGGTATCATAAATTTGATTAATGTATGAGGTCTCAAGGATATAAAAGGAGCGAAGAGGATCACTGCTTGTACACAAGAAAGCTAGATGATGGCTCTAGTTTTGTATGTTGATGACATGCTTATAGCTGGGAAATCCATTGCGAAGATTGCCAACTTGAAGAGAACACTTAGCAACAATTTTGCAATGAAAGCTTTGGGGGATGCTACACACTGTCTTGGCATGCGAATCAAAAGAGATCGCAAACGTCATATTCTTGAGTTATCTCAGGAAACATACATTGAGAAAAGTTTTGCAGCCATTCTTGAAACTCAACAAGGAAGATGCACCCAAATCTGATGCTGAGAGAGCAAAACTGGCTAAGGTACCATATTCTTTGGTAGTGGGCAGTCTCATGTATGCTATGGTGGACACAAGACTAGACATTGCTTTTGTAGTGGGAGTGGTGAGCCGATATATGGAAAATCCTGGTAGCAAGCATTGGGAAGCAGTGAAGCACATTCTTGGGTACCTTAAAGGTGCAATCGACAGGTGTTTATGCTTTGAGAATAGTGATGCAACCATCGTGGGTTATGAAGATGCAGACTATGCAGGTTGTGTCGACAAAGGAGATCGACATCTAGCTATGTCTTCATATTTGCTGGAGCAGCAATATCTTCGAGGTCATGTCTTCAAGATTGTACGTCGTCTTCCACTACGGAAGCAGAGTACATTGCATTGTTGGATGCAAGTAAAGAGGCTGTATGGTTATCTTGATTAGTCAGAAATCTTGGCATTGATGAGACTCCAGTGATATATTGTGATAGTCAGAGTGCTCTTGCATTGGCAAAGAATCCCGTATTTTACTCCAAATCGAAACACATTGAAGTCAGGTATCATCTCGTGAGAGATTTCTTGGCCAAAAAGCTCATTGATTTGGTCCAGGTATACACTGACGACAACCCAACAGATGCTTTGAAGAAAGGCTTAGCTTTGGAGCGGTTTACACATTGCAGTGAGTTGATGGGTATAGGTTGAAGCTACTATATTGCTTCACGGTTGTACATACCAGGTCACTTGGGCTGCGTTGGCCTTCAAGTGGGAGTTTGTTGGAATTCAAGCCAACTGGCCGGACATCCCACTTACTACTAACCCATCTACTAACTTAACCTATGTATACACTTATTCTTTAATACAACAGAATAAGGAGCTGTAGCAGGATAATGTTACTGTGCGCTCCACCCAATAGTAGGTCTCTCTCTCTGCTCTCGCACTTGCACACGCTTCCCGCGGCACCTTCAAGTCCAACAATGGAAAGTGGTTTATTATTGTGGCGGTTGATTATCTAACCAGATAAGTGGAGGCAAAAGCTCTAAAGGAAGATACAACTAACAAGGTGGCTTCTTTCTTTTATAATAATATATGTTGCAGATTTGGTACACCCATGGTTATCAGTTTAGACAAAGGGTCTGGATTTTGAGGGAAACTCATGGAGCACCTCACCTCCCTACTGAAAGTACACCACATGTTCTCATCCCTGTATTACCCCCAGTGTAATGGGTTCGTAGAGAGTTTCAATGGGCAGCTTGTCAGAATGCTCTCTGAGTATATGCGAGAAAACCCAATTAATTGGGATAATCATTTAGAGAAGTGATTATGGGCTTATAGGACCTCCTTCAAAGTCTTGATATGTTTTATTCCTTTTGAATTGGTATATAGGAAGGAAGCTATCTTACCTATCTAGGTACAACTCGATGCCTTAAAGCTCGTGCATCGACTCCAAGGTTCACAACAACAAAGGATGGAAGAAAGGATCTACACCCTGGAGATACTTCAAGTGGATAGAGAGCAATCAACATATTGCTATCTTTAGGAAACAGAAAAGAGGATAAAAAAGGTCAATTCCTCTTCACCAACAAAGTTTATTGCTAAAGGAGACTTGGTTTTGAAGTATGACTCAAGACTTGATTTCACATTCCAAAAGAAGTTCAAAGATAGGTGGCTTGGACCTTATAAAGTTACTCAAGTCTTTCCAAACGACACCTATCAGCTGGAAAGAATTACGGGTAAGCCTCTCTACTTCTCAAGGGACTTGGTTCCAAATGTGCACTCACTTCTAGTTGAGCATGAATGCTCAACTTAGAGGGTGGACAAAAGATGAAGAGTTTGAAGACAATCTGTGGATATTGTGTTTATAGTGTGATACTACATATAAATAGACTTCTTATGTGATCAACATTAAGTAGCAGTGATCAGAGCCGCAAATAATCTATGAGAAGAAGGAAATGAGGTTGCATAGTTATAGTCCAACTCCATTTTTTTTTGGTAAATATCCATGATTATGAAAGTTGGTTTCCTTAGAATTCCTCGATCTATACTTAGTAGAAGTCAACAGGATGAAGTTTCATTGGGCAATGCTTGGATAGATTTGTTTTTACAATGTCTACTTCCAAGCCTCTTCAACAGTAACCAGTCACGAGGGGACATAGATGCTCCTTGAAGCAAGTAAGCCTACTAGTTGGTGCTACAAGTACCATTGTCAATGAAAGGGTTGAGGCCTAGACAAAGCCACCAGCTAAGGTGCAAGATTGGTGAAAGGAATAGCCATGGAGGAGCCTCCTTTTGTGAGCTTTGGGTGAAGCGCAAGCATGGTGCATCCTCTATAAGAAAGTAGTTCGGGTGAGTTGAATTTTGGAGCCACCTATCAAAGTGCAGAGGTTTAAGTCAGTGGCCAAGACCAGGGTCTTTCAAGAACGTTTCACCAAGTACCAAGGCTACCAAGCCAGGAAGTGGATGGAAAAGGAAGCAACGCTCAAGTTCTCCTACACATACCCCTACTCGCCTCTGAGTGTTATGGTTCTCATTCTTGTCTTATTATAAGTTTGAAGTGTGTGAAGCTTAAGTTTTTTTGTGGTCATTGGTTATATAAAATCTTGAAGTCCTAGTATCTGCATGAAATAATCATATTACCTCTGCTGCAAAGCTCCACCATCTCTTTTGTGTCGAATTTTAAGCGTCTGCTCTTTACTACTACGCTTCTACTCAAACTACATGGTAGAGCTTATTCTCTCTCTTGTCTCTAGCCCAAAGGTTTCTAGGTTAACCGTATCCTACTACTACTATAAAATTTTAGTCTCTTTTGTGGTGGCTGATGAATGGAATCTCCTCCTAAAGGTTGATGCCAAGGAATGGGGGGACTTTAGCATACCAAAAAACCTCCCCCATTGCAATCGCCACATCAAGTTCTATGATGAAGAGGATACCTTGTAAATAGAGTGTGTAAGTAGTTCTTTTTGTATAAAAACTTTTTGTAATACAAGATTTTCTCATTTTGGTTCTTGAGCACTCTCACCATCAAGGCGAGGAACCTCTTACAAACGTGGAATTTATATATGGCCAAAAGAAAGAGAGAGAATGGATAATGAAGTAGAGATATAAGAAACATCAACCAAGACTAAAGCTGAGGGCACTTTCACAACTATGCCAGCCCCACAAACCACTAAAAATCCATTATCTTCCATCCAAGAATATTCCCAAGAAAATATGCAAGAAGAAGCTACTCAAGAGCTTCCTATCACAAAGACAAAATTGCCAAAGGCTGCACAAATGGAAGAGAAGATAGAGGAACAACCTCCTGAAGATCTAGAAATTGACAAAGAAGTGGAAGCTTTTAAACATAGTGCTAAAGAGGTAGAGGTAGAACAAAGAAAGATGTCAAAGGATTGCCAAAGGTAGACAACCAAAAAGAAGAGAAGGTAGAGACTAGAGAAGCCAGCACATCTCAACCAGATGCAACTAGAGAAGGTGTGGAAAGCTCAAACCAGCACCTGACCAAGAGACTAAAGTTAACTGATGCCTTCTTGGAAGAATTCAGTGCTCTTCACAGAAAGTCACAATAAAAAATCAAAAGATTACAAGAGGAAAACATCAAGCAAATGGCTGAGCTAACATATATGACTATGTATGTAGATAAGCTAACATCATCAAGTGAGGGCCAAGAGAAAAAACTCCAAGACTTTAACACAATGGTCCTAGACACTAATGCACATGCTAAGGACAAATCCTATCATTCTTACTCTCTAAGGATCTGATCTAGCTTACCCAGCTATGGAGAAACAAAGAAAAGATATGGAGCAAGATCTAGAGATAGAATTAAAGCTTGTGCAAATACAAAGAAGAGAATTGTAACTCACTTTTAAGCACAAGAAAAAAGAATATCAAAAATAGATTGCCAAGCTTCAAGAAGACTTATAGGCAGCTCAAGTGAAGTTAAAGAGAAAACAAACGATCATAGAAGAAGACACCACTGAGACAATCTCTAAAGAATCTAAAGCCTACAATTAATAGACAATTTTATAGCAGATACCGAGAAATCTCTCAAGGTAAATATAGAACAAGAGACAAAAGACATCTAGAATTAGAGAATGGCCTAGGAGGAGCATGTCCTATACTCGAAAATTATTGCCCAACTTACCTCCCAATAGATCATTGGCATCAACAATATCTTCCTTACGCTCTTGTATGAAGTTCTCAAAGTTAAAGAAAGATTGCTCAAAGACTAGACAACTGATAATGCAGAGCCACATCCAGCCTGAGGGAAATATTGGTTAGAGAGCCATCCCACATATATGATACTATATACACAGACTCTTTCAAAGAGCATAAAGGATCCCAACATCTACCTAGTGCAACAAGTGAGGAGTTGGGGTAGTCATCAAATCATTCTAAAGAAACATTCAACGTGGTTGAATTACGCCAGACTCTCTCCACCAAAAGGAAAGGCTAAGGAAAACTATATGTTGAAGACATTGACATATGTGATAGAAGTCTTCAAGAGGATCCTAAACTTGGCATGAATTATGTTCATTAATTATCCAAGATGATTCTCACATGCATACATACATGTCATCAAGCAAAGCAAGTAGACACACCATGGGTGTCTTTATTAGAACTCAACCACCCAGGGACTTTGATATGACCTCTCAAATCAGCCACCAAATGAAGTTCTCTGTGTGATTTGTGCAAGGGTAATATTTTTATGGAATCCTACTATATGCAGACCTTTGAAGAAGCTTTCGACACCGGCTTCTTTACATTCAAAACAAGAAGCTTTGACCTCATCATTGAAAATCTACGGGCAAGACTCAACCACGGAGCTCAAGATGCCAATAGACCTTCAATTTCTCATAGAAGGTGACAAAAAATTCCAAATAAAGTATTACAAAGCCCTTGAAACTCTCAAGAGACATCACACAACCCATAAGCCAAAGCATTATCTTGCAATATGATGCTGTGTCACAAATGACCCAGAGTAGGAGGGGGGAATGTTAGCAATAGGCTAACAAAGAGGCCCATTTTTAATTTAATATTGTAATTCCCTTCATTTTGGACATAAAACTCCTAGCATGTCCAAAGATGTAATCTCAATCATTTCAACAAAAACGTAAAGTCAATAGTCGGGACTATGCGCTTCCAACTTGTAATTACCCGTATGTTATCTCTAGTCTGTTCTTATTGAGATTTGAGTCTATTTTGAAATTTTACAACCTTGGCTAAGGTATCAAAGCCATTTTTTGTTTTTGTAAAAAACCCTTATGAAGTTTTTAGAGAATAAGCACACATACAACTATGACTATGTGCTAATAATTTTAATCTTGAAATAGACACATGCGAGATTAACGAGGGGTCATTTCTCTCATGAGACTATGGCTAAATCAATTTAGATGGTTGGCATATGGTGACTAACTCTATTTGCAAATTCCAAAGAATTTTTCAGGAGATGTGACTATTGTCAAAGAGCTAAACTGCCACAACTACAAAGCTTAGCACGCCATTATGACCAATGGTATGAGCAAGAGCATTTTCTAGAAGGGATATTAACTTTTTAGGTCATATATAGCCACCAAATCACAAGAGTCACACACACTATATAATTATAGCCATAGATTATCTAACAAAGTGGACTAAAGCGAGAGTCACTAGGAAGAATGATGCACAAACCACTACGGCATTCTTATATGAGTGTATCTTCAAAAGATACAAACTTTCTATTGAGCTTGTAAGTGATTGCAGGACACACCTTCTCAACATGATGATAGAAAATTTATTGAATTAGTTTCATAACAAATCCACACATTATCATCCTTAAGAAAATGACCAAGTAGAGCACATCAATAAAATCCTTAGCTTTGTGCTTACCAAGATTGTGAGCTCTGGACGTACTGATTGGGAGATGAACCTCCATTTAGATCTAGGTTTATAGGGTTTCTCACAAAATGGATCTAAATGCAACTCCTTTTTATTTACTCTATGGACTTGATGCGATAATGCCAATGGAGCTTTTACTTCTAATACTCAGAGTTGCATGTGATCTAGAATGGACGAGTCATTGACTATCAGAAAAACTAGAAAACCTTGAACAATTGGATGAGCAAATGCTAGAATCCATTGTGCACAACTATGCTCAAAAAAGAAAACAAAAACAGTTCTTTGACTCTCATTTTCTCACTAAAGCTTTCAAGCAATGAGATCTTGTATCGGTCTATTTATTGAAGCAACAAATCCCAAAGTTCAAGTAAAAGGGACATGGGCCGTTTGTGATTAAGAGTGTTTCACCAACTGGGGCAGTTAAGTTAGCCACCTTAGATGGGAAATGTGTTCCCAAGGAGTAACTTCCTCATGACATGTTGACCATTTAACAAGGTGTTCAAGAATGATCCAATTGCGAAGAGGTTTAGTTTTACTTTGAAGAATAGCTTTAGGGTATAGTTCAAAAGTTCTATCGGTAGAAGTAGACAATAGAGAATCATCAAGAATGTGATTTGATCAGGTACATACCTCTTGAGTAAGCTGACATGAAAAACATCATTTACCTTGATATACAGTGGTAACAAAAGTCTTTTATCTTGATCATTGCTGCTTTCTGTGATGACAAAGGTCCACAATATGTGGATATGAGATTCTTATTTTTACCCATTGATAAAGAACTATGTTAGGTTTCACTCTAAAAAATACCATATCTCCTTCTTCAAAGAGTCGAATAGATCATTTAGAATCAGTATAGCTCTTTTGTCTATCTTGAGCGGTATTTATATCCTAGTGTACAAGATCCATCTGCAAATGCATTTCATCCAACACATCCTTGGATACTTGAACCCTTATGAGAGGGCCTATCCATTTTAATGGAGTGAAACACTCTTGTCTATACAATGCTTGAAAATGAGACATTATAGTTGAGCGTTCGAATGAGGAATTATATGCAAATTCAACCAAATACAAATATTTGGTCCATTTACTCTACTCATGCATACAATAAGATCTTGACTTGTAATGGAAATGGCCTATGAACTTTGAGAGTAGCGAAAATTAGAGATAGCACTTTTGTGGAATTACTTTGTGAGCATAGAGGGTGAACTTAATTGATGGCAGCAACATAAACATAGCATTTAGTTAACTTGGCATGAACAACACTTTTGCAAGAGAGAGAGTTTAGAGAACATGACAACAATTGAGGACTGGATGTATGTGGAGCCGGAACCCCCCTCCAATAGGCATTTGTATTATAGTTTCTCCCATCAAGAGAGACTTGGTACAATACAATCTTTGTGCTCCTTGTGACCTAGGTGATGCAATGAAGATGTAAAGCTTCATGCATCACGAGCATAGCATAAACTTTGGAAAAAGCATGAACGATCCCAAGCCTCATAGTACAACACATCGTGCAGGTACCGACGAAATAAATCTAGTTTTAAAACTAAAAAGCACTGAAATAGACCTCGCAAGAGACGCCTGTTTCGTAGCGTCAGAATGACCATCGGTATACGTAACTTCGGAACAAGCTTTGAAATAAACGTTGAAATGCACTATGAAATAAGCATTGATTTTCTACAGCATATTCCGATACTGATTTAAAATAATGTACAAACGCTTATACCGTATACTGTACCGACAACCAAACCTGCAAATTTTTTTTGGGCAGAGAGGGTTGGGAACTGATGCTTCATGTACTACAGCAAAAGAAAACATCCCTCTTTGCCCAAAGGAAGAGTGCACAAGCAACTGCACTCCACCTACAAGCTGACACTAAACAACAGGTGTTTACAGATTAGCAAAATTGTAAGAATAACATAATCACAAAATCAAAAGCTTGATCATGGCATAACGACATAAGAATTTTATAACCATAATTAAAACATGAGTTGAAAACTGTAAAACCATAAACATAACCTGTTTTCCATACCATAACTTGCTTGTCATACCATAACAATAACAACCATATCATCATTGCACAACCATAACCATAACCATAACCGTCACATGATTGCTATACCATCATAGAAAAACCATAACCATCACATGATTGCCATACCATCATTGCACAACCATAACCATAACCATAACCATCATAACCATAACCATAAGCATAACAATAACCATCCCATGATTGCCATACCATCATAGCAAAACCATAACCTTAAGTTGACTGTCAAACCTTAACCATAACATATGTGCCATACCATAAACATAAGCATAAACCATAAACATAAGCACTACAAAACTGTACATATACAAACAATCATCACTGAGTGAGAAGACCCTCATGGTAATGCCTCCCAATCGACGTCCTCTCCCTCAGCTGGGTCAAAAGGGCCACAAGTCCATGCTTGCACCCATACTTCTTCTCTCAGCGTGTTAGAAGGCGGTTCACGAAAACTTCCTACAAAATTATGGTTTAATCATTAGATAAATCTTCAAATAACATATATACTATCAATAATGTAAAGCATACGTATAATACTTACAAAATTATGTCGAAGCGTATCGTAGCCTCCACTCCTAAGATGTGATGCTCTAGTAGACTCCAAATGTGCTATGGTTGCATCTCTTTGCTGCTAAAATATCTAAGGATTGTCTTGTTTCTCTTGTGCAATCCCCGCCCACTCCTCTACGTCCAACCATGCCGGCTTGGGACTGCCGTCATTGTACCTGTCTCTTGCCTCTGACTGACGGTGTGACATCGTGGACTTCG
Source organism: Adiantum capillus-veneris (assembly GCF_014529385.1). NCBI lineage: Eukaryota > Viridiplantae > Streptophyta > Polypodiopsida > Polypodiales > Pteridaceae > Adiantum > Adiantum capillus-veneris. The sequence continues at coordinate 72,717,903 of NC_140953.1, read as the reverse complement.
CCACAATCAAAATCCAATTGTTTGAGACTGGATCGTACCCCTCTGTCGGCATGTACTCTCTCTGAATGGCCTCATGATGAAGTTCTTTCTTTCATGATCGAGGTTATCCCAAGTCTCCATCACAGAGTGACCAAATTGAATCTTACAGAGCTGTGGAATCCTCTGTCGCATGGACTCTCAGACCCTATTTGCCACAACAGGCCCATCCCTGCTCTTGTACACCTTGCTAGGATCATGCTCGTGTGATCCCCAAGGTGTACATGGTGTGTCGATCAGTGAACTATCTACTGAACAGAGTGATGGACGCTCTCTTGATGGTGTGGACGCATTGGTAGAACCGCTACCACAGAAACCACCACCTCTAGAACAGTGCCTACCTCGTCTCCTTGAGGATGAACCACTTGTCGGTGTAGGGGGCACACGAGTCCTAAGCATAGGGGGCACACTAGACTGAGGTGTGGGGCCGCTCAGTGTAGGGACCATGCTAGCCCCGGGCATAGGGTGGGCCGCAGTAGGTCTAGAGGGACCTGTTGCCCAAAGGTGCTGTGACATCGTGATCTGCTGTGGTGTGAACTGAAACAAAAACAATCCCATCGCTCGGTGACATGCCGACCGCAGTGACAGGAAAACTAAAACTAGAAGAGTCATGGTTCATTATCATCAGCCATGGATAATCATACACAAACAACACCCACAAAATACGTTAGTTTACAAAAGAGATGCTTAATCAATACAAATAACAAATCAACGAAACTGCTACACAAATGACAACATCTAAAGTGTATTGTAGAGTAATAAAAAGAGTTCTACAAAAGAGTTCCTGGCAAAAATCATTAGTTAATCTCTCATCCTCTATGAGATTTGATGCACCAAAGATGTCTATCTCAATCTGTATTTCTGCATCTTTGTCATGGAACTCTACTTCTTCGTTGCTCTCCGCATCAGCTTCAATGTTTGACACCTCATCTCTAGGTTCAGACAATTGCTCACTGCTGACATCCACCTCAAAATCTAAACTTAAAGTTGAAGTTAGTCCTGTGCTTTGTTCATGAATCACCTCTTCGACCTCAACGTCCAATCCTTCACACACTTGCTTGCTACGTGGAGCAACTTGAACGACATAGAGCCAGCAGGGTGTAGACAGATCATTCTCATCATTTTTTGTCCATAGTGGATTGTGTATGAACACGTCTTGTTCACAATGCTGTGAAAGTACGAATGTATCCTATGCATATGTCCAAACCCGCCTAGAGTTCACTTGAATCAATCCACTCTTGTCTTTACGCATAGTTGCATTCTTCAAGATATCTTGGATGTAGCCAAAGTATTTAAGCTGGCTAGTCTCTGTATTCTCATCCTTGACACTACTCCTACTTTCTTGGACTAATCTTTCCCTAACACCACTATCAAAAGTGACCCTTTGTTCATCGATCTGTTGCACTCTGAAGTGTTTCCCATGTGACCACAAAGCTCCATATTTGTGATACAACAACCACAAAATTTAAACAGACTAAAAGTTATAAAAGCAAACTAATCTTCATAGAGCTTTGGACATGAAGTTGTGAAATATACATGCCAATCACAACCCCTTGACATATCCTCTTCCTCTTTAGTAATCAACACTCCATTCCTTTTTGCCTCTGAGAGTGTTGCATCTAACCACCGCCCAATTGGAAAGTCATGCAATTTTTGAATATGATCTGGAAAAGGAAGGTTTCTAGTGGTATGGTTTCTCTTGAATTGAAGGCGATCTGTCAAGCAATGTTGCTTTTCCCCTTCGTACCTCTCTAGCTACTTTTGCATGATGTTTGAGTTAAGAAGGCAAAATCTCATAACTTTTTCTCGCATTGTGATGTCCATCTTCCTAATGATGCCTTGTCCCTGCGGCTCGTCCCCTGTCACCTTGACGTTGACCTCAAGAGTCCACGTTCGGGGCATCTCTGGATCAATGAGACCAAAAATTCACTGATGAGGACAAGAGACTCTTGTACAAGCCATCCTTCGGCCATGCTATCCTCGTGTCGAGCCTTTTGACGAACAAACCACTTTAAAGTCTTCATAAATCTCTCCAAGAAGAACATCCACCTACTATGGACCACCCCAACAATTGCAACTTCATCGACCACATGCACAAGTACATGGATTTGGATGGTAAGAATGTTTGTTGGAAAGTACTTCTCCACCATGCACATTGCTTCAATAGAATTTAAGCGTGCTACAATGATGCTGTCTTCTCTTATCTCTTTTGAATTGATCCAGCATACCAACTCACTGATTTTGTAGATTGTTCTTCTAATGTCATATGTCAAGAAACCCTTTATGGCAATTGGTAAGATGAACTGTAAAAAATTTGTGCCAATCGTGGGACTTAAGACCACGAAGATTGTCATCTCTCATAAAGCCATTTTCAAACATCGCATGCTCCCTGTGGGAATCTTGAATGAAGATATAGTCTTCTTCACTTGTTGCTCTTCTGCGCAACTCAGAACCCATGGACCTTTTGGTATAGCAAATTTTCCATTGGGTTTCAGTCGAGGCCACATCTCTGGAATTTGACTCACACCCTGCAAGTTATCTCTTTGGGCATTGCTCTCCCTTTTTCTAGTGATGGTTTTCCATATGATCTCCCCCACATTCTTGAAGATGTGCATTGGGTCGAGCAAATGATTAATCAACAGGTCACTCCAGTATGGGAGTTCATGGAAATAGAAAGTCTTTTCATTCTAGGTGGCATCCAATCTCCCCTCTCCAGCCACATGTTTTCCAAATCTCTCGCTTTCAGTGGATGCATGTCATGTTTGCATATGTTTGGTCCACGTAGCTCATGTCCTTCACGCAAAAATCTACAATGCTCCTCGTAAACTGTCTTGCTCAAATGCTCAGAGCGGCGGAAGCCAAGTCGAGGACCACATTTTGGAAATGCATGATTTCCCGAGTAACTCAAGCCTGAAACATCACAAAATTAAAATATAAAAGCGTTGGCATAGCCATGAATCACATGTGTGTGAGGGTTTTAAAGGCACTTACCTGAGTACTCATCGAAGCCTAGCCAATCGTGCATGGTCCACATGAGAATGCCTTGCACATGTACATTCCGTCGTTCGATTGGTTGGGACATATCAACCACATCGATTCCTGTCCACAAGATTTGGAGATCTTGTATAAGTGGTGCCAGATAGACGTCCTTGTTCTTTGCTTTGTACTTTCCTGGGACAATCAATGACAACAACAGATGGACCTTCTTGATAGCGAGCCATGGTGGAAGATTATAATTAACCAGACAAACCACGTGCTCCATGACTAAATCCGTAATCTGAATGGGTTTACTCCGTCCATTGCCAGGCCAAAGTGGATACATCCAGGCTTGTTCTTAAATGTAGGCGAACTTTCCTCTATGTGCTTCCATGCACGAGAATCAGTAGGTACCCGCATCACATCATCTATCGATCTAGTATTTGAGTTCTATGTCATCAAAGTGGCTATGAACTTGCACCTGAAGATGCTCTTTATTCTTGGAATGATATGAAAGTGTTGAAGGACCTTTGCAGGGATAAATTTTCCTTGTGTGTCCTCACTGTACCTGTTTGGTCCACAATTGGGACACTATTCCAAGTTTTCATACTCATTGCAAAAAAGTATACAATCATTAGGACATGCATGTATTTTCTAGCATAAAAATGTAAGAAAGCATGCAAAACGACTCCCAAGTACAGAGAGACAAAAAAACGGTGGCAAGGTTAAGGGATGATTAAGGTAAAAAAAAGGGTGGGACACCCTGTGGGAGTCTTGAATGAAGATATAGTCTTCTTCACTTGTTGCTCTTCTGCGTGACTCAGAACCCATGGACCTTTTGGTATAGCAAATTTTCCATTGGGTTTTAGTCGAGGCCACATCTCTGGTATTCGACCCACAGCCTGCAGGTCATCTCTTTGGGCCTTGCTAACCCTTTTTCCAGTGATGGTTTTCCATATGATCTCCCCCACATTCTTGAAGATGCGCATTGGGTCAAGCAAATGATTAATCAGCAGGTCACTCCAGCTTTTCCAATCGCTCTCTTTCAGTGGATGCATGCCTTGTTTGCATATGTTTGCTCCACGTAGCTCATGTCCTTAACGTAAAAATCTACCATGCTTCGCGTAAACTGTCTCGCTCAAATTCTCAAAGCGGCGGAAGCCAAGTTGAGGACCACATTTCAGAAATGCATGATTTCCCGATTAACTCAAGCCTAAAACATCACAAAATTAAAATATAAAATCATTGGCATAGCTATGGAACACATGTGTGTGAGGGTTTTAAAGGCACTTACCTGAGCACTCACCGAAGCTTGGCCAATCGTGCATGGTCCACATGAGAATGCCTTGCACATGTACATTCCGTCATCCGATTGGTTGGGACATATCAACCACATCAATTCTTGTCCACAAGATTTGGAGCTCTTCTATAGGTGATGCCAGATAGACGTCCATGTTCTTTGCTTTGTACTTTCTTGGGACGATCAATGACAACAACAAATGGCCCTTCTTGATAGCGAGCCATGGTGGAAGATTATAATTTACCAGACAAATAGGCCACGTGCTCCATGATGAACTCCGTAATCTGAATGGGTTTACTCCATCCATTGCCAGACCAAAGCGGAAACATCGAGGCTCGTTCTTAAATGTATGCCAACTTTCCTCTATGTGCTTCTGTGCACCAGAGTCAGTAGGTACCCACTTCACATCATCTGTCGATCTAGTATTTGAGTGCTATGTCATCAAAGTGGCTATGGACATGCACCTGAACATGCTCTTTATTCTTGGAATGATAGGAAAGTGTTTGCAGGGATAAATTGTCCTTATGTGTCCTCCTTGTACGTGTTTGATCCACAATTGGGACATTGTTCCAAGTTTTCATACTCATTACGAAAAAGTATACAATCATTAGGACATGCATAAATTTTCTAACATAAAAACGTGAGAAAGCGTGCAAAATGACTCCAAGTATAGAGAGACAAAAAACCGGTGGGAAGGTTAAGGGATGATTAAGCATTAACCTCAATGTGTGTACAAGGAATGGATAACTTCAAGCACTCCCAACACAAATAGCATGTAGATTACTAAACAACAACTCAAGATTTAGCCAAAATCACATCAAGCACTCTCACACACACATAAAAGATCTCTCTTAATTAACATAAGTAAGAGAAGGGGAGGTTACTAGCATAAAACAATTTGCACTCTAGAATGTGCAAAGAATAGAGTGAATGAATGAGCTTTATGGGCTCATGATGAGTGATACAAAGACTCAATGAGGCTGAGGGAGACTTGAAATTACAAAGGGGGGGGGCTCTTTATATAGGCAAGAGAGTGATTAGGAGTGAGTTTAAGATCCAAATGCAATTTGTACAAATGAAGCTTGATTAGGGACATTCCACCAATGAAGAAGCTCCTTCCAAGTGATTTGTTGACCAATTTGCAACTAATTGGCTCCATCATCACTTGTGTTGTCTTCACTCCTTCCTCCATAGCTTGAGTCCAAGAGCTTTCTTATTTTAAAAGGTAAAGAATCTACATAAAATCAATGTATACCTAGTAATAATAGAAAGGGGTTGAAGGAAAACTTATGAATTACAACAAGATTAAGCATGATTTGAGAGGTGATTAGAAGAGGAATTTGTGATGGTTTTATGAGCTTGAGAGAGATGAGGAAGGAGGGGAGGGTGAGAAGACTAATGATTGATTTTTAGAGAAGGACTCAATGTGGAAAAGGAAGGGTGTGTGTGTAAAGGTAGAGGGGGTGGTTTCCACCACAGTTGAAAAACCTGGCATCCACCATTTTTGCCATATTTCCTACACCGTAGTTGCAAAAATTATATAAAAAAATATGGTCAGAAGCTCCAGCTCATAAGGTACAACTTTGATGAAGACAACTTTTCTTGGATCAGAGTGGACATATTTTTTATAAATCCAGCAAAATCATGTATCTATTTCCTTCCTTCACCAAGTCTTCCACCTGGGTCCCATCTGGTTGAATCATCAAATGGCTCAACAGCCATGATAATATGAGCCCCTCATGACCCTTGAATCATGGATGCATGGCTCCACAAACAAATCATATCTTTTTTTTTCACATTTACATATTTTCCCTTCCCTTTACCACTAGGTTCTACCTTTCACCTCCTGTGAACTAGTCAAGGAAAAAATCCCCATCAAGTCATTTTTTGAATTTTTCCAAGAGGTTGTTCTCACTCTTTATTTTATTGTAAACCTCTAGAAGCAGGGAAAACCAACAAAATATAGTAATCAAAAAATTTGTGATAGGCTCGGATCATAGCCCCCCCAAACCTGGCTAGAGGTATTTTTGCCTCTAGCCTACTTTCTTTGATCTTGGGTTGACCTTATTCTGATGTGATAAGGCTTTAGATGCCATCCATTTGTCCTGGTCTTGTGCAGTTTACCATCAATGTCTTGAAGTCTGTAAGGGCCATTTTTGAACTTTTTGTTGACCAAGAACGGGCCTTCCCATCGAAAAAGAAACTTTCCATCCTTACGAGTGTCGAAGCGATTGTCATATCGAAGCACTAGAGATCCCTTTTTGATGTCTTTAGATGCTAGCTTTTTGTTGAACTTTTCTCTACGCTTCTCTTCTTCTTGAGAGTAGTGGTTGATGGCTTCTTCACGATCCAATTGCAGCCTCTCTAGATCCATGATCCTTTGATGTACTTTCTCCTTTTGAGAGCCTACCTGGCTACCCAATATTCGAAGACTTGTTAACTTCACTTCAATGGGCAAAAGCGCCTCCTTTCCATAAACCAAATGAAAGGGTGTGTACCCTAATGCGGTTTTGAAGGAGGTTCTATAGGCCCATAGAGCTCTATTCAGGTGTTTGTCCCAATCTTGGCGCTTGGCATGTACCTGTTTGGTGAGAATTTTGCAAATGATTCCATTTACCTTTTCCACCAAGCCATTGCACTGAGGGTAGTAAGGAGTAGAGTGTTGATGCTGAATATTTAGCTTCTGCATGAGTTCTCCTACCAAGCTTGCTCTAAACCCTGGTCCTCTATCAGATAGTATTTCAAGAGGGGTGCCAAACCGGCAACAGATGTGGTCAAAGATGAACTGACTCACATCCTTAGCAGTAATTCTATTGGTTGGCATAGCCTCAGCCCATCTAGTCATGTAGTCTTTTCCCATAATGATGTACTCTTTACGTGACTGAGTACGTGGTAGAGGCTCTATGGCATCAATTCCCCACTTCTCAAAGGGCCCATATACCTTTATTGGGTTCTGAGGTTCAGCTATGAGCCGTCGTGGTCCTGCTTTCTGACATTCATCACATGTTTGACACTAGTATTTGACATCACGATGAAGACTTGGCCAAGTAAACCCAGCTTGTAGAACCTTTCTACTAGTGATGTCGTGTGCAAAGTGTCCTCCGCACACATCATCGTGACAAGCTTTTAAAATCTCTTCAATTTCACTCTTCAAAGGCACTCTCCTAAGCACATCATCCTTACCAAGACAATAAAAATTATCACTTAGTATGTAATACCTGGTAGCCTTCCTAGCTAACCATCGCCTTTCCCTTGCATTCAAGTGTTTAGGAGCCTCTCCTTGCTCCAAAATGTGCATAATATCTTCTAAGTCCTCCTTGCCTTGCTGAAGTGGAAGTTTGATGGCCACTGCTCCCACTATTGACTGGTTTAACTTCGATGATGCTAGGTGGTTTGCATCCTTGTTTTGGTCTCTTGGCACATGATGTACTTGTGCCTCCCTAAATCTCCTCATAAAAGCTTTGGATTTTCTCATTTTAGTGGAGAGACTGGCATTTTTGCAAGCCCATGTACCTTGCATTTGCCTTACCAAAAGCATGGAGTCACCAAAAGCATTTAATCTCTCAATTGAATTATCCAAGCACCAACAAAGGCCATGAATTAGAGCTTGATATTCTGCTTCATTGTTGGAGTGGACATCTTCTAGAGTGATCCCTTCACCATGGATCCTCTCTCCCAATGGAGATAAGACCACGATGCCTGCAGCTGCCTTATCCTTGGTTCTCTTGTATGGTCCATCAAAGTAGAGGATATAAGCATTGACCAGAGCCTCTAGAGCTGGAGGTGGTGGAAGTTCCTTTCTCTTCAAATGGAAAACTTTTTCATAGCACTTGTTTGTTAAAATGTTGGCTAAGCATGCTCTAGTTGTTCTTTCAACCTGTATTGTATAATCAAACTCTTGAAGTCGCACCACCCACTTTGCTATTTTGTCAGATATTTCCATATGTTGTAGTGCATAGGGAAACATATCCTCCACAATGATAATTACAAACCTCTTTGGTAGCAAGTATGGCCAAAATTTGGTTACCGCAAACATGAGGGCTAACACTACCTATTCCATCAAGGTGTAGGCCTTCTCTATGTTTTCCATGAGGCGGCTAGCAAAATACACAGGCCTCATAAAGGATGTTTTTGGATCTTTTTGTAGGAGGGCAACACCAATGGCTTCTTCTCCCACACTAGGGTTTACAAAGAATGTTTCTTCCCAACAAGGTTGGAGGATTACAGGGAGTGACCCTAACATTTTTTTTATCTCTCTAAAATGCCCATCACTTTCTTCACTCCAAACAAGCGTCTCTTGACGAGTCAGTTGTTGTAGAGGAAATATCACTTGGGAGAGTAAGTGTATGAATCTACTCAAATATCTTAGCTTTTGCAAGAAAGGGATTAATTGTTTGATGGAAGTTGGGGAAGGTAGATTTAGCAATGTTTCTATCTTTTCAGGATCTACCTCGATTCCATCAATGGACACTACATGCCCCAATAGTGTAACCTTGCTTTCCCCAATGTGACATTTGTCCTTGTTTAGTTCTCCACCCAGCTTAGCTAAACGAGTAAATCCTTCATCAATCTTGCCGAGATGCATACTTTTGGAGCTGTAAATACAAAAGTCATCTATGAAAACCCTTATGGACTTACCAAAGTAAGGTTGGAAGACCATATTCAAAAATCGTTGAAAAGTGGCTGGAGCGTTGGTGAGACCAAAAGACATGACTCAAAATGCAAAACAGCCCCATGGTGTGATGAAAGTAGTCTTTTTCTGGTCCTTCTTTGCAATGGGTATTTGAAAGTAGCCGGAGTAGCCATCACACACTGTGTATCACTCATGGCCTGCTACTTCATTTAGAATCTCATCTTGAAATGGGAGAGGGAAGTGGTCCCTTTTTGTTGCAGCATTTAGTGGCTTGTAATCCACGCACACTCGCCATTTACCATTCTTCTTTGGCCTCACCACTACTGGGGAGACCCATTCTGAATCTTCTACTGGGTATATGAATCCTGCTTCTAAGAGTCTCTTCACCTCGGACAATAGTGAATTTTGTTGCACAACTCCTAATCTTCTTAGTTTTTGTACCACTACTGGCTTGCTCCCTTTCTTTTAGATGGATATGATGCTTCACTGCAGTGACACCTGTAATGTGAGTGTAATCAGAAATAAACAATGATGCATGCTTCTTGAGAACATTTACATAACCCTCCCTTTCTTCTTCCTTTATATCCTTGGATAACATCTTCTCTAGGCTGGCATCCCACACATTCTCCATTTGGATCCTTGGGTTGTCTTCTGATGAGGTAGTTTCCTTTATGGTGACGCCCATGACTTCGAGAGTGCTATCACTCTCTTCACTTGAACTCTCTTCCTCGTCCATGGATGAGGAGCATCCACTTGAGCTCCACTCATCAACTGACGTCTCTAGTTCAAGGTTCTCTTGTCGCCCATTCTTCAAGTTATAAACCACCTTCCGACTATGGCCACCCACACGAGGCCTCAACTCCAAGTCTTCTGTTGCCCAATCTTGCCTAGCTCCTATACCCATGAGCCAAGGTCATCCTAAAATAAGGGGGTATCCTTCTCCCTTCACTTGCATCACATAAGCATCAACCTCTGTAGTGATTCCAAAAACAAAAACTCTCAAAGCTTTCACTACACCCACACAAGTGATAGAGACATTATTGGCCATTTTTGCCCTAAAGTTTGATGATTCCATTACCTCTAAACCCAATTGATGCATTAGCTTTTCTGTCATGACACAAACCTCTGCTCCACTGTCAATGTAAGTTTTTGGAATCCGTTGTCCCTTGATTTGAGCCTCCACCATCCTTGAGATCATAGGCTTTGATTACACTTACTAGCTTACTTCGCTTTGCCCTCGTGCTCACCATTTTTGACCACTGTCGTCGCAGCTTTGGGGAGATATGAAGTAGTTGTGGCCAAGTAATCTTTGGTCCTTGAGAACTCACATCAGCTGTCAAGTCATAAGGTTGTGTCCGAGATCCCATAGGGAAATCAGAGATGTCAATTTGAGACCTAGTACAGGTCTTTCTCTTCTTGGCTTCATCTTTAGTTTCCCGAGATGTACTTGCTTCATTGCTTGCATCCTTGCTTGTTTCTTTACTTACTTCATCTTGGACACGCACATGCTTGATAGGCATTGTAGCCACTTCATCTATCTTCATCTTCCCTTTAGCTATTTCTTCCTGGTTGCTTCTACCCTTGACGACCTCATCCATCCTTATGATGCTCACATTTGGTTGAGTAGCAGGGGCTTGAGCTTGAGCACGAGGTGGCTGCAAAATTTGAGGTTACGGTTGCTCTTGTGCTTGAGCTCTAGCACGGGGAGGACTTACTTGTTGTCGAGGACCTCTGACAGGGTAGTCATATCTTCTGGGATGAGGGAAATTATACATGCCGTTGCCATTTTCCCCACAATTGTAACACAACATTTCCCTTGCTTGACATCGCATTGGTGGCCGATTCCCACCATTCCCCTCAATAGGCCTTCTTGCACCCTACACAAGATTTACTCTCAAACCCCATAGTTGGTTTGTGAGATTGTTTATTTGTTGGAGCATATCTTGTTGTTGACCTCTATTGAGGCCTGGTACATTAGGCACATTTGGAGGTACGTGAGAAGCTTCCATAATTGTGATATTGCCTCCCAAAGCTAGCTGGCCAGCTTAGGCTTGATAGATAATCTTTCGATTCTTTTCCCTAGCAATTCTTAAGGCATCTTCAAAAGTATTTGGAAATTTTCTCTTTACCTTCTCCCTTAGCAAGGGGTACAAACCTGAGATAAATCGATCCTTTTGGAGGCAATTGGGAGCTCGCTCACCAGGGTTTAGTGAGTCTGACCATTGCCCCCAAAGTTTCAGAAAACCTTCCTCATAGGTTGCATAACCATGAGGGTCAACTTGATGAAGGGCCAAAAGCCATTTCCATAGTTCTTCTGCCGAATTGGCTCGTTGAAATCTTTGTAGGAAATCCGCCTTCAATCCCTCCCATTCAGCTCTTTGGGTTGGATCTAGAGCATGGAGCCATACCCTAGCTTCTTCTTTGAGCACCAAAGGAAAATCTCTCAATTTCAATGCTTCATCATCCCTCCCAGAGACAAGAAAAGCCATCTCCAAGTTATCCAAAAAATCCCCAGCATTTTCCCCACTACGCCCAAAAAAATTAGGGAAAGCCATGATAGGATGGGTTGCCTTCCTCTCAATACAGCACAAAGATGAAAACGTCTAGGCCCAAATCATATCTTATTAAGGGTAGAATAAATGGATTGATAGATGCATTAATCTCAGCTAGACGACGAGGGCCTAGTAAGTTCCTTATGATGTTTTGGAACCTAAGCTTTGTGCTAGCTATTATATGCACAGTTTGTCTAGCAAGAGGTTGGATAGGTCCATATAAATCCCTATGATTCATGGAGTATGCTTAAAGCAAAATGAAGATGTGAACATCAAAAGATACATTATACTCCAAAATAGGAAATATTATAGGGTCAGGGGACAACAATATCTCTCTCAACCTCTCAGCTCTAAAATAGAAGACCAATCTTTGTTGGAAAAAAATCTTTCTATCAATGCGCACATTCACCCTAATATTATGAACTAATTGAAAGTTGTGGAAAATGGGATTATTCATTTGTGCATTAACACTAGAATGGTAACCTAACAGGACATAAAAGTGTCCTTTCAGGGTTTTGGGAAAAAATTCCAAAACCATAGTAGATCCACTCATTTTGAAAAATCCTTTAATGAGCTTATAGTTCAATAACTACTACATATGGAAAAAATGAGAAACTTGTAATTTTTCGCATCCCTTGGTCACTACAAGCCTCCAAAGTTGATGGACCAGTGCATTTTGCCCAAAACAGCAATTTCTTACGGTTGATTGCATATAAATAAGAGTGGAGATTTTTGTAGGACATGAGATAAAATGCCCCATTAACTTCAATTGGTTGGTGACCAAAAAATATGGTTGCTTTTACCTCACTTATTTTTTTTTGGGCAAAAAAATAGGTACAAAAAAGTTGCATTTTTGCCATTCTGCGGACCTACCATCAAAGTTTCTATAGTCACGCTCAATACAGATACTATATACATGTTTTCTTAGTTCCCTTTGGGCCTTTGGATTCAAAAGGAGCCATGGATCATGTCAAAAGGATAATGGATCTCTTACAATTGGAACCTTGGGGGAAATTGTAAAGTGCTAAATACAGCAAACATGAAAAAACTGGGTTTAGCATTATGACCTCTAGAAACCCATAGAAACTACTCAATATCTAGTCAAGTTTGTAGTCTATGATTAGATATGATTACTACCTACAAAATACACACAATTGGCTTAAGAAACTAGCAATATTGAGAAAGTTATACTTGCTACTTTAAAATGTATTGTATTCTTCAGCAATCAAAAAACTCAACCATCATCATATACTATGCTATATAGCATATTAGGTCCCCCAGAACTCAAGGAAGATTAGCTTTATGTTATACATTACACTTACACAATCAAAATTGAATTTGGATATCAAAAAAGGCACCAGAAAAATCATAAAAGTGCTAATTTTGGCCAAAAAACAGGATTATGCAATTCTTGTAAATTGGTCATAACTTTCAATTTTAACACTTATCTCTCCCTACAAGCATCAAAACATGTTGAGAACTATGAAGGCCTAACCTCTAGCCATCTAAACCTCACAAACATGAATTTTAGAGTGGTATAGTTGCCAAAAATTGAAAAAAAGCCAAAAACAGGACCCATTTTTTCACACAGTTTAGGTTCAAATATGCTTTGCAAGAGTAAGGTTAATGGTGAGATCGATACTCCAAAAAAAATGCTAAGTTTTTTTCAGCTCATAAGGCAACTTTGTGGATATATAGCACCTAGAAATTCATTTTCATACTCTTCAAATAATTCAAGCAAAATGGTCACTTAATAGGACACAAAAGTGTCCAAGGACATAAAAGTGTCATGTTACCATTCTAGTGTTAACAACAAACTTCCATGAAGCACTTCATTGAAGTTCAACTCTCTTAGATCCCACCATTTGAGAGATGCGAAGAATTTTCCTCACCAGTGATTAGCTTAGCTTTGGTGTGACCGTCTTCAGCTTTGTAGAGTTCATAGGGTTCAATGGCTACCTTCTCAACCACCTTGAGCCTTCTTGCTAGTCGTAGTTGGAGTGCATCACCATATGTAGCCTCTTGACAATACCGCACACCATTGATGTGTAGCTCCCCCTCCAAAAACTTGTTAATACCCGAGTTTGAGAGTGCTTTCACCACCTGAAGTTGAGGCTTCAAAGAAAGTGTCTTCACATTAGCCACGAAGCACTCAACACAATGCTTTGACCTAGGGACTTGATGACTACAAGATTTTCCTTGAAGCAAAGAAGGGTGTATGTAGTTAACTCTCTTTACCCGTATATGTGCCGTTTGTCGATAAAGACGCTTCTTCTCTTGAGCTTCTTGGGAAGACCATAGTGGAAGTCTTGGAGAATTTGATGGGCCTTCCTCCATAGGATTGGCAAAGCGCTACTTGAGAACTCCTCCGTGGGGGCACCAATTTATGACGAAGGAAATTTGGAATGGTGGCCTCTACACCAAAACAAACTCCATTGCACCACAAGGGAAGTGAGATGAGGGCACCACCTAGTCTTGGAAGCGTGGACTAGGACCGCTACGCAAAGAGAGAGAGAGAGAGAGAGAGAGAGAGAGAGAGAGAGAGAGAGAGAGAGAGAGAGATCACTATGAATGAAGCATTAACCTCAATGTGTGTACAAGGAATGGATAACTTCAAGCACTCCCAACACAAATAGCATGTAGATTGCTAAACAACAACTCAAGATTTAGCCAAAATCACATCAAGCACTCTCACACACACATAAAAGATCTCTCTTAAGTAACATAAGTAAGAGGAGGGGAGGTTACTAGCATAAAACAATTTGCACTCTAGAATGTGCAAAGAATAGAGTGAATGAATGAGCTTTATGGGCTCATGATGAGTGATACAAAGACTCAATGAGGCTGAGGGAGACTTGAAATTACAAAAGAGGGGGCCTCTTTATATAGGAAAGAGAGTGATTAGGAGTGAGGTTAAGATCCAAGTGCAATTTGTACAAATGAAGATTGATTAGGGACATTCCACCAATGAAGAAGCTCCTTCCAAGTGATTTGTTGACCAATTTGCAACTAATTGGCTCCATCATCACTTGTGTGGCCTTCACTCCTTCCTCCATAGCTTGAGTCCAAGAGCTTCCTTATTTTAAAATGTAAAGAATCTACATAAAATCAATGCATATCTAGTAATAATAGAAAGGGGTTGAAGGAAAACTTATGAATTACAACAAGATTAAGCATGATTTGAGAGGTGATTAGAAGAGGAATTTGTGATGGTTTTATGAGCTTGAGAGAGAGGAGGAAGGAGGGGAGGGTGAGAAGACTAATGGCTGATTTTTAGAGAAGGACTCAATGTGGAAAAGGAAGGGTGTGTGTGTAAAGGTAGAGGGGGTGGTCTCCACCACAATTGAAAAAACTGGCGTCCACCATTGTGGCCATATCTCCTAGACCATAGCTGCAAAAATTATAAAAAAAATATGGTCGGAATCTCCAGCTCATAAGCTACAACTTTGATGAAGACAACTTTTCTTGGATCGGAGTGGACGTATTTTTAAAAAATCCAGCAAAATCATGTGTCTGTTTCCTTCCTTCACCAAGTCTTCCACCTGGGTCCCATCTGTTTGAATCATCAAATGGCTCAAAATCCATGATAATATGAGCCCCTCATGACCCTTGAATCATGGGTGCATGGATCCACAAACACATCATATCTTTTCTTTTCACATTTACATATTTTCCCTTCCCTTTACTACTAGGTTCTACCTTTCACCTCTTGTGAACTAGTCAAGGAAAAAATTCCCATCAAGTCATTTTTTGAATTTTTCCAAGAGGTTGTTCTCACTCTTTCTTTTATTGTAAACCTCTAGAAGCAGGGAAAACCAACAAAATATAGTAAACAAAATTTTTTGTGATAGGCTCGGATCAACACCAACAATTCTTGGCTATGGAATGCAAATCCAACCAAGAGCCAAGCTTCAATGGCATGCTAATCTCCTCTACCATGCTAATTACTAAGCTAAGCTATGCTATTAGAGTGATTATGTGAGGAGAATATTTCTTTCTTGTAAGATACCTCTTTTTCCTCTCAATCTATCCTCATTCCCTGCTAGCTCTCACCATTTTTGAAGGTGTGTGAGGTCTTGGGACTTAGGCTAGGGACACTAGGTGTGTTTTTCAAGCATAATTTGGTGTATGAAGCTTCCATCTTCATTACACCAACTAGTTTTATCAAGGAACACAAAGATGTATCGTACAAAAGTCTCCTTTGATGCGAGAAGCTATAATACAAAGCCTTTATGGAGGGGGGACCGGCTTCGTGTAAATCTGGGCCTCAACTATTGTCAATTGTTCTATTTCTCTCTCTTTTCAAGTATTGTCAATGCCAAATTAGCTAGGTGTAAATTGCTATGTTTCTTTCTCAAATTATGTACTCTATCTATGCTCATTAGGAATTTGTTCTTAATGAAATGCTCGCTATGTTATCAATTTACGCTACACACAAGTTACTAGTGCATTAAATATTACATTGGTATCAGAGCCATTGGTTTCTCTCTTCTTGCTCAAGAAGAGAGGTCCTCAAGCTTTCTACAAATAGTTGGTGTTATTAATTGCAAAAGAGTAAGTAGAATAGGGATTTTCATCCTTGAAGCATGCCTACTTTATGCAGTTAACGGGGACACCGTCGAGAGCTATGGTCTTAATGATGGAGTCGTACAGGGCTTGCCTATGGCTTAACCATTATTGAGCTATTATAAGATTGACAAGAATTGGTGCTATCTTGGCTCTATTGAACCGTCTCTTCTATTCCTTGCAATTAATAACATTTGAGCCACGGGTATAGATGCTTGAGTGCTTATCTTTGAAGGTAAAGAGGAGTAGAAACTAGGGCTTGAAGTGCCAAAGTACAAGTAAAAGTTTACACCTAGAATTTTCTAGTATGGATGACAAAGGAAAAGAGATTGAAATGAATGTTGATAGCTTTGATTTTGCTAATGAAAGAGCAACTAATGATGCCTCTATGCTTGTAAACTATCTTGTTTCTAGGCTTCAACAATCCCTGGGCAACCCATCCCTCCAAGGTGAAGTGCTACATCAATTGCGCACGCGTGGTATTGTCCAAACTCCCCACCAAGAAGAGAGAGTACCTCGGAAGCCTCCTAATGAGACTTCCAAAAGAGGACTCTCTCTAATAAGGGAAGAAGAAGAGGATCCATACGAAGGTTTCAAAAATCTACTACTCGATGACGGATCTCCTTTCCAAAGGAGAACCCAAGTTTCAACACTAGAGCCCCCGCCAAAAGAACAAGAAAGGAGTGAGTCTCTAGCCACCTCGACGGAGAGGGCTCCACAAAGACGGCGGGAAAGACGCTCTCCAACACCCCCTAAACGAAGAAGACCATCGCATACTTCTCTACACCATAATTCAAAGAGGGACGAGAGAAAACAAGAGAAGAAAAATGCGAGAAAGAGGTCACCCTCTTCTCCATCTTCTTCATCCTCTTCCTCTTCCAAAGAAAGTGATGGTGCAGAAAAAGAGGAACAAGGGAAGAAAAAGGTGAGAAAGAGGTCACCTTTTTCTCCATCCTCCTCATATTCTTCCTCTTTTGAAGAAAGTGATGGTGCAACTCTTGAACCACCTAAAAGAAGAGTCCATAGGAAATCCTATGCCGCCTAGAAGAGGTCATCCAAGCTCAAAAAGTTCAAAGAGAGAGGAAAGAACATCGCTTTCCTTACCTACGATGACACTTTTGGTGCTAAGAACGAAGCCTTGGCCTTTATCCAACAATTTGATGCGGCGTTTGGAGATGAGGGCTTCACGGAGTCCTCTAAGCTACACCATGTAGCTATGCATTTTCAAAAGTTCGCCAGGCAATGGTGGTCAACCTACGAGCAAAAGGTGAAGCTCCACAAACATGGAAAGCTTTAAGAGTTTCCATTATGAAGCAGTTTTTGGCTACTGATGCCAAAGACAAAGTACTCACCGAATGGTGAAGTTTGAAGCTCTCTCCCTACAAATCTATTCACAATATGTAGACAAGTTTTGGGATTTACATCTCATAACCATTGTCTTCAAAAAGATGGATTTTGGAGAGTAAAAACAACAATTTTGTGCAGGTTTAACTGAGGATATGGTAGAGTATGTTAACTCCCAAAGGCCACACACCATATCTGCGGATATACACCATACCATGGTGGCTTCACAAATCAACTTCCAAAAAGGGGCTAAGAGAAATCTTAAGACCACAAAAAACAAGGACTGTAATGAGACTAAGGGGAAGGACAACGTCCAAAAGTTTTGCAAAGGAAATGCCAACGACAACAAAGCTAAGGAGAAGGGAGTTTATAAAGGCAAAAATAAACTCTCTCCTGAAGAGCTAGAGCATTATCAAAAAGATAACCGTTGTTTCATGTGCGGGGAGCAAGGGCATGCCTATCATTCTTGCCCCCACAAGAATACACGTAATGAGCCTCCTAGAGCTACCTTGGTTGAAATTCAAGAAGAGAATGCTCATCACAAAGGATCTCCTATATGCCATGCTTGGGGGAAGGTAAGAGAACATTATGCTTTCATTCTCTTTGACCCTAGTTCTACTCACAATTTCATATCCACAGAGTTAGCCCCAAGCTAGGCATCCAAGCCTATGAGATGGGCGATGTCCTACCTACCGATGGTGCTTTCAAGGGGCAAGAAGCCTCAGTCACTCCCTTAATTGGGAAATTGAGGCTCCATGTTCAAAGCTATTTGGACAAGGAGGATTTCTTTATTCTCTCCTCTCAAGCACGATGATGTAATCCTAGGAATCTGCATGAACTAAGAAGCTTATAGGTATGTGTGCATACTATAGACGCTTCATAGAAAAGTTCTCACAAATTGTGGGACCATTACATGACCTAACAAAGAAAAACGTTAGGTTTATATGGTCCATCGAGGATAACAATGCTTTTGAAAAGCTTAAACAACCTATGCTTACACTACCAGATCTCTTAAAGCCATTTGAGGTCCAATGTGAGGCTTGCGGTGATTGCCTTGGAGCTGTTTTGCTCCAAGAACGGCACGCCATAGCCTATGAAAGTCAAAGGCTCGACCCTATTGAGCAAGCTCTAGGCATATACGAGAAGGAACTCTTAGCAGTTCTACATGCTCTAGATTTGTGGGAGCACTATCTTACTGGGGACTCCTTTCATTCTACAGATGGATCACCAAAGCCTTAAGTACTTCATGACGTAGACCAAGCTCTCCGACAAACAAATGAGTTGGGAAAATTTCCTTTCGCAATTTCATTTTCATATTGGTCACATTGCTAGCAAGAATAATCAAGTAGCCGATGCACTCACGTGAGTGTACAAGAGGGGGGGTTTTAGAGGTCAGACATAAGCATATACAATAGGGGTAGCCCCCCATTATTTCATGCTCATACCGTATGCATAAGGGAGGGGGGGACCTACCTGCAAGGGGGGGGTACATGATGTATGTGTGTGTGTGTGTGTGTGTGTGTGTGTGTGTGTGTGAGAGAGAGAGAGAGAGAGAGAGATTTTAATAAGAAAGAGATATATTTAGAGAAAAAAATATAAGTTAATACCTTTTGTAATGTGTTTTGATTTAATAAGTGAAGTTTTCCATGGTTGTTAATGAGCATACCATTATTTGTTACTTAGAGAACAATCCATTTCATATGTGTGCCTTAAATCCCATGTGGGAAGCCTACTGAGTAGGTGGTTAGTATCATTTTTTAGTTTACAAGGGAAATGATGTCCATCTTATGACAAATTACATTGAGTCGATTGGTTTATTTTAATTTAGTATTTATTATATTTATTGCTTTTCATGGTTTGTTCTCTTAACATCTATTGCAAATGAAAACACACTACAATCTACACTTCTATTCATTTGCAGTACAACATGTATTTTTGCAATAGCATGTGCTTCTAAAATTGTTATGTTACTAGTATATACATAAAATAGTGGGTCATTACATTCCGTACGAAATCCATATGAGGGGGGATGGCTCATTGCAAGAACGTTTGTATCATGTCCGTATGTAGGGGGGTAGGTTAGCATGTAAGATACCGTACATAGGGGGGTTTCTCTAATTTTGATGCACGCAGGTGACATCCCCCCATTACTAATAGTGAATCCCCCGGGATCCATAGCAACTCACAATGATCTATCTTCTATGATAGATGAGTATGCTATCGATTCCGATTTTAGAGATGTGATTTCAGTCCTTGCACTAGATAGGAAGGAAGAACCATTTACCCTACAAGATCGTTATCTTCTTTATAACAATAGACTATGTGTTACTAACTCACTACGTGAGAATGTAATGTATGAATCTCATGCTCCTCCTTATGCGGGGCATAGAGGGATTCAGTCTACCCTAAAAGGGATAGAAACATATCTCTATTGGTTTGCCATGAAAGCAAACATACAAGAGTATGTTTCAAAATGTGTGATATGCCAAAAGACGAAGTTTGATAGAGGGAAGCAACCTGGATTGCTTCAACCTTTTCCGATCTGTAATTCATCATGGGAGAGCATATCCATGGATTCTATCTTTGGATTGCCCAAGTCTACCCATGGGAATATAGGAATATGGATGATAAGTAGACATGTTTAGCAAACAAGCACATTTCATACCTGTTCAAAAGACTATTAAAGCCCATCAAATGGCAATCCTCTTTATATCACAAATCTTCTAAAACCATGGCTTGCCAATGTCTATAGTGTCGGATAGTGATCCTAGAATGACCAGTAATTTCTAGAAGGGCCTCTTTGAGAATTTAGGTACAAGGCTAAACTTCTCTTTGGCCTATCATCCCCAAATGGATGGCCAAAGTGAAATAGCTAACCTAACAATTCTTGATCTACTAAAAGCTTATGTCACAGAAGTAGATCAAAAGTCCCAATGGGAGAATTACTTACCCTTAGTGGAGTATGCTTACAATAACATTGTACATACTTCCACGGGAAAAGCACCTTTTGAGGTGATAGAGGGAAGATCAAAAAAGTCCCCTGCTACTGAAGGTACATGGGAAGATCTTCGCTACAGATGAATATAGCCGAGACCGGCAAGAATCTTTTCAAAAGATTAAGGATGCTATATCCATATCACAACAAAGGCAAAAGGATGTTGTTGATAAGCACAAAATATCCCTAGTCTTTAAACAAAATGATAGAGTCTTGCTCAAGTTTCCCAAGGCTCGATTAAGGCACACAACGGGCAAGAATCCTACAGGACACCAAAAGTACTGTGCTAAGTTATCAAAAAGGTACTATGGTCCCTTTAAGATTCTTAGGCCAATCAATGAGATGACCTATCAACTCAAGCTGCCCAACCATTGAATGATGCACAATGCTTTCCACGTGAGCCTATTTAAGCCTTACAAAGGAGAGTGACCTCAAGAATCAATCATTGAAGACCTACCCGAGATAGAGGACCAAGAAGAGGTGCTGCAACCTCAGTCCATTCTTGGATACAAAGACAAGGTATTACGAGGCGGTAAGACTATCTGACAATATCTTATCAAGTTTAAAAATTATCCTTTTGAAGCTGCTAGATGTATGCAAGGCATACAATTAAAGGATAATCTAAACCTTGTCAATGCTTACAATGACTCCCTAGAGTAAGCAAATGTAAATATGTATAAATGAATAAATTTTTTGTCATATAAGACTCTCTTTTTCTTTATTTTGTGCACATATTCATGAGTGTGCATTATTACGATCATGTTTGTGGAGACGACATCTCCCGAACACCAAGTAGAGCTTGTCACTCTACTATGAAAGATTGATACGGACTAATGTGCAGACATGCTTGCGGCAGCTAAGGCTCTCAAGCACCAAATGGACTAGTCATCCATTATGGAACTGTGTCGTACGATAAAATAGAGATCCTCTACCCGTTAGCAAACAGACTAATGACTAGGCTTTATCTTCTCTACCTCATAGTCGAGGAGGACTATGATTTCAAGAGAGAGGTAATGTCATAAAAAATAATATCTAATTCTCCCAAATGATTTTCTCATGTTAAACTGATCATTTAATATGGGGAAGTACCAGAGGACTAAAAGCTAGAATATTCGTAAGGCTGCCAGGCCGGTCTTTGCAGGGATCCAAAGGAGGGAAAAAAGGGATCCAAAGGGGGACAATCTACAAAAGAGAAATGTGTTTCAATGGGGCTTAAGATTCAGCTCCATTAAGACTTTCATAGGCTAAGGTTCCTAATTTTTTTTTCAATTGCCCAAAGGCCAATGTAAGGGAAAACTGGATGGTCACGGGAAGACTAAAAAGTCTTCCCACATCCCTATCAAGGAGGGGGCGAGCCATGAGAGTAGGGGATGAGAGAGAAACACATACACACACACACACTCACTCACAAGCTCCCCCTTTACACAAAGGGAATACTGGACACATGTCAGGCTCCTAGGCCATTTGCCCCCAAGATTCCCTCAAATCCTATTGGATGGCCATAGAGGTGGACCAATGAGAATTAGACTAGAGTAAATTTAGTCTACTCAATTTAGTAATTCTTGATAAAAGAACCAATAGAAATTAATCTCCCTAGAAGACTATTGGTCAGTCTACCAAGGGGTCTAATGAGCATTCAGTAGCCCACTGGCTTGCCTGATTCCTGTTGGCCAGAAGACTAAGAGGTCCAATGAGAGTTTAATTGAATTATTTAAATACATAAATCTCTCACAGAAGGGGAAAGGGGGACACATGTCACAAGTCTAGCAATTATGCTTCTAATTTGTGATTGGATAAGCTTTACAGGGGCCAATGTGATGCCAGTATGAGCAAATAGCAAGAGCGGTCGACCATGATGAGAGAGAAGGCTACATTTTAATTCAAATCACTACTACACACACACACACACACACACACAACTCATGTGTGCAAGAAGAACTCCATCTCCTTCTCCAAGCATTGAGAAGTAGAGGCCTACAACCAACAACTCTTGGCTATGCAATGGAAATCCAACCAAGAGCCAAGCTTCAATGGCACACTCATTTTCTCTACCATGCTAGTTACTAAGCTAAGATATGCTATTAGAGTGATTATGTGCGGAGAATACTTCTTTATCGTAAGATACCTCTTCTTCCTCTCAATCTATCCTTATTCCCTGCTAACTCTCATCATTTTTGAAGGTGTGTGAGGTCTTGGGACTGAGGCTAGGGACACTAGGTGTGTTTTTCAAGCATAATTTGGTGTATGAAGATTCCATCTTCATTACACCGACTAGTTTTATCAAGGAACACAAAGATTGTATTGTACAAAAGTCTCCTTTGATGGGAGAAGCTATAATACAAAGCCTTTATGGAGGGGGGACCAGCTCCATGTAAATCTAGTCCTCAATTGTTGTCAATTTGTTCTATTTCTCTCTCTTTTCAAGTATTGTCAATGCCAAATTAGGTAGGTGTAAGATGCTATGTTGCTTTCTCAAATTAAGTACTCTATCGATGCTTATTAGGAACTTGTTCTTAATGAAATGCTCACTATGTTATCAATTTCTGTTACACACAAGTTACTAGTGCATTAAATGTTACACAATACCTCCGCTTGAGTTATGGCTGGAGAAGATGATACCTTCTTTTGCACCTTCCTTGGAGATGGAGCAACACGAGCGTGCTTTGAGCTTTGAGTCACTTGTTTTGGGGCCATCGTATCATGAAAGAGAAGGGAGAAAGAGAACTCAAGAATTTGTGGGACCACATGCCGACGATAGAGAAGAAGCTAGAGATGGAGATGGTTGAGGGGGGTAAGTGCTTGAAGGAGAGAGGTTTGGGAAGAGAAGGTAACTCCGACGTTATGGCAAAAGATCTTCCGCTTCTGAGAACTTCTGTGTGTGTGTGTGTGTGTGTGTGTGTGTGTGTGTGTGTGTGTGTGTGTGTGTGTGTTGAAAGTGGGTGTTAACTGAGTCAACGTCAGTTAACAAAATTTGCTAAAGACCGAAGACGTACGGATGCACATCGAGGATGAATACGAAGAAGCAGTAAAGATTGGAGTTACACATTTTCCACGTTTTCCCAAAATGGTCACGTATTGTAAAATCTCAAATTATTTCAATCCATTGTAATATTTTAATGTGTTACGTGCTCGATGGGAGTTCCAAGATGTAAAGAATACGACACTTATTGTGCCTAGGTTGTAGATTCACTAAGTGGTGGAGCCCTAAAGGCCTTGGGTACCCGGACATTGCATATTTTTACCCTAGGTATATAAGGCAGTGTGTAAAGAATTTAGGGTTCTCAATCTCATTTGTTGAGAGCACTCTTTGGTGAAAGCTCTTGAGGTGTGTGGCTATGGAGTCCTTGAGCTTCTCCTTGCTCATGAGACTTGATTAACACTAATCAATGATTCATTCTCTCTCACTATGCCTCTCTCTTACTTTTTATGATTGCCTATGATGCTTAGATTAACTAGATATTAACTAATTAGTGTTTAATCTCTCTCTAATCATGTGTGACTACCCTCTTTTGCTTGTGTGTGCATGTAGGTTTGATTGGAGTGTGGTGGTCGATAGATCTATGTCTGTGTGTTTGCGATTAGTTGTTGCATGATAGGATTATTGTTGTGTGTGTCTTGCAACCGTAGTGTGTGTGATTGGGTTGATTGGAGGTGAAGAGAAGTGGATATGGAGATTGCCCTTCATTGCGGCTTAACTCCTCCATAGGCTGAGAAGCTTACCTGGTAGAGTTAACCATTTATGTTGCCACGATTAGCTCACTAACCGTGTAAGTGTTTCCATGTCCTAGCCGGGTAGCTCATTCCTTCGGATTGATAATTTTGTTGGTCATTGGAGCTATTGCAATGATGGGACCCCCAACATTTGGCACCATTGCCAGGGACGATGGCCTACACTAGTGTAATTGTGGCATAATCGAATGCGTTCCCTCACTAATTTCACTTGTGTGTTTATGTTTTTGTGGATTTTGGATGTGTGTGCATGAAGCATTGTGTCCATAATTCCCTAATGTGTAACCGTATCTTGCCAATTGTGTGTTTACACACTCTAATTTCTCACTAGCCTCTTGCTAATTTGACTAATTTTTGCTAATTTACTAATTTGCTATGAAGGAGTGGAGCATTCGACCATCCAATTGGTCTTCACGGAAAGGTAATCAAGGTGGTATTCTCAACCTCCCTAGAATCTAGAGATGTGTAGAATTGTGTAGAGATCCCATCATGATGATGCAATGTAATGCTATGCTATGTTGATGCAATGTAATGTAATGCAATGTGGATTGAAAATTTTGCGATTTTTCGTTTTCACGCCGTCGTAATGCCGAAATTTTTAAGAATTGGTGGTGTATGATTTGACAAGTTTCAATTGCTAATTGATGATTTTAAGTTGCTAATTGGGTGCCTAATTGAGTTAATTGCATGTTTGGATGGTCAATTTCAAGTGTGTGTGCACTAAAATCAAGTGTGTGTGCATTCTAATTGAGTGTGTGTATGCTAATTTTAGGTGTGTGTGCACTATTTTGCCCATGTTTGAGTACCTAGAAATCAATGTGTGCGTGATGATTTTTCAATTGTGATGATTGATATGTGTTGTGCTCATGCTCAACTAATGATTTGTGAAGTAACATTGCAAATCCGACAACTTTAACCCTTTGATGTACGTACGCACCTAAATATTGGTAAAAACTGCCAATTTTTTAGTATGTGTGTGGGCCTAAAAAATGTTTAATTTGAATGGTTAACTCAATGTTTTGATTGCATAAATGATGTGTGTAATTATCAAATGCTGCGTTTTTGTGCTCAAAACAGGGATTTACACACTCTAATTGCGTCAATTTTGACCTAATTTTGTCGGTAATTTTGTCGATTTAATTGCCTACTCTTTATTTATTTGATAAAATTGTTGGTTGAATTGATGTGATTTGTGCAATTATATTTGGTTGCACTATTCCCTAATGTGTGGAGAATTTGTAGAAAATTTTTGGGTATTTTTCGGATAACTTTTACAAATTTTTGGCAATTTTTGGTTAATTTTTGTATAAATTTTTGGATAATTCCATAAAAATTTGATTTTGCGACCTTTATGAGCTATTTTGTGTGTGCATTTTTATGGCATCATTTTGTTCGCATTCGTGCCCTCCGTGGTCAAGTTTTAAGCGTTTTGCTATTTCCAGGGGCCGGGTTGACGATTGTGTCGCAAATCGTATTTTCGATAAAATTTGCTATTTTTGGTGTGCTTTTGCGTGTTGAAAATGCTCGATTGTGAACGTCGGAAATTTTCTAAGATTCCTAGAATTTTTTGGACTTTTCTGGCAAATTTTGGAAATTTTTGACGATTTTTTGGAGTTTCGGCTAATTTTTGACATTTTTTGGAAATTTGAAAACAAAAAATAAAAAATAAATAAAAGAAAGCGGGTTTCGGGCTTCAGTACCATGCCTTGCGGTGCATTAAATACTTCTTTTCTTCTTCTTCTTCCCTCTACGCATGAACCCACCTCTCCCTCTCACTCTCTCTCTTCCCCTCACACACACAACACACACTTGCATGTGTCCGTACTGCAGCTGATAGGCCCTGTCGGTAGTGCTCGAAAATAAAAAACTTGGCAAACCTACTTATGTGAAACAACAGAGGTAAATTGACAAATTTGAAGGTTTTTACACCAAACTACACTAATTTTTCCAAAATTTTGTAGGTTTTCTCACCTTCAAATATAAAATTTAGAGGTAATATTCAAAATTTGTAGGTGGGATTACACTAAACCTAGGTTTTTATCGAGCACTACCGGGCTGTCAATTCTCTCTCTCCTCCCTCCAATTCTTTCTCTCTCTCTCTCTCTCTCTCTCTCTCTCTCTCTCTCTCTCTCTCTCTCTCTCTCTCTCTCTCTCTCTCTCTCTCTCTCTCTAATTCTCTTTCTATCTCACTAACTCTCACACTCTCTCTGCCCCTCTCCCACTCGCGTGCACCTCCCCCTACCCCCCTCTCTCTCTCTCTCTCTCTCTCTCTCTCTCTCTCTCTCTCTCTCTCTCTCTCTCTCTCTCTCTCTCTCTCTCTCTCTCTCTCTCTCTCTCTCTCTCTCTCTGCTAGGCCACGAGCCACTCCCGCAGTCAACGCGTGCCAGGGCGGCCAGTCTCTCTCCACTTTTTCAGGCGCGCAATCAACGCGTCCTCGGTTGTCTTTTCTCTCTCTTTGTACCACTGCAGGCCACGTGCCTTCATTCGCGCTGCAGGAGCTCCTAGTCAGCGGGTCAAGTCGCTAGTTCGCATTCAACGCTGCCACGTGTAGGTAAGCCGCATGTAATTTTTGTATTATTATAGTTAATTTCAATTCCATTTTAAAAATAAAAAATAAAAAAATAAAAAACTCTTAAACAATCCAATAAATCAAATTTTAAAAAAATTAAAAAAATCAAAAGAAACGTTTAAAAATTAAAAATTCCAAAAATTAAATAAAAAATCCAAAAAAGAACAATTAAAAAATATTAAAATAAAAAGTTTTTTCAAAAAATCAAAATAGAAAAAAGAAACTTAAAATTTCATTAAAAACACAAAAATTTCTATGAAAAAAATCAAAATTGATAAAAACAAATTCACAAAAATAGTAAAATAACTCAAAAAATCCTAAAATTCACAAAAAAATAAAAATCACATAAAAAATCTTTAAAAAACCAAATACAAATAGTAAAAAATTCACAAAAAAATCCAAAATTGTTCGAAAACATCAAAATAAATCAAAAAATTTCCTAAAACCTTCAAAAAAGACCCAAAAATTTAAAAAATTTTATAAAAATCAAAACTTTTCCAAAAAAAACATAACTAGTGTGCCTTGATTGGTTTGGAAGTGATTGAGATCTAGGAAACTAATTAAAAAAACTAAGTATGGGTGTACCTTTGATATTGTCTTGTTGCTTGTCCTCGAGACTTTATAGGCTGTCTCTTCTTGAAGTTGCTGCAAACCTCGACGACCTCGTGACATGATTGACATTAGGAGTTAGCTACCGCTTTAATCAAATTTAGTTAAAGATTATACATTTTTTCATTACGTGCGCGGGATGCTTGTGCCCCCCAAAAAAGAAAAAACCATACATGCGTATGGCGGGGAAGTGGCACCATCCTCACCCAAGTTTTATAAACCGTAGGGAGCATGCCCTTCCCCCGTATACTTGTTTTCTCCTCCAGTGTTGGAGGGGGACTTATGCTTTTCCTCCGGTGTTGAAGGACGTTTTTGTTTTAAATTTTGTGGTTGCACACGAAGAAGTCACTACCTTTTAAGTTGACGTGGACTTCTTCTCCTCAAGCTTGGCTCGAGAGATCTAGATGGAAAGCTTGGTTGGAAGCACCTCTGAAGCCTTGTATTAGAACATTCTTTACTTGACCACTCGCTACTTGTTTGAAGTCACAAAAGCATCACACAGCTTTCTTGACTGCAAAACTGCCTTTTTTGTGGTGAAAATCGGCTTGCAACATTGTTGTTCTTCTGCTCGAACTTGAATCTTCTACAAATACGGAAGTCATGCTGAGCAAATCAGTCTATATTAGAAGTGCAACAACAAGAGTGAAAAGGACAAATTACTTCAATTTATAGTTCTAAATCAAGTATTGTCTCTCATCCTTCATAAACAACAATCAAATCCATGACACGGGTTCACGAATATGTGGTGTGCTCAAGAATTAGCCAGTGAGAAGCATTGGTGCAGTTGTGGTAACACAAAGCTCATAAAGAGAAATCGATCATAGCATAGCTCTATCCACATAGAGGTTGCTCTATCCAAATCGATCATAGCATAGCTCTATCCACATAGAGGATGGCTTGGATAAGGACTGTTTAGGGATGCATAAATTGTTGCCAAATTGTTGAGAGTGTTTGCTTGTACTATATTGTTATGCTTGCTTCATTATTGTAACCCCGAGTGGTGCTCGAACAAAGCACACACATGCACAACAAATGGTTTAGTCAGCTTGTTGCATATTTAATTGGCATACTCACATGCATTAGCATTCATATAATGACAACAAAAGAAGCACAAGATCTAGGACTGCATAATTGCTATCTCTACTTGTGCCGGATCTTCTTCTCTTAGCGATTGAGTGCGAAGTCACGCGTCGATGAAATCTCTAGTGCTTAAGCAGCTATCTCTACTTGTGCCGGATCTTCTTCTCTTAACGGTTGAGTGCGAAGTCACGCGCCGATGGAAGCTCTAGTGCTTAAGCAGCTATCTCTACTTGTGCCGGATCTTCTTCTCTTAACGGTTGAGTGCGAAGTCATGTGTCGATGGAAGCTCTATTGCTTAAGCTCTTATACCATAGAGGCAGGTGCAACGGGTTGCTTTATCTTCGAGTGAAGTTGGGGTAGGAAGCCTACACGACTCATCGGACTCGTCATCCTCCGTTGACATTAACACACCTGCACACACCTGGAGTCCCTTACCTACCAACCTCTCCTTTGACTGCCTCTTCATAGCCCAGATTGATCACATATGAGATTGTGCGCGGATGGTTTTGATGTCAAACAAGGGACACTGCAATAGACATAGGAAGGACTTTCATTTGTGGGCAACAGAAGGTCAAGGGTGTGCAGTTCAATCCGTGCTGTAGTGGCTAAGCACATCCGTGGTGGTGCATGAATAGAGAAGATCCAAATACTTCAAGGGATGTATCTCACTATAAGCACATGTGGCACAACAAGATAAGCTAACAACTTTGAACCTCGACGCAACCATCATAGAGGCACAATCTCCAACTTGGCTCTCTATGTTTATGTGCTAGCTGTAATCCAAAGAGCCATGGCACTTACTAACTTCACCTCTTTTCTCCCTTTAGCCCTTTTCACTCCTTTAATGCATGGATCCTAGTGGAAAAGTGTTTCATGGAGTGAATATTGGAGGAGCCACATCCTGCATCCAACTAATTGAATCCAAGGGCTAGAAAAGCGTCATGAGAATTAGGATGTTCCCCCAAGGCTTTACGAAGGCCAATAACCTCCATCGGTTAAAAATGGAACAAACCCTAAAAATGGGCAAGTGCTAGCTACAATCATCATAATTGCAAGAATCCCTCCCTGGGACGTAAAAAATGGCCAATCCGTATGTCCTATGCATCTGGAAAGTGTATCCTCTGATAGGAGAAAGCAGTGTTGCAAATGCTCTCGACAAAGGGTATGTACGTGTTGCAAAGAGTTGAGTTTGCATTGGAAAGAGTCAAGCCTCCAGGGTGAGTTAATAGCCAGTGCAAGGATAAGAGTTGTGGGAGTGGAGTTGAATGCTCAATACCATTACCTCTCTCGGAATGATAAAGCAGATACATTGAAGACCTCTCTACCCACAGATGGTCATGAACGTGAACCCTTTTCCCATCTTCCAAGTTAGCATCATCGGCACAGGTGTCAATGATGGTTGAGACATTGACCAGTTGTTATCAAGCATACATTCCATTTCTATCTGTTTGTAAACATTAATCGCACCCCTACCTAAGCCATGCTGAGCATGAGTTGCAATAATCGCATTCCATGCAAACTCGTTCCTCTCTACCATCTTGTAAAAAAAAAATTGAGTCTCCTGTAGATTAGCGCATTTCCCAAATGCATTAACCACTGCAGTGCCAACAGTACCATCCAGCTCTAATTCAGAGCCCAATATCAAAGAATGCAAAAGCCTGCACGCGGCTTCATGCGTTTGGCTGTAGCACATATGAAAGAGGCCAACAATGGTCACCTTATTTGGAAGGAGACCTTCTGACAGCATTGCTTGTAAAATGATGAGCGGCAACTTTCTCGGTCTATGCCCTAGTTGATTATAGGCTGTGATAAAGAGTGTTACATGAAATGACATCTCTCTCAAGCATTCTATGGAACACCTTCTCAGCATGATTAATATTGTTGCACTTTCCATACATGGTAATCAAATTCTTTCCTAATCTAACATCGACACTATTGCCCACATACATAATGCGAGCATGTACATGATTACCAAAATAAAGGGCATGCAAGTCAGCGTAAGCAGAAAGGAGTGCATGAAATTTCACCTTGTCAGGCATGAACCCCTTTGTCTGCATCTGCTGAGAGAGATCAAAGACCCTATCACCTTGTGCATGCTGGTTATAGACTGATATCATAGCATTCCATGCTATGAGATCCCGTATCTACATTCCCTCAAACAGTATCTGCGCCTCTAGAAAACCACATGCTATACATCTTTAGCACTGCAGTCACTACAACCATATCCAATTGAAATACACGTTGCATGAGGAGGTTGTGTATGTGCTTGATCTGAGCTAGAGATTCTCCATTACAAGAAACATTTATTATGCTGACATAAGAATACTTATCAGTTAGAAGACCCTCTACTTGCATTTGCTGAAAGAGATGCGATGCTGCTTCGACCTGCTGATAACGAGAATAGATTCCAATCATTGTGTTCCATGAAACCAGTGTGAGTGCTTTTATGGACATGAAAAATTTCCTAGCGTCTGGTAAGGAGCAACACTTACCATACATATCTAGAAGCGCATTTGCTACAACAACGTCAGTGTCATGCCCACTCTCAACAAGTCCGCAATGCAGCCGCGTGCTTGTATATAAGGCTTCTTCATGTGCACAAGCAGAAACCATTATGATGAAGGTGACTGTGTCTGGAACTATGCATGAGGATGAGGTTGACCGATGCCTGGCCTTTTTCTCCGCTGCTTCCCTCTGGTGTGCTATGTCTTTGTTGTGTCAATTGCGCTCTCTCTCTCTCTCTCTACATCCTCATTTAGCAGCTTCGATCGCTACTTTTTCTAAACGCGCCATGCTTCTCTCTCTCTCTCTCTCTCTCTCTCTCTCTCTCTCTCTCTCTCTCTCTCTCTCTCTCTCTCTCTCTCTCTCTCTACATCCTCATTTAGCAGCACTTGATGCTTTTGTCTCTTTCTTTCTTTTATTACCTTGTTCTCTCTCTCTCTCTCTCTACATTCTCATTTAAGCAATCACATATTGCCACATGGCATAGCTAAGCTTGCTGCTTTAGTGAAATCAATCTTAGATAATCAAGGTAAAAATATCAAAAAATTTAGAAAATTCAAAATTTCACAAAAAATTAGGAAAAAGAAAAAGATAGTAGCCAGAAGTGCCAGTAAAAGACAAAAAAAGTCAGAAACAGCCGCAAACCGAGCAAACACTGCACATCAAGCAGACCATGCAAAAACGAATCAGATCAGCTCGAAGAAGCGAGAAGTCGACCAACTCGAAGCAGTGGAGCGGCAATCAAATTTCAAAAATTTTGCATGCTAAAAATTGGCTAGTGCGAGTAATTGCACTGCAAATTAGCTTCCAATTGGACAAACAGGGGTAAAACTCGCATGTGAATGCAGATTAGGCTAGTACAAGCAGCATAAATTCAGCTAATCAATACAAAAATTTTCTAATCGATAGTTTTTACAAATCAGTCAACATGGATTCAAATCGATCCGAGAGTTCAAGTACAGCAGAGCATGGTAGTAGTAGTGGCAACACATGCACAACTACAACAGAGCAAATTTTGTAGCTATATGGCTACAATGGGGATAAGTTTTTGTACACAGATACAGAAGGTCATAGGTATCTTATGAGCAGTAAAAGCAGCATAGGAGCCAAGATCATATTGATCAGAGTAAAGCCAGATTCAGAGAACTCCCAGATGATCACAAACTTCAGTGGAGCCAAGTATTACAAGCTCAAAGATGAAGTGCAGATAGAGGTGCAAAAAATCAACCCGAGTGTTTATCCAGAAATCTGCACAAGCCAGCAAAACATACAGTTAGTGCATATGCAATTTGGGTCATTGTACATGGACTACAGTGGTCAGATCTATAATCGCGAACCAGAAATGAAAGATCCAACAGATCAACCAATTGAAGCCAGTCTAATTGGAGAACCGAGCCAAAGATGGTACAAAGGTCAAGATGGAGCATTCTACAACTTGATGCTTAGTGTTTTAAAAGAAGATGCCGACAACTTGGCCAACATAGAAGCAGAAACTTCTCAGCATGAGCTTGACATGATAGAGCCAGTTGGAATACCACCAGTCATGGCATATTGCTCAGATTGTGGACGAAAAGGTGGACATTTTTTTGAAAATTGTCCAAGAAATCCTGACAACAGGGATATATCAACTACCAATAAGCAAGGTACAGAGAAAATTGGAAATGTGAATCTCGATGTAAGTGCATTTAACTTGTCACTTTTAATGCAATCGGATGATTCTGCATTACCATTAGAAGCACAAGCAAAAACACTGCAGATTCAAAATGAGCATAAAAATGCACAGGCACTTGAAAAGCTTAAAATTGATTCTTTGAACAATGAATTCTTGCATGAATATAGTAAAAGTGTCAAGATATCACCGAATGGTGAAAAAACTGTTAGGTTTGCAAATGATTTTGCATCCATAGATACAAGTGTGCAATCATTCACGAGTCTAAGGGACACATCAGACAGAATGATGTTAGCTTTGTATGGTACACATAATTCATATGCACACTATGTAAACCAAAACGGGCAGCTATACAAAAAGGATCAAGCAGTGTTTGAACGACCCACATACCAGCTCATAGAAGTACGTCTGGTGATAGATAAAAAAGGATGGTTTATTTCAGAGGAAAGAATCTATTATAGCCTATCCTCTCTAGAGCTAAAGGATATTAATCGAGTGAACCCAAAAATCTATTCAAAGCCAAACTCTCCTCCATCCGAAATCAAGCTTCGATGTTGTGACCAAACAAGCATATACTTTGACCAAAACAGTCATAGATATAGACGAGATTCTA
Organism: Adiantum capillus-veneris; assembly: GCF_014529385.1. Taxonomy (NCBI): domain Eukaryota; kingdom Viridiplantae; phylum Streptophyta; class Polypodiopsida; order Polypodiales; family Pteridaceae; genus Adiantum; species Adiantum capillus-veneris. The sequence goes on along the minus strand of NC_140953.1, from coordinate 72,684,730 downwards.
GCATCTATGATGCCTTGGGTCCAGAAACCATAGAAGCTCATATCATAAGAGACCCATGGGATAGACATCAGGGCAAAGATACTGCTATCTATAGCTTGACTTGGGGAATAATTTGTCATGTTTCACGAAGATACATAGGAAACTATGTAGAAGATTTACAGATGCCAAACATCAACAATGCTACCTAAAGTGTACCTTCACAATCCAAAAAGTTGAGACTAAACTAGAGACAAACAATTTTGAACTCTTACAATGAAGTAGGCTATAGTGATCACCCTAGGAAGGGGGGAGCTATAAATCCATCAAGCTCAGCTCATGTACCAGGAAATGCTACACCAGTTAGAAGCCCTAGGGCTTCTAGCCAACATACCCTTTCAAGACAGAAACCATTGAAAGATCATATGGTTGTTGGAAGTTTCCAATTGAACCAGATTCCATCAAAATCTACAGACAAATGCTTCTATGAAGATTATCAGGGACAAAAGTTTCAACTGATCTCCACAAGTCAAAATCAAAAGCCAACAAATCCCATAGTGTTCAAACAGTTACATGTGACCAAGCTGACATATGCATATCAAGATGTACATGGTAACGAATATCAACAAAGTCATGATCTTGTACAAACCAACACGGATGGCCCGACTGAAGTCAAAGACTATCTAAAGATGATGCAAAGCCTCAAGCTTCTAAAACAGGTGATAAAAAAGTCAAAGTCAACAAAAGCTAAAGTCCAGAAAGCTACACAAAGGTCACCACCAAAATCTCCTCCAAAGTGACAAATTCTGCTAGAAAGTACAATGGATCTTTTAAGGTCAAAGGTTACTCAGATGCAGGTAGACAATGCTCAACAATTGCAAAAAAGTGCAATATTACATCCAATGGAGTCAACATCAATTGAAGAAGGTGGTCAAAGCAAAGACAATGCAGATAAAGTCCAACCTAAGGATGTTTCCATAGCAAAAGAAGTCAAATCAGACACAAATCCCGAGACGATCAAGTGCAATATTGTTGGTGGGAACGAAGAAAAGCTGCCAAGAGAAGTAAAGCTAGATTTTCAGTTAGACAAGAACCTCATGTCTTTTCGCACTTGGAAAAAATGTGGCCAACCACAACTAGAAGATGCTCCTGAATTTGTAAGCATATCAGGAAACAAATGAGCAGAATGCTAGGGAATCATCTTCACCACCATTGAAGTAAGTTCACAGATCATCATAGCTTAATTCTATGTGATCACAACAAAGGATATGCTAGACAACATCATAATGGGAATGCCAATGGCCTAGAAGATGTTAGAGATACATAATGAAAACATGATGAAGTCATCACAGACAACCAAGAATGAAAACCAAGACTAGTCACCCGTGGATGACAGCTCAAAGTCCTCAAGCACAATTAAAGTGGAGACTTATACCAAAGCAAATCTTATTGAGGATGATTTATCTCCATCAATCAGAACTTTAGAAGAGCTTAAAGAAAATCAGGCAATAGCAAGTGCAGATCAAACAAAGCAAAGAGCAACCAGGGAAGCTATGAGCAGAGAATGCCATCAAAGCTAGAAGTTAATAAGAATGAGGTTGCAGTCAACCAAGAAGCAATAGGAAGTCCAAAGGTCAATCACTCATTGGTAGTTGAATCAGCTGATGAAAGTCAGATTGGAAAACAGGGTCTCAAGCCACCCTCCATAGAGACACAGTTAGATCAAGATGAGACCATGGAAAAAGCAAAACAAAGATCTTTAATAGAACCAAAAATTCGAGATTCAAAGTTGCAAAAGTCACAAGTATCAAAGACAAATCTTCAAAAGTCACAAGTATCAAAGACAAATCTTGCAGACAAAGGTAAATCTAAAGTGGAACTCCCACCGATTAGCACAAAAGGTGTGACAGCATATGCCTCTACATCAAAGAACCCTCATGGATCAGCTTCTTCAAGCAAGTCAGAATTTCAAATCTTCAAGTCAATTGCTGACCCAATTGAAACCTCTAGGGAGACATCCAGAAAAGCAAAGATATTTCAGCCAAAGTACTCAAGAAAGAAACATAGAAAGGCAAACACATGGGATGGATAGCATCACAATGGAGCTTGAACGAACAGGAGTACTATGGAGGTAACAGACATATATGGGTGCCAAAACGCAGGTTAGATCATATGAAGAAACATCAAGTCCCTCTCAAGAAAGAAGGCACATTGGGTATAAAACCTCGACAATATCCTAGGATGCCTAAGAAGCAGGTATACAACAAAGCAACATTGAAAGATGGTAAAGTCAACCACAACTCTCAAGAGGATACAAATCAAAGACGGATCTCAAAGAATTTTTCTCTTAGACAAGGATTTTACACAGGCTATACAAAGGTTTGGCTACCAGTCAACCGAAAGCCAACTGCCCTACACCAGACCAGCATGAAGATCTCAAGAACTCAACAAGACCTAGAACAAAGCAAAGTCAACAATGGAGATACAAAGGTCATCAAGAGATTTGGATTCTTAAGTCTTCCAATGCTCCTAATCAAAAGCCAGATGCCGATAGCCAACAAAGGCCTACAACAATATCTAAAGACTCCTATCAACAGAACTAATTGGAGAATCAAACGGATAATGGAGTCTTCACAGTCAAAGAAGGACAACCCAACCAACACAAATGCAGATTCAAAGATGATAAAACAGGTATGGAAAAAGAAACCTTCAATGCCAGCTTGGTCCTTCACTAATCCTCTTTTTGAGGATCTAGGCTTACTTTTACCTGAAGAAATGTTTGTAGTAAGCACACGAATGTAAAAAGTCAAGTCGCCAGGGTGCAAAAAGAACTCTTTGGCATAGTTAGAGTTGGGCTGCTAAGCCATAAAATGAGCATAGCATTAGTCCCAAAGCTTCAAGTCATATTAAACTCTGTGCTAAGCGTCATAGTTATTAGGCTTACGCTCAAGCTGGACGAGTTGAGCATATCTACAGTCGTGTCGCTCATGCTGGATGAGATGAGCATAAGAGTCGAAGTCTATTAACTTATAATTGGTGGAGTGTCGTAGAGTCCAACACTCACGCATAGTGCACAGTAAGATGCAAGCACATATCCTCATCAACAAAAACCATTCTTAAAGGGGTGCCATCTTGCATAGCCATGTCATATGCTTTTATAGCTACACCATCTTTCTGAAAAACCCCTCAAAATCTTTCTTGCACAACATATTCTTTTCCATGCATTTATGTGTATGCATAAATAGGATGTCCCATCATTGGACATATGCATTAGACAGTCTTTTTGCTTCCACCTATACACCTTGAGTGGACTACAATAGGCAACAAACTAATGTCATGCTAAACAACAAAGCCATGCAACGAGTCACTACTGGGCGAATAGGAAGCTTGGGGATGGCCCAACACTCCCCATCGCTTGGTGTTGACCTTGATGTTAAAGCGATTATAGGCGACGGCAAAGACCTTGGGACATGATAAGCGACAACAGAAAGAAAAATTCAGTGAAGTCAATACTGAGCGAATAGGAAGCTTGGGGATTGCCCAACGCTCCATATCGCTTGATGCTGACCTTGATTTAACCAACGATGAAGACCATGGTGATGTGATTACAAAAATACATTCGAGTCACTACTGGGTGAATAGAAAGCTTGGGGAGACTGCCCAACACTCCCTATTGCTTGGTGTTGACATTGCTCTTAAAGTCATTACATATGACAGTTGAGTCAATACGGGGCAAATAGGACGCTTGGGGACTACCCAATGTTCCCTATCGCTTGGTACTGACCTTGGGGTTAAAATCATTACATGTGATGATGAAGTCAACACCGAGCGAATAGAAGGCTCGGTGACTGCCCAATGCTCCCCATTGCTTGGTGTTGACCTTGAAAATTGACGTCAGCCAAGTATACTTCCACGGATATCACATTTATAAATTCCATATCTATCAGCAAATAATCCCTTGAGTACTTTATTAGTATTTCCCATGCTAATAAGTACTCCAATAATGCCCTTATGCCAAAGGCACTTTTTTCCCACTGGGTTTTTTGCCTTCGGTCATCCGGGTATTAGACCCTAATTTAGAAGCTCATCATTCTTTTTCTCTTGTACATAATTTTCATAAATAAACATTAGTCTCATCATTATCCTATTACAACGGGCAAATGCAACATCATCTCTCAGAAAACAGACATATTTGGTCCAATGAAGATGTTGCAGTAGATTGAACCTCATCAAAAAATTCAACGCCAAATGAAGACGATCAACCCATGAACAACCAATCAAAACCTTCCATAACCTCCAAGGACACTTTTCAACAGTGCCCGAGGACGGGCACTAAAATAGGAAGGGGAAAATGTTAACTAGGTCAACATCAGTTAACAGAAGCTACTAAAGACCGAAGACGTACGGATGCACATCGAGGATGAATACGAAGAAGCAGTAAACATTGGAGTTCCACATTTTCCACGGTTTCCCAAAATGATAACGTATTGTAAAATCCCAAATTATTTCAATCCATTGTAATATTTTAATATATTACGGGCTCAATGGGACCAACATGTAAAGAATACGGCAGTTACTGTGCCTAGGTTGCAGATTCACTAAGTGGTGGAGCCCTAAAGGCCTTGGGCGCCCAGACATTGCATATTTTAACCTTAGGTATATAAGGCAGTGTGTAAAAGAAATTAGGGTTCTCAATCTCATTGTTGAGAGCACTCTTTGGTGAGAGCTCTTGAGGTGTGTGGCTATGGAGTCCTTGAGCTTCTCCTTGCTCATGAGACTTGATTAACACTAATCAATGATTCATTCTCTCTCACTATTCCTCTCTCTTAATTTTTATGATTGCCTATGATGCTTAGATTAACTAGATCTTAACTAATTAGTGCTTAATCCCTCTCTAATCTTGTGTGACTACCCTCTTTTGCTTGTGTATGCATGTAGGTTTGATTGGAGTGTGGTGCTCAATAGATCTATGTGTGTGTGCTTGCGATTAGTTATTGCATGATCGGATTAGTGTTGTGTGTGTCTTGCAACCATAGTGTGTGTGATTGGGTTGATTGGAGGTAAAGAGAAGTGGATATGGAGATTGCCCTTCATTGCGGCTTAGCTCCTCCATAGGCAGAGAAGCTCACCTAGTAGAGTTAACCATTTGTGTTGCCACGATTAGCTCACTAACCGTGTGAGTGTTTCCATACCCTAGCCAGGTAGCTCATCCCTCCGGATTGATAATTTTGTTGGTCATTGGAGCTATTGCAACGATGGGACCCCCAACAGTGGGAGAAGAGGGTCTTTTATATAGGCTCTCAAGAGCCAAAAGCATAAGCTAAGAATAGTGAAAAGCAGAAAGATAAGCTCGTGCACATTCGTGCCTCTTTAATTTATTTTTATTTTTATTTTTTGCATGAAGCATTCCGAGATAAACAATTTTGATTCTCTAATTTTAGAAGAAGCTTGGCTTCCGGACAAGATCTCTAAACTTGACTCCCTCCTCTTTCTTTTCTAAAAATACTCCTTCTACTCTTTGTCTTCTAAAAATACTTTTCCTTTCCTCTCTCGTTCCGAAAAGTACTCCTTCTTTCTTAAGGGTCAACTGTTATCTTTAGAAATAGACTTGAGTCTTAAATTTTCCCATAACCTATTGTTTTCAAGATAATAAAGTCCATAATCAATAGTTCCAGAGTCCGATTCTCGATACGATTGTTCTGTTGGAACGCTTTATGACTTAACAAAAATGCAAACCTTAAATATTTACAAAGTATATGAAATAATTTTATTGAAAAATGTTGGGTACATTACAAGATAGATGTTGACTTTGTGGAACACCTTACCCTCAAGCACCTTAGTCAGCAAGAATGACAAAGAACCTCAAGCTTGGGTAATGTACCCACAAGCATCTCAAGCTCCCTGGTCGGCAAGCACAACAAGCACCTCAAGCACCTTAGTCAGCAAGCACGACAAGCACCTCAAGCATCTTAGTCATCAAGCATCTTACAAGATAGATGTTGACTTTGTGGAACACCTTACCCTCAAGCACCTTAGTCAGCAAGCATGACAAAGAACCTCAAGCTTGGGTAATGTACCCACAAGCATCTCAAGCTCCCTGGTCGGAAATCACAACAAGCACCTCAAGCACCTTAGTCAGCAAGCATGACAAAGAACCTCAATCTTGGTTAATGTACCCACAAGCATCTCAAGCTCCCTAGTCGGCAAGCACAACAAGCACCTCAAGAACCTTAGTCAGCAAGCACAACAAGCACCTCAAGCATCTTAGTCATCAAGCATGATAAACACCTTAGTCATCAAGCATGACAAGCACCTTAAGCTTGGGCCAGGTTCCCACCTCAAGCTTAGCCCTAGCTTACCTAAGGTCAAAGGACTTTATAACACTAACTTTTAGAAGTCTTCAATGAACCTAACCCTAAGGTCTTTTAAGCTCCATTGGGTAGCCTTTCTCTTGGACAAACCATCTCTCATTTGGACCCCTTTACCATTGGCCCCATGGTGAGATAGATATGTAAGCACATGTCTATATTCTAATCCTTGTTCCCGTTTATTCTCCCACATTAAATGATCAGGTTAATATGAGAAAATCATTTGGGTTGGTTAGATATTAGATTTTATGACATGACTTATCCTCATTGATTTGGTTGGTTCTCTTCATTTGTCCATCAATTTAAGGATGATAAGCAATACTAAAGGCCAATTGGGTTCTTGTCTCGCTGAGAATAAGGCTTTCCAAATATTTGAGGTAAAATTTGCATCACGATCTGAAATTATATGGCGAGGTAAGCCATGATACATAAAGACACCTTTCATGAAAACTTGAGCTATATATCTTTATTTGTAAATGTTGTCTTGACAGGAAACAAATGAGTAATTTTTGTAAGCATATCAACAATCACAAAAATAGAATCATATCCCAAAGATGTACGTAGTCCTATAATAAAATCCATGGATATGCATTCCCATTTCATATTTGGTACATCAATAGGTTGAAGATTACCAGGGTATCAAACTCGTTTAGCTTTAATACGTTGACATGTCAAACATCTTGTAATATAGTTCAACACACCATGCTTTAATGCTCGCAAAAAGAAAATATTTCTTACAATAGTGTAAGTAAGTTAATATATCCTGGATGTCCTGTAATAGGTATATCGTGAGCTTCTTATAGAATTTGAAGTTTGATCCCAACATGATTTGGGATACAAAGATGATTGTTGAAATAGAGGTTGTTTTCTTCAACATGGAAGCCTTTGATTTTCCTTTCTTGCTTCTTTGTGCAATTATCCAAGTTCATTAATTACAAAATCTTTATGTCATAAAATCTAATATCTAACCAACCCAAATGATTTTCTCATATTAAATTGATCACTTAATGTGGGAGAATAAACGGGAACAAGTGTTAAGATATAGATATGTGCTTATAGATCTATCTCAACACGGGGCCAATAGTAAAGGGGCCCAAATGGGAGATGGTCTATCAAGAGCAAGGCTAACCAATGGAGCATAAGACCTTAGGGTTATCTTCATTGAAGACCTCCAATAATGTGTGTAAAAGTCCTTTGACCTTAGGTAAGCTAGGGCTGAGCTTCAGGTGGGAACCTGGCCCAAGCTCGAGGTGTTTGTCCTGCTTGAGGTGCTTGTCGTGCTTGAGGTGTTTGTCCTGCTTGAGGTGCTTGATTAAGGTGCTTGAGGTGCTTGACTTACTCCATGCTTGAGGTGCTTGACTTGCCGCTTGATTAAGGTGCTTGAGGTGCCTTGACATGCTTGCCTGAGATGCTTGTGGGAATACCCCCTAGTCCAAGTGCTTTGTCATGCTTGATGACTAAGGTGCTTGAGCTCCTAAAGTCAAAAGCATCCCTACAAGAGGGGGGGCGAGCCCTTTTCCTAGGGATTAGAGAGAGAACACACACTCACACTCACAAGGGAAGCCCCAGCTTGAAGAGGCAGCAAGGACACATGTCAGGTTCCTACCCATGTTACCTTCATGTGTTGCTTGAAGCCTACTGGCTAGGCTTCAAAGGGGTCCAATGATAAATTAATTGAATTATCTAATTGTTTTTTGCATTTATCAAGTCCTCTCTCTCAAAGGGGAAAGGGGGACACTTGTCCTAAGGCTACCCATGTTGCTTATAATGGCTCCTGCTTGTGATTGGCTAGGCCTGGAGGGGTCCAATGAGCTTCAATCATGAGCTACAAGGGGGGGGTTGACCCAAGCAAGCTAGGGGGTGCTTAGGGGGTATACTCACCCACACACACTCACAAACACTCTCATTGTGTACTATGCAAAGTGCAAGAGCTCCCTCTCCTTCTCCAAGCAAGTAGAGGTTGAGAGCCTACACCAACACTCTTGGCTATGGAGTGCAAATCCATCCAAGAGCCATGCTTCAATGCTTGAGCTTTCCATCTCCTTCTTCTTCATTACTATGATATTATGTATGCTAGCAACAAGAGTATGATAAGTGAGGAACTAATTCTTTCTCTTACGAAATGTTTCTTCTTCCTCTTCCCTACCCTCATTCCCTGCTAGCTCTCTCGACCTTCGAAGGTGTTTGAGGTCTTGGGACTGAGGCTTGGGATAGTTAAAGCTTTCTTCAAGTTTATGTTATGTTTTTGATGCATGAAGCCTTCCATCTTCATGGCATCACCTAGGTCACAAGGAACACAAAGACTGTATTGTAACAAGTCTCTCTTTATGGGAGAAATCATAATACAAATGCCTATTGGAGGGGGGACCGGCTCCACATAAATCCGGTCCTCAACTGTTGTCATGTTCTCTAAACTCTCTCTCTTGCAAAAGTATTGTCTATGCCAAGTTAACTAATTGCTATGATTATGTTGCTATCTTCAATTATGTCAACCCGCTATGCTCACAAAATCATTTCTTGAAAGTACTCTCATTAAATTCCGCTACTCTCAAATTGAATAGGCAAATTCCATTACATTGGTATCAGAGCATTTGGTTTCTCTTTTCTTGCTTAAGAAGAGAGGTCCTTAAGTAGCCTATAAATGGTTGATGTTGTTAATTATAATAGAGTAAGTGGAACTGGGATCTTATATCGGTTTTGTTAAGCCCACTATGTGGGGGATGGTGCACACCTCGGGAGCTTTGGACTTAATAATGGAGTCTTTTTAGACTTGCCTACGGCTTTACCATTATTGAGCCATAAGAAGTCCGAAAAGAGCTAGCCCTTGGCAACTCTGCTATGTTAGACCTACTCCTCTACTCTCTATAATTAACCACTTTGAGCGGTGGGTGTAGATACTTAAGAGCCGATTTTCAAAGGCTAAGAGGAGTGGAAACTAAGGTTTTGTATTGCCAAAGCATACACTAAGTATAAACATAAATTTTGTTAACATGGCTGACAATAATCAAGAGAGTAGAATGAACATTGATAGCTTTGATTTTGCACATGAAGGTGCTAATGATGATGCTCCCATGTTTGTGAATTATCTCGTCACTAGGTTGCAACAAGCTATGGGCAACCCTGTTTTGCAAGCCGAAGTTACTCAACAACTTCGTGCTTATGGAATTTCCCTTCCTCTCCCAGAGGAGAGAGAGCCCCAAAAGAAGACTCTCTCCCATTCGAGAGGAGGAATCCAAAGAGAAAGAAAGCAATGAAAGTCTAAGTTCTTCTGAAGAGGTGGCTGGTGGCTCCACGAAGACAGCGGTCTAGACGATCGCCTACTCCTCCCAAGAGGAAAAGAGCAACCTATAGTCCTTCTCCTCATCACTCTGAAAGGAAAGAGAGGAAAAAAAGGAAGAAAAGGGCTAGGAAGAGGTCACCCTCTTCTCCTTCTTCACCTTCCTCCTCTTTCGATGAAAGTTACGGCTATTCTCCTAGAGAATACAAGAGGGGAGGACATCGCAAATCATTTCCTGCATGGAGAAGGTCACAAAAGCTAAAGAAGTTCAAGGAGGGAGGAAAGAGTATCTCTTTTCTCACCTACGATGGCACCTTTGGTGCTACCGACAAAGTGTTGGCCTTCATCCAGCAATTTGATGCGGCCTTTGGGGACGAGGGCTTCACAGAGTCCTCCAAGCTACGCCATGTAGCTATGCACTTCCAAAAATCAGCTCGTCAATGGTGGGCTAGCCTTTGTGGCAATGGAGAAGCCCCAAAGACATGGAAAACTCTACGAGTTTCCATCATGAAGCAATTTCTTCCAAGCGATACTAAAGATAAAGTTCTTACCAAATGGCGCGGTTTGAAGCTTCTCTCTCATGAGTCTATCAACAAGTATGTAGACAAGTTTTGGGATTTACATCTCAAAGCTACTGTCTTTCAAAAGATAGACTTTGCCGAACAAAGACAACAATTCTGTGCGGGATTACCTGAAGAGATGGCCGAATACATCAACTCTCAACGGCCCGGTACTATTACCGAAGTAATCCACCACACCATGGTTGCTTCACGCATCAATTTCCATCAAGGGGCTAGACGTAATGTCAAGCCCATGGAAAACAAAGATAAAAATGATGCAAAGGGGAAATCCAATGCTCAAAATAATTCCCAAGGCACTTCCAACAACAACAACAACAATCGGTCCAAGAAGAAGGGAGTTTACAAAGGTTCTCCTGAAGAGCTTGAAGATTTTCGCAAGGACCATAAGTGTTTCAAGTGTGGAGAGCAAGGACATGGCTATCGTTCTTGCCCCAAGAAAAATACTCGCAATGAGACTCCTAGGTCTTCCACCATCAAAGCCCCAAAAGAGGATGGTCATTGCAAAGGATCATCACTTTCCTATGCGTGGGGAAAGGTAAGAGAGCATGATGCCTTCATCTTGTTTGACCCAGGCTCTACTCTCAACTTCATATCAATAGAGTTGGCCACCAAGTTGGGCATTCAAGATTTTGAGATGGGAGATATAGTAACAGCCGATGCAGCTTTCAAGGGACAACAAGCCTCCGTTACTCCCTTGATTGGGAAGTTGAGGCTTCATGTCCAAAGCTATGTCGACAAAGAAGACTTCTTCATCTCTCCTCTCCAACATCAGGATGTTATCTTAGGGGCACCATGGTTTGATCGCATGGCTGCCAACGTAAAGTTCCCTGAAAGGAGAATTTACTTCACCTACAGGGGAAAGAACATGTATATAGATGCTAGTGAGCGTGGTCGCACTATTCCACTTGTAAATCGTCTTTCTTTTGATAAATCAATGAAGAGCTCAGTTTCTGCGTACATGATTTATGTCAAAGAGTCTCTAAAAGCTAATAATGTTTCATCAAATGAAAATGATAGGAATCAAGAAGAGTTAGACTTGTCTACTTTTCTAAAAGGATTCCAAGATGTGTTCATCGATGATATCCCTATGGACCTACCTCCAAAATGAGGGGATGATGACCATCGTATTGAGCTCCTTCCAGGAAGCTCACCGCCTAACAAACCTCCTTATCGAGTCTCACAAGCTCAACAAGAGGAGATTATGAGGCAATTACAGGAATTGGTAGACAAAGGGATGGTGAGGCCTAGTTCCTCTCCCTTTTGTTCTCCAGTCCTTTTAGTGCAAAAGAAAGATGGTACATACCGTATGTGTGTGGACTATCAAGCACTAAACCATATCACTATCAAAAACAGATTTCCCGTGCCTCGGGTAGAAGATCTGTTTGATAAGCTACAAGGCTCTACCTATTTCAGTAGGATTGACCTTAAGAGTGGCTATCATCAAATAAGGATAGTGGATGAAGATATCCTAAAGAACGCGTTTCGCACAACATTTGGTCTTTATGAATATCTAGTCATGCCTTTTGGCTTGACTAATGCACCAGCTACTTTCAATCGTCTCATGGAGAAAATTTTTAGACCATATCGTAAATTCACTGGAGTGTTCTTTGATGATATCATCATCTACTCCAAGTCTTTGGAGGAACATAAGCAACATCTCCAAGTGATTTTTCAAGCCTTGAGGGAGAACAAACTTTTTCTCAACCAAAAGAAAAGTGAATTCTTCCTTCAAGAGATTCAATATCTAGGTCATATTATCTCTCACGATGGTATTCGTATGGATCCATCAAAATTAGAGGTAGTAATATCATGGCCTAACCCAAGGAATCTACATGAGCTAAGAAGCTTTATTGGTATGTGTGCATACTATAGACGCTTCATAGCAAAATTCTCTCAAGTAGCAGGACCACTACACGACTTAACAAAGAAGAACGTTAAGTTTGTATGGACTGCTAAGGAGAAAAATGCTTTTGAAAAACTCAAAGAGAAACGTACTTCCCAACCAGTCCTCGTGCTTCCGGATCTCTCAAAGCCATTTGAGGTCCAATGTGATGCGTGTGGTGATTGCCTTGGAGCGGTTTTGCTTCAAGAAGGGCATGCCATACCATATGAGAGCCGAAGGCTCAATAGTGATGAACGAGTCTTGGGAATTTATGAGAAAGAGCTTTTAGCTGTTCTACATGCCCTAGACACATGGAAGCACTACCTATTGGGGACTCCATTTATCCTACGAACCGACCACCAAAGTCTCAAGTATTTCATGACACAAACCAAGCTTTCCGACAAACAAATGAGGTGGGCAAATTTTCTTTCGCAATTTAATTTCCATATTGCTCACATAGCTGGTAAGCACAATCAAGTTGCCGATGCACTTTCATGACGACCAAAAGTTAATGCGGTGTCTATAGCTACTCACAATGATCTATCCTCTATGATAGATGAGTATGCTACTGACCCTGACTTTAGAGACATAATGTCAGCCCTTGCTTTGGGGAAGAAAGAGGAACCATTCGCCTTGCAGGATGGTTATCTTCTCCACGGAAATAGGCTATGTGTTACCCATTCCCTTCGTGAGAAGGTTATGTATGAATCCCATGCTCCTCCATATGTAGGGCATAGAGGTATTCAACGTACTCTCCGAGGAGTAGAGACGTATTTCTATTGGCCTACCCTGAAAGTAGATATACAAGAGTATGTTTCAAAATGTGTAGTATGCCAAAAGACCAAGTATGATAGAGGGAAGCAACCTGGATTACTCCAGCCATTGCCTATTCCAAATTTTCCATGGGAGAGTATATCCATGGATTTCATCTTTGGATTACCCAAGTCTATCCATGGGAATACAGGAATATGGATAATAGTCGACAGGTTTAGCAAGCAAGCACATTTTATTCCTGTCAAAAAGACTATTAAGGCACATCAAATGGCAACTCTCTTCATATCTCAGATTTTCAAGCACCATGGATTACCCACATCCATCGTGTCAGATAGAGATCCTAGAATGACCAGTAATTTCTGGAAAGGTCTCTTTGAAAATCTAGGAACAAGATTGAATTTCTCTTCGGCCTATCACCCACAAACGTATGGCCAAAGTGAGATAGCCAATCTTATGATACTCGATCTACTCAAGACTTATGTTACCGAAGTAGATCAACGCTCACAATGGAAAAAGTATTTACCTCTAGTAGAGTATGCCTACAATAATATTGTCCATACTTCTACGGGGAAAGCACCTTTCGAGATCATAGAGGGAAGACCTAAAAGTCCCTTGCTACTCAAAGTACATGGGAAGATCTTTGCCGCCGATGAGTATAGCCGTGACCTACAAGAATCTTTTCAAAAGATTAGTGAGGCTATAGCCATCTCTCAACAAAGGCAAAAAGCTGCTGCTGATAAGCACAGAAGAGCCTTAATGTTCAAAGAAAATGATTGGGTCTTACTCAAGTTTCCTAAGGCTCGATTAAGGCAAACGACGAGCAAAAATCCTACGGGCCATCAAAAGTATTATGCTAAACTAGCAAAAAGATACTATGGTCCTTTCCAAATCTTGAAGCCCATCAATGAGACGGATTATCAACTCAAGTTGCCCAACCATTGGCTTATACACAATTCCTTTCATGTAAGCCTACTTAAGCCCTACAAAGGAGAGCCACCAACTGAACCAATTATTGAAGACCCTCCCGAAGTTGAAGACCAAGAAGAGGTGCTACAAACCGAAGCTGTCCTTCGGCATGAAGACAAGGTGCTACGACATGGTAAGATAATCCGACGGTATCTTCAAAAATTATCCTTTTGAAGATGCTAAATGGATGCAAGGAGTACAACTTAAGGATAGTATGAACCTTGTCAATGCTTACAATGCTACATTAGAGTAAGCAAATGTACAACTCTCTTTTAAATGACTCATGTTTTTTTCTTATAAGACTAATCCTCTTTTTAATTGTGCACAAATTTAACTAGTATGCATGCTTAGAATCATGTTTGTGATGACGACGTCTCTCAAACACCAAGTAGAATTTGTCACTCTACTTTGGGAGAATGAAATGGACTAAAGAGCAGACATGCTTGCTGCAGCTATGTCTCCCAAGCACCAAATGGATTAGTCATCCATCTTGGAAAGATGTCGTAGGGTAAAAAAAGGGATCCTCTACCCGCTAAGTACGATTGACTAATGACTAAGGCTTTATCTCTTCTACCTCATAGTCGAGGACGACTATGATTTCAAGAGAGAGGTAATGTCATAAAATCTAATATCTAACCAACCCAAATGATTTTCTCATATTAAATTGATCACTTAATGTGGGAGAATAAACGGGAACAAGTGTTAAGATATAGATATGTGCTTATAGATCTATCTCAACACGGGGCCAATAGTAAAGGGGCCCAAATGGGAGATGGTCTATCAAGAGCAAGGCTAACCAATGGAGCATAAGACCTTAGGGTTAGCTTCATTGAAGACCTCCAATAATGTGTGTAAAAGTCCTTTGACCTTAGGTAAGCTAGGGCTAAGCTTGAGGTGGGAACCCGGCCCAAGCTCGAGGTGTTTGTCCTGCTTGAGGTGCTTGTCGTGCTTGAGGTGTTTGTCCTGCTTGAGGTGCTTGATTAAGGTGCTTGAGGTGCTTGACTTACTCCATGCTTGAGGTGCTTGACTTGCCGCTTGATTAAGGTGCTTGAGGTGCCTTGACATGCTTGCCTGAGATGCTTGTGGGAATACCCCCTAGTCCAAGTGCTTTGTCATGCTTGATGACTAAGGTGCTTGAGCTCCTAAAGTCAAAAGCATCCCTACAAGAGGGGGGGCGAGCCCTTTTCCTAGGGATTAGAGAGAGAACACACACTCACACTCACAAGGGAAGCCCCAGCTTGAAGAGGCAGCAAGGACACATGTCAGGTCTCTACCCATGTTACCTTCATGTGTTGCTTGAAGCCTACTGGCTAGGCTTCAAAGGGGTCCAATGATAAATTACTTGAATTATCTAATTGTTTTTTTCATTTATCAAGTCCTCTCTCTCAAAGGGGAAAGGGGCACACTTGTCCCAAGGCTATCCATGTTGCTTGTAATGGCTCCTGCTTGTGATTGGCTAGGCCTGGAGGGGTCCAATGAGCTTCAATCATGAGCTACAAGGGGGGGTTGACCCAAGCAAGCTAGGGGGGTGCTTAGGGGGTATACTCACCCACACACACTCACAAACACTCTCATTGTGTACTATGCAAAGTACAAGAGCTTCCTCTCCTTCTCCAAGCAAGTAGAGGTTGAGAGCCTACACCAACACTCTTGGCTATGGAGTGCAAATCCATCCAAGAGCCATGCTTCAATGCTTGAGCTTTCCATCTCCTTCTTCTTCATTACTATGCTATTATGTATGCTAGCAACAAGAGTATGATAAGTGAGGAACTAATTCTTTCTCTACGAAATGTTTCTTCTTCCTCTTCCCTACCCTCATTCCCTGTTAGCTCTCTCCACCTTCGAAGGTGTTTGAGGTCTTGGGACTGAGGCTTGGGATAGTTAAAGCTTTCTTCAAGTTTATGTTATGTTTGTGATGCATGAAGCCTTCCATATTCATGGCATCACCTAGGTCACAAGGAACACAAAGACTGTATTGTAACAAGTCTCTCTTTATGGGAGAAATCATAATACAAATGCCTATTGGAGGGGGGACCGGCTCCACATAAATCCGGTCCTCAACTGTTGTCATGTTCTCTAAACTCTCTCTCTTGCAAAAGTATTGTCTATGCCAAGTTAACTAATTGCTATGATTATGTTGCTATCTTCAATTATGTCAACCCCCTATGCTCACAAAATCATTTCTTGAAAGTACTCTCATTAAATTCCGCTACTCTCAAATTGAATAGGCAAATTCCATTACACTTTATGTGATATGAATTTCAAAGCATATCTTCACGAATACAGTCAATTAAAGAGGTAATAGAGGTTGTAATAGCTGCTACAATACTCTTTTTGCTTAAAGCATCGGCAACTAAATTTTCCTTTCTAGGTTTATATTCAATTCCAAAATCATATTCACATAATAACTCCATCCATCCCCGTTGCTGCATATTAAGATCAAGTCGTGTGTAAATCCACTTGAGTATCTTATGATTTATATGTAATTCAAATCTCCTTCTAAGAAGAGAATGTCACCATAGCATGTACTAGGGCCAAAAATTCCAAATCATGCATAGGGTAATTCAACTCATGAGTACATGACTCACGAGATTGATAAGCTACTAGCATTCCTTCTTGAGATAGAATGCCACCGAATGCTCACTTGCATCAGTGAGCAGTGAATATCTTTGAGAAGTCTGAGGGCCGTAGTATTGGGGCATTCACCAAAGCTTTTTGAGTTTCTCAAAGCTAGCTTGAGCACGTTCATTCCAAGTAAACACTTTATCTTTCTTAACGGTATTAGTCAATGGAAATGCAATCTTAGCATAGTCTTCAATAAAAGAATGATACCATCATGTTAAGCCAATAAATCCACCTATTTTTTTCACTAATTTGGGTGTGGTCCAACCTACAACAACTTTGATCTTACTTGGATCAATAGAAACACCATCCTTTGATACAATAATTGCCAAGTAGTCCATTTTGTCAATGAAGAAGGTGTATTTGCTATGCTTAGCATAAACTTGATTCTGGCATAGAAGTTTAAGTACTCATCACACATGTTGTTCATGTTCCTCCTTGTTCTTTGAATAAATCAAAATATCATCAAAGAAGACAAGAACAAAATCATTTAGGTGTTCTCTAAACACATTGGTCATAAGGCAATTGAAGTTTGAAGGAGCATTTGTAAGTCCAAATGGCATGACTGTAAATTCACAATGTCCAAAGTGAATATTGAATCCAGTCTTTGGTATATCCTCCTCCTTGATCCGGATTTGATAACACCCTGACTTACGATCAATTTTTGTGAAGATAGTAACTCCATGTAATTGATCAAGTAACTCATCAATCCTTGGTATCGCATACTTATTTTATGACTGCTACCTGATTCAATCCATGATAATCGATACAAAGACATAGAGTACCATCCTTCTTTCAATTGAAGAGAACATGAGTAATCCATGGAGAAACACGGGGTCGAATGAATCTTTGTTCATGAAATTGAGTAAGTTTCTCTTTGAATTCTATAGACTCAGGCACCATCATCTTGTATGGTTTACAATCAACTAGTTGAGCTCCTGGAATAAGCTCTATTTCATGATCAACTTCATGCTTAGGTGGTAATTGTGAAAGTTCTTCAAGAAATATATCATCAAATTCTATTAGCCAATCGGGTTTAGGTGTGTCTAGCTTCTTTTTTGCAGGGTTAAGATTTACTGCATGAATCATTTGATTATTTCTATAGCCCTTCATTGATTTGGTAGAGTTTACTAGTTGAAGTTTAGGTTTTCCTTGCTTCTTGGTAACCGTAACTCTGGAGTTTTGCTCATTTATAAAATCCAATGAAGCATTTTTACAATGTATGTGAGCATCATTGGCCTTAAGCCAATCCATTTCTAGGATTCCATCATAGACTCCCATAGGTAAGGCTCTAAAGTGAGTTAAAGTATTGTGACCATCCAAACCAAAATTCAAGCTACCCACCAAAGAACACCATATTAGTGAATTTGGGAATTTCCCAATTGCCACTTTCAAAACAAGCTTAAGATTTGACCACATGGCCAAATCTTAGCCAAAGTTTTGACAACATCGCTTGGAAGATCTTTTTGAGTACTACCTTGTGGAAGGCTTTAGAATTAAAAAACAATTTGAGATTTGTTCATATAGCCAAATCTTCAAGACATTGGTGATTTCCAAATTGCCTTTAAAGTCTCAAAATCTCTAATACGATGTTAAAGTAGAAGACTTACCTTTCCTACCTGTAGCTAATTCCACTGTAAGGTCTGAATCAGAGTGTTCAGGTAGAATGAGGTTTCTAATGCATCTAGAAGAGATGACAGAATGTGTACTCTTAGAATCAATCAATAAGGTTGAATGGTTACCTTGATACTATACTAGGGTTTGAATTACTGAAAATTATTCATTTACTCCTTGATGTTTGATTGCATCATTAACATATGCATTGCTTGATTCCCTTCACCTCTAGCACCTTGAGCTCTATTGGCTTGGGATCTTTCTTGAGGTCTTTTATTTTGTCATTCTCCTCCTTCTGAATGAGGTTGACAGTTGAAGTTATTCCCGTTGTTGTTGTTGTTACTGGGTGGTCCATTTTGCTTAAAAGGTGGGTTTCCTTATTCTAAAGTTCCCTTGATTTTGAGTAGGTCTTTGATTTTGGTTGAGGGTGAAGTTTTGTAGAGTTGTAAGTGGCCTAGGTCTAAAATTTGTGAAGTTCCGGTTTGGATTGAGGTTTTGGGGTTCATAATTATCCATTAATCCTATGAATCTTGAATTATTGAATGAAAAATATCTGGATTGATGGTCAGGATCAAGACAAGTGTAGCAGAAATAATATAGTGCGGACTTCATACGTAATAATCTCTCCCTTATTTTTTGTGTATTCAGAGACCTTTTTTCCTCCTTTAGACGAGGCTTTTGATTTTATGCGCAGGAGTAAGCTCTGGTTTTTGCTTCCCACTATTTGATTACTCGAGATCAATGGGTTTACCCGCATCAAGGACGTCAGTAAATTTTGTAATCCAAAGGCTCTTAAGTCTAGTCTTCATAGGGTTATATTATCCTAACACAAATCATGCCACTTTGACTTCTTGAGTCATTCATGCTGGAGCATATTTGACAAGGGTCAATAAATATTGATAATATGACTCTAGGTCTTTGGTTCCTTAAGTACAATCAAGAAACTCATTCATATGATCCAAATGATATACTTTGTTTTGATAATTCTTCTTTATTTGAGTTTTTAGATAATCCCGAGTTGCTCCATTAGGATCAACATTGTTCTCAATACAATGGTCTCTCCACCAAAAGTTTGGTCGTCTTTTCCAATCTGAACTTAACAATAATGGTCTTGTTCTTTGTAGATGAATGACCCAAATCAAAGTAATCATCCATACTCTCAATCCAATATTCAAGAACTTTGCCTACATCTTTTCCTTGTCTGCTAAAGTTCCCAAGTTGAGACTTGCAAAGAATAGCATTGATGTCTCTATCAATGATAGTTTGCTAATGCAAAATTGGTACGTTTGCATTTGCAACCGTAGCATTTCCTCTCAGAGACATGGTAACTTACTGCACTATAACCAAGATTGCCTTTAGTACAGTATATCCTATTACACTTTAAGTCCCTCTTAGTAAAATAAAGATGACAGTTGAGAAGTACGAAGAGAGTGGAAGAAATCATAATCAATAAAATAAATTGATTCTACATCGAAAAATTTATGTGGTATAAAAATCTACATTATGTCTCAAAGATATTTAAGTTCTAATGGCTTTGACATAATGTACTCTGTAATAACCATTGTGGCATCCTTCAACTATTGGATCATAGTAGTCTCACTTTGGAGGTATGGCTGATGGGCTATCCAAATAATCCTTTACGGTCTTTGGTTGAATCATCTCTTTTTTGGCATGCGAGTCGTACTATTCATGTGTGAGTGAACGATTGGTCATAGGTACTCTCATTTTTCTGTGAACCATTGCATTCTTGTAACCAAAGCAGCATCAAAATAAGCAGAGTCCTTGGGAAACTCGTTTGGTGTCTCTTATCCATCAATACTTTGTATACTTGCACAATCTATGATGCACTGGGGTCTATTGTAGGCATTGTACAAAATCTTTACATTGTGTGGGTTGTGGTTTTCCCAAACAAGTCAAAGAATAATTTCTAGGGTACTGGGCTAAAGGAATGTTTGTCCTTTGCTAAACACATTTCGTCGCCATTATTAAGGGAAGTATAATCTTAGCTATCCACGTCTCCTTGATTGGTCTTATGGTAAGTTCATGGCATCTATATACAACATTCAATTAGTAACAATGATTTCTTTCCCTAACTTGGATTGTACCTATTTGATACTCCCCATAGGTGAAGACTTATGTCTTGTTGGTCTAAATTTTGGGTTTCCCGTAGCGTAATGGTACCATGCTCAGAATGTACTTGGAACAATAAAATTCATCAATAAGAGTCTCTTCTTCTCCATTCTATCTTGCATGGACATGAAAAGCTGTTGCACCTCCACTACCATCTGAAGATGCTCTTTGACTATAAGATGTGAGAGGATATCCACCTATATCCCTTGAGGTAGAATGTCAATCATCTATACACACACCCGATCACTCAAGTTAGCTAGAGCCAAGAAAACATAGGTTATGACCTTAAAACAATTTGAATCATATCAAAATCAAAAAAATTCAATTAGAAATAATAAAAGGTTACATGCTACTTTAGAGAAGATGCGTAAATGCATAAAAGTTCAGTGAACCAATTCTTGGTCCATACAATCGAGGTTCTACCCTAGTATTAGGCTTACATCTCAGGTTTCAAAGTTTAAACTTCTACTTGTGCACTTAGGTTTACATATTGTTTCTTATATCACTCTTCCCCTTGAGAGGTATCTGTTGGTGGGAATGCATGAAAGTAGTTTACATGGGTGTGTCATTCATTGACATCATCTCTATAGAAATACACACTTGGATTTGCTACCATTGGGTATGCTTGAGCAAAGTCCCAAACACATCTAGGATTCTCATATTCGTGAAAAGTGATGGTAATATTGTGAAGATTGAACTTAAGAATAGGTCCATAGACTCTACTAAACCAGTGCTAAGGTACATAACCAAATTAGTTTCCGCTACTTGTCTTCTTCCAAACCCAAAATATGACCTTCTCACAGAAGCCATATCTTTGGTTGAGCATGAGTGCCTTCTTACTAAGAGTGATTTTGTGGCTTGGTATATCGAAAAGTGATCATAGATTAAGATAAAGAAAATATCCTTTTACTTTGATGTTGCCCTCTCTTTTCCTTGACGCATTATTGTGGTTCGATAATGTACCTATCAAGTACTTGGATTTGGTTTTCAGGTTGTGAATTGACATACAATTCCCATGCTACATAGAAGTAAAATGATAATCTCTAGTCTCCTTTGAAGCTCAAACCACTTCAACTCCCAACAAAAATTGAATCCAATCACATAGTTGAAAAAGACATTTCTTGCAAAGTCACTTGGAAATTCATCTAGTCGGTTAAGAAGATCCCTCTAAAAACAAGAAAGAGAGATAAAACTTAGTACACATGGATATCAAAATTGAGCGTACGCTGTTGGGAGTCCCATCGTTGCAATAGCTCCAATGACCAACAAAATTATCAATCCGGAGGGACGAGCTACCCGGCTAGGGCATGGAAACACTCACACGGTTAGTGAGCTAATCTTGGCAACACAAATGTTTAACTCTACGAGGTGATATTCTCGGCCTATGGAGGAGCTAAGCCACAATGAAGGGAAATCTCCATATCCACTTATCTTCACCTCTAATCAACCCAATCACACACACTACGATTGCAAACTGCACACAACACTAACCCTATCATGCAACACACTAATCGCAAGCACACACACATAGATCTATCAAGAACCACACTCCAATCAAACCTATACGCACATACAAGAAAAAGAGGGAAATCACACAAGATTAGAGAGGGATTAACCACTAATTAGTTAAGATCTAACTAATCTATCATCATAGGCAATCATAAGAAGCATGAGAGAGGCATAGTGAAAGAGAATGAATCATTGATTAGTGTTAATCAAGTTTCATGAGAAAGAAGAAGCTCATAGCCACACACCTCAAGAGCTCTCAACAAATGAGTTTGAGAACCCTAATTTCATTTACACACTTCCTTATGTACCTAGGGTAAAAATATGAAATGTTCGCACACCCAAGGCCTTTAAGGCTCCACCACTTACTGATTTTGCAACCTAGGCACAGTAACTGACCTATTCTTTACATCTTGAAACTTCCATTGAGCCCGTAACACATTAGAAATATTACAATGGCTTGAAATAAATCGAGAATTTACAATACGTGACCATTTTGGGAAAACGTGGAAAATGTGTAGCTTCACTCTTTAATGCTTCTTCATGTTGATCTTTGATGTGCATTCGTATGTCGTTGGTCTTTAGCAGCTTCTATTAAATGACTTTGATTGAGTTAACTTTCCCCCCTTCCGATTTTAGTGTCCGTCCTTACACACTGTTGAAAAGTGTCCGTGGAGGCTGTGGAAGTTTTTGATTGGTTGTTGATGGGCTGATTGTCTTCGTTTGTCATTGAATTTGTTGATGAGGTCCAATTTGTTGCCGCATCTTAATTGGTCGAAATATATCTGTTGTGAGAGATGATGTTGCATTTGTTCGTTGTAATATCATAATGAGGAGGCTTTTGTTTATTTATGAAAATTATGTACAAGGAAAGTAGAATGATGGGGTTCTAAATTAGGGTCTAATACCTGGATGACCAAAGGGAAAAAACCCAGTGGGAAAAAAGTGCCTTTGGTATACGCGCATTATTGGGGTACTTATTAGCATTGGAAATATTAATAGTACTCAAGGGATTATTTGCTGATAGATATGGAATTAAAAAGGCGGCAAATATGAAAGGGTGGCATGATGGAACATTGGTTTGCCTATTGTAGTCCACTCAAGGTGCATAGGTGGAAGCAAAAGAGAGTGTCTAATGCATATGTCCAATGATGTAACATCCTATTTATGCATACACAAAAATGCATGGAAAACAATATGTTGTGCAAGAAGGATTTTGAGGGGTTCTTCAGAAAGATGGTGTAGCTATAAAAGCATATGACATGGATTTGCAAGCTGGCACCCCTTTAAGAATGGTTTTTCATTGACGGGATATGTGCTCTCATCTTACTGTGCACTGTGCGTGAGTGTTAAACTCTACGACACTCCACCAATCGTAAGTTAATAGACTTCGACTCTTATGCTCATCTCATCCAGCATGAGCAACATGACTTTAGATATGCTCAACTCTTCTAGATTAAGCGTAAGCCTAATAACTACGACTCTTAGCACAGAGTTTAATATGACTTGAAGCTTTGGGACTAATGCTTTGCTCATTTTATGGCTCAGCAGCTTGCCTCTGACTATGCCAAAGAGTGTTTTTTGCACCCAGGCGACTTGGTTTTTTATATTCTTATGCTTATTACAAATATTTCTTCAGGTAAAAGGAAGCTTGAGTCCTCAAAAAGAAGATTAGTGAAGGACCAAGTTGGCATTGAAGGTTTCTTTTGCCATAACTGTTTTATCATCTTTGAATCTGCATTCTCGTTGGTTGGGTTGTCCTTCTTTGACTGTGAAGACTCCATTACCTGTTTGATTCTCCAATTGGTCCTGTTGTAAGAAGTTTTTGATGTTGTTGTAGGCCTCTCTTGACTGTCGGTATTTGACTTTTGACTAGGTTCATTGGAAGACTTAGGAATCCAAATTTCTTGATGACCTTTGTATCTCCATTGTTGACTTTGCTTCGCTCTAGGTCTTGTTGAGTTCCTGAGATCTTCATGCAGGTCTGGTGTAGTTGCAGTTGGCTTGTGGTTGACTGGTAGCCAAATATTTGTATACCTTGTGTAAAATCCTCGTATAAGAGGAACATTCTTTGAGATCCATTTTATTTTTGTATCCTCTTGAAAGTTGTGGTAGACTTTAGCATCTTTCAATGTTGTTCTTTTGTATACCTGCTTCTCAGGTATCCTAGAATATTGTCGAGGTTGATACCTTGTTGGCCTTATTTCTTGGGAGGGTCTTGAAGTTACTTCATATGCCCTAACTTGCGGTTTTGGTACCCATATCTTTGTGTTACCTCCATAGTACTCCTGTTCTTTTAAGCTCCATTGTGATGCTATCCATCCCATGTGTTTGTCTTTCTGTGTTGATTTCCCGTCTTTAATCCAAATTGGATCATTGACTTTGACTAAACTGCTCGAAATAAACACTTCTTAACTATCTTTTGCTTTCTTGAGTACTTTGGCTGATATATCTTTGTTTTTCTGGGTGTCTCCTTAGAGGTTTCCATTGGGTCAGCACTTGACTTTAAGTTTTGAAATCCTGTCTTGCTTGAAGAAGCTGATCCATGAGGGTTCTTTGATGTAGAGGCATACGATGTCACACCTTCTTTGCTAGTCGGTGGAAGTTCCACTTTAGATTTACCTTTGTCTGCACGATTTGTCATCGATTCCTGTGACTTTTTCAACTCTGAATCTTGCATTAATGATACCTGTAAATGGTGTTGGCTACCTCTTGGAAAAGAGAGTTGTAAGGTCTCTGACCCCACCCAAAGAGAGCACCATTGTACCATAAAATGAACATAATGAAAAAAGTTACTATTTTTAGCAATTTTCCGAATTCTGTTAGTGCCATGATGTTTAGAATGTTTTAAAGCTTCGAAATGTGAATTAAAATAATTTTTGTAAAATTTTTTTTCAAAAATAGTAAGTTTTTGATCACCCGACCCGTGTAGTTTTGACCGTCTCGAAAAATTGCACCCGTACCCTGAATTTGAAAAAATGCATTTTCGGACCCCGGGGGCTGCTAAATATGGCAGGTACTCGGACCAGTACGCCTTAGTTAGAGCTTATTATAGCAATTTACGGCATTAAATTCCGACTCGTATGGCCCGTTTTAGCCTAAAACCAATTTACCTAAAGTTGTCTGGGGAGGCACCGGGGCTCGAGGCTGTGTGGGAGCAGGTTCCAGGCGACTCTCAGCCAGCTAGCAGCTAGGGGGCACCCTCTTGCCTTGTGGGAGTTGTAGGGAAGTTTCCAAGCTAGAGAGTGGGTGTGAGAGCCAGTTAAACTGACCAATTGGACACTTGGTGGGTAGGCAACTAGACTTGCCAATGCATTAACTGAGTGCTCACTCAGATGCTTATAGCAACCCAGATCGATTTTCAGCCTTGAGGAGCCTATTTAGAGGTGTTCTCACACACACACACACACACACACACACACACACACACACACACACACACACACACACCTACACACACCTTGGGGAGGTGCTGCCGGCACACACACAGTTTTTGAAGGAGAAGCAAGGAGGGAGGTGCTGCCGAAATTCTCATCTTGAGGATTCATTTGGATCAAAAAATAAAGAGGATTCTCAGCCCCTAATCACGGTAATCATGTTTTAATTCCTGCTCTTCTTAATTCTCTTCATTATTCTCCAAATTCCTCGTCTACTATGCTTAATCTTAGCTATAATTCCCAATAGCTGCTCTCCCAGTTCACATAGCTATACTCCATTACATAATCATCATTCAATCAGCTAATTTATGCAGCCATTCATCATTCTTAATCAATGATTAATACTAGATTAAAGGAGATTTCTCTCTCTTGGCAGCATAGTAATTAATTGTCAACCGGTAATAATGTAGATTTGATGAAATTCATTCTTTTACCACTCAATAGTGTTGTAATTAAGCTAGATTCATTTTTTCTCTCACAATAAGATGTGATTAAGGCAAAATTAATCCGTCATTAGGCCACTAAGAAGAGAATTTTCTCTCACCTATGCATGGGGTAATTCTGCATCTTTCTAATTGCACTAGGAAAGTGATTGAGCTTGCTTACTTCATCTCTCTTGTAAATCAATTAGTAAAATTCTGAATTTCTTAATCATCTAAGCCAAGTGATTAACTTTAGAGCCGGTTCCCATAGGGCAAGTAAAGTATTACCCATAAAATTGCTAGGTCTCAAAGGAAAAATCTAACCCTCTTGCATAAGGAGGATTCTTTAATGATTCTAATCTGCCATTTGGTTTGTTATGATGCTCTCGGACCTTAGCTTTTTTCTTCAAGTTTATCATTTAAAGTACTGAGTATAAAATGGCCCCGGTTAAGAGAACTCGCTTCGGTGGTGCCCACGACCGCGAGGCGGGAACGAGCAATGTGAATGGAAAGGGAAAAGCTCCCATGGACACGAACAAGCACCGGCCATCTCACAGGCCATTGATGAAGAAATGGAAGAGGTAGGTCACAATTTTATTTAAGTTGTTTAAATTAACATTGCATACGATTAACTAGAAAAGAACATATCGCTAAACATGTTGGAGAAATCCGACGGAAACCTCGGCATTTGAATTCAATTGTATATTAAAGTTTAAGTAGGAAAGAATGGTTGATGGATATACTGTTTGCAATAGGAAAGAATGTCTGCTAGGGAAAATTTAGCTCGGCATGTTCATTCTATTTCCAATGTTGAACTAGTCTTGAACCCCCTACTGATCACGAGGGGCAAAGTTCTTGGTTAAGGGCTCTTGAATCCACGACTTGCTTTCTATGCGGTGGATACCCACGACTTGCTTTCTATGTGGTGGGAACCCACGTCTTGCTTTCTATGCGGTGGGAATGTCCATGTCGTGCTTTCTATGCGGTGGACATACCTAGTTGTACGGGCAGCTAGGCGACAACGGGAGGAGTAAACTCTCGTTGGAGGGGGGATGTTGTACCTCCAGAACATTGGAATTTTAATGAATAAGTTTGAGTAGAATTTTTATTAGATTACTGTCTTGGTGCCGCTTTGCAATACTGGTTGAAGGGTTGTCTTAACGAACATTGTGATTTGGAATCTAATCAAGGAATGTTTATGTTGAACAATCATTGTGGTAGTAATTAGGACACACAAGGAAGTGTGAGTGTGGGGGTGGAAAGTGGAGGCTTGGCTCAGGTTGCCAATGCCTATGAGAAGGGTGGTCCCGATTGGTCCGAAACTCTGTGTCCCCATAGTGTTCAAATCGATACTAGTAATACTCATTTTCCCTAGAGCGACGAAGTCTCAAGTGCACGTGCCTCTAAAACATGGGGAAAAAGGCACTCGGGGTTTCTCTCCTCTTGGAAGGTGGGTCTTAGGATCGCTAGATAGCTTAAGTACGCTTCCTCTGCGAGGTAGAGCTAGATCTCATTGCTAGTAGGCTCGAACTCGACTCACTTTGTGATGAGAGATCCTCCGCTAGCTGAACCCTGAACCACTTTGTTTGCTTTCGCTATAGATCTAGTGGCCACCAGGTTCACCATCAGATCCGCAGTTTGATACGGCAGGGTGGGGACCTCACAAGAGTATTAGCATTTTATCTTCTTTGTAGGCCTTGTGTTGTTCTAACCACTAATGTCCAAGAATGACATCTGCAAGCATTTCCTTTGAAGGCTTCAACTGAAACTTAGCCTGCTCTTCATGATTTTGGATGCTAAGGGTAGAAACCATTTCTTTTTGACATGTATGCATACCTAGCATTGTTTTTCTATCATGTTTTCATGGAGTGATCTGGAGGATCCTTTAGTTGTTCTTTACAATCATATTGCAATTTGTTTCTTTATCCAGTAGAGCACCCGGGGAGGTCATCTAAGAAAAATGTAAACTATCACCTGAGTTCAGCAGAAGGGTATTTAAAGTTCTTGAAACTTACAGAAATATATATACAAAAGGACATTATTTTTTCAATTTTTTAAAAAAATTACAGATTTTAAAAGTAAAAGGTACATTATATTTCTAACAAAATTTACAGATAAGGGGTTTTACAAACATGTCTTGAACGTACATGATATGGTAGTTTTACACATAGTGAACCCCCCGAGGTAGAGCATTGCATTTGACACTTGCTCCTTTTGTACTGCTGAGAATTACAGCTATTTTTATTGTTGGTTCTATTGAAGATTTCTGTCTTGCTTTTGCCATGGTCTTATCTTGATCGACTGTGTCTCCATGGAGGGTGACTTGAGACTCTGTTTTTCAATTTGACTTTCATAAGTTGATTTAGCTAGCAATAACTGATTGATCTTTGGACTTCCTATTGCTTCCTGGTTTTCTGCAACCTTTTTCTTCTTTACTTCTGGCTTTGATGGCATTCTCTGCTCAATAGTTTCCATGGTTGCTCTTTGCTCTGTTTGATCTGCACTTCTTGATGCCTGATTTGATTTAAGCTCTTCTGAAGTTCTGTTTGATAGAGATGAGTCATTTTCAATAAGATCTTCTTTGATATCAGTCTCCATTTTAACTATGCTTGAGGACTTTGTGTTGTCGTCCGTGGGTGACTAGTCTTGGTCTTATTCTTGGTTGTCTCTGATGACTTTGTCATGTTTACATTCTATATCTGTAACATCTTTTGGGACATTGGCATTCCCATTATGATGTCTTCTGGCATATCTTTGATGTGATCATGTGGAATTGAGCTATGATGATTTGTGAACTTACTTCAATGGTGGTGGAGATGATTCCCCAGCATTCTGCTCGTTTGTCTCTAGATATGCTCACAACTTCTAGATGTGGTTGGACACATCTTTTCCAAGTGCGAAAAGAAATGAGGTTTTTGTCTAATTGAAAATCTAGCTTTACTTCTCTTGACAGTTTTTCTTCGTGTTCACCAATGATGTTGCACTTGATCATCTTAGGATTCGTGTCTGAATTGACTGCTTTTGTTGTGGCAGCGTCCTTTGGTTGAACTTTATCTTCAATGTCTTTGCTTTGATCACCTGTTCCAATCGATGTTGACTCATATGATTGTGATACTGTACTTTTTTGAAATTGTTGAGCATTGTCCTCCTGCATTTGAGTAACCTTTGACCTTAGAAGATCCATTGTACTTTCTGGCAGAATCTGTCTCTTTGGAGGAGATTTTGGTGGTGACCTTTGTGTAGCTTTCTAGACTTTTTCTTTCATTAATTTTGACTTTTCTGTCACCTATTTTGATAGCTTGAGGCTTTGCATCATCTTCAGATAGTGTTTGACGTCAGTCGGGCCATCCATAGGGTTTTGTACAAGATCATGATCTTGTTGATATTTATTACCATGTGCATCTTGATATGCATATGTGAGCTTGAGCACATGTAACTGTTTGAACACTATAGGATTTGTCGGCTTTTGACTTTGATTTGTGGA
Organism: Adiantum capillus-veneris; assembly: GCF_014529385.1. NCBI lineage: Eukaryota > Viridiplantae > Streptophyta > Polypodiopsida > Polypodiales > Pteridaceae > Adiantum > Adiantum capillus-veneris. The sequence continues at coordinate 72,655,691 of NC_140953.1, read as the reverse complement.
GTTTAGTTGAAACTTTTGTCCCTGATAATCTTCATATAAGCATTTATCTACAGATTCTGATGGAATCTGGGTCAATTGGAAACTTCCGACAACCATATGATCTTTCAATGGTTTTTGCTTTGAATGGGTTTGCTAGCTAGAAGCTCTAGGGCTTCTAACTGGTGTAGCATTTCCTGATACATAAGCTGAGCTTGATGGATTTACAGCTCCCCCCTTCCTAGGGTGATCATTATAGCCTGCTTCATTATAAGAGTTCAAAACTATTTGGCTCTGGTTTAGTCTCACCTTTTGGGACTGTGAAGGCACACTTTGGGTAGCACTGTTGATGTTTGGCATTTGTAAACCTTCTACATATTTTCCTATGTATCTTAAAAAAACATGACAAATTATTCCCCAAGTCAAGCTGTCACATAGCATTATCTTTGCCCTGATATTGTTTATCCCATGGGTCTCTTATGATATGAGCTTCTGTGGTTTCAGGACCCAAGGTGTCATAGATGCTAGACTCTCCTCTATATCTACGACTATGTTGGTCAAAGTATATGCTCGTTTGGTCACAACATTGAAGTTTGACTCCCAATGGAGGAGAGTTTGGCTCTGATCAGATTTCTGGATTCACTCGGGTAATATCCTTCGGCTCTAGAGAGGATGGGCTATAATAGATTCTTTCCTCTAAAATAAAACATCCTTTTTTATCTATCATTGGATGTACTTCTATGAGCTAGTATGTGGGTCGTTCAAACACTGGTTGATCTTTTTTGTACAGTTTCCCTTTTTGGTCTACATAGTGTGCATATGAATTATGTGTACTATACAAAGCTAACTTTATTCTGTTTGATGTGTCAGTGGATGAAAAATCATTTGCAAATTTAACATTCTTTTCAACCTTTGGTGATATCTCAACACCTTGACTAAATTCATGCAAGAATTTGGTGTTCAAAGAATCAATTTTAAGCTTTTTAGGTGTTTGTGCATCTTTATGCTCATTTTGAATTTGCAGTGATTTTACTGGTGCTTCTAATGGTAATGCATAACCATATGATTGCATGAAAACTGACGAGTTAGATGCACTTACATCGAGATTTGTATTTTCAGTTTGCTTTGTGCCTTGCTTGGCGGTTGATGTATACGTGTTGTTAGGATTTCTTGGACAATCTTCAAAAAAATGTCCACCTTTTCGTCCACAATCTGAGCAATATGCCATGACTGGTGGTATCTCATTAGGTTCTTTCATGTCAAACTCTACCTGAGGAGCTTCTGTTTCTATGCTTGCCAAGTTGTCGACATCTTCTTTTAGAACACTAAGCATCAAGTTGTAGATTGCTCCATCTTGACCTTTGTACCGTCTTTGGCTTGGTTCTCCAATAAGACTAGCTTCTATTGGTTGATCTGTTGGATCTTGCAATTCTGGCTCTTGACTGTAGACTTGACCACTGTAATCCATGTACAATGACCCTGATTGCATATGCACTAATTGGATGCTTTGCTGGCTTGTGCAGATTTCTTGTTGCCTAGCTCCATGGAAAGGGGAATAAAGTTGTCCTCAAGCAAGAGTGGAGAGCTGAAGCAGAGCCACGGAGTGGAGAGGTGAGCTATGGAGTGAAGAGCTATATGATGGAGAGATTCAAGAGAGCTATGGAGTGGAGAGTTGCAGGAGATCTACGGAGTGGAGAGGAGGGATATGGAGCGGAGAGCTATGGGGGGGAGAGCTAGAGCAAATCTATGGAGTGGACCTACAACAAGGAGAGGGAAGGAGGAAGAGTGTGTGCTAAAAATTAGGAGAGAGTAGAGAGAGGGAGAGGAGTGAGAGAGGGAAGGAGGAAGAGTGTGTGCTGAAAAGTAGGAGAGAGAAGAGAGAGAGAGGGAAGGAGGAAGAGTGTGTGCTGAAAAGTAGGAGAGAGAAGAGAGAGAGAGGAGTGAGAGAGAGGGAAGGAGGAAGAGTGTGTGCTGAAAAGTAGGAGAGAGAAGAGAGAGAGAGGAGTGAGAGAGAGGTGAGTGATTTTGGAGGGAAATAAAAAAAGGTGGGAAGCTTGCTATTTTAGTAGTAGTGAGATTTTGAGAGAGAAAATTGATTTTTGGGTATACATATAGGTTGGGGAGAAGTTTTGAGTAAAAGTGAGTTTTTTTTTTTTTTGAAAAAGTGTCTTTTTGGGCTGAGACTATGGACGTCCTTGATGATGTGGAAAAAGAAAAGGAGGGAGGGTGGTTATTGTCATAAGGACCACCACTCTTTTGGGTAGAGAGAGAATGTACCTATCCTCCCTCACTAGTCTCTATTCTAACCTACAAAAAGCCTATGGCAGCCTATGAGAGTACCCTCATTCAATGTCCTTGTCTCCTAAATCACACATTTTCAACCTTAATCCCTTAAAATTAGGGATCCTTACAAGGCCCTTTTGGGGTTCATATTTTTCCTAATGGTCCGTCTCTAGAGCTCCCTTGAGAGAAGGAGAGAGCGTGACTCTTTGCTAGATAGGGCACTTGAGAGACTGTGTGACAGGAGCAAGAAAAGCCAAAAATTCCCACAAGCCCCTCCTTACATGCTTGTGCAACTGTACAACTAGACTTGAATTGGAATGCTACACACTTGACCAATGAGGTGGGAAAACCTCATAATGCAACTCAGGCATGCCACAAACTTTTCCACTCTTGCCTTGCATACTAGAACTTATCCCCCTTCTTGGGACTCATCTTGGAAGTGAAGACACCACACACACTCACACACACTTGGTAAGTTCACTCAAAGCAAGTGTGTGCTACTTTGGTAGTCAAGCTTAGTAAGCAAAGACTAGAGTCAACTTACTTAATGAGGAAGGGCTGATATAACATTATTATTTAGATTTTTTCTTTCTTTTAATAAAAATCATAAACTTACCTTTTTATTAATTATCTCGGGTGTAAGACCTTTGCACAAACCTTGGAGGCTAATGAAGCTGACCCGGGGCTTAATCCTACTTGCTAATTTAGGACCTGCTAAATTAGAATAAACTTTGGAAAAAAATAAAACTCCTCCTTTTAGCTTTTAAACTTTCACCTCCTGTGAAAAACCTTAGCATAGTGCTTTGGAGGTGCCACCAAGCTGCTCCCAAAACTTGCTAAATTTAGACCTAGTTAAAATTTTATCATAAGGCTTCCTAGACTTCATACTTGGAGTCTAAAGAGTTATTCTAATGACTTGAGTTTAGCACAATTAATCTCTACTTTTAGACTTCTATAATTTCTCTTGATCATCTCCTTTGTCTTGTACCTTTGATCAAGGCTGCCCTGTATACATTTATCCTTCCTTGCCTTGTACGAACCTAAGATTGAGATAACTAGCTAGCAATGGACGAGCTATCCTTGCTCTTTCATGGACTTCCCTCTTTTGGTCCCAAGCCTTGACGGGTTGGTCCATTAGCATTTAATCATTTTCACTTGTAATCTTTTTCTTTTCCCTGTACTTAAGTGGACAATTTAAGTTGGAGAATACTTTTAGAAGGTAAGAAATTGATTTCATGACACAAGGTCTGTGATAGAATTCAAAAGCTTCCTATAGAATTGGATGACATTAAAAGGACCTTAGTGGAGGCTTCTAAGTTTATTAGAAAGCACAAGAAAAAGGCATCAAAAGTTATGGTCATGGATCTATTTGAAATTAAGGATGATGAAGTTCTAGTCATCCATATCGATTACAAGCTAAGAAAATAGTGGGATCCACTATCAAGAGTGATACTAGATGGTGGGGTTGGAGCAAAAATCTTCAAAAAGCATGTCCAAAAGAAGCTCAGGATTTAAGATATGAAACTAGCTCAACTCGAATTGGGATGGTAGATCAGAGAGTGGTCTAGGTCAGTGGCTTAGTTTAGAACTTATAGATGAGAGTGGAAAGGGAGAAATTCAAGACCAAATATTTTGTACCAGATGTACAAGGAGCTTATATTATGCTATTGGGTTGGCCTTGGCTTAGAAGTGCAAGAGCCATTCATCAATATTCAAGCCAGGTGTTGACAATCCAAGGACCTTACAGGAGAATCTAGACAAAAATGAGAAACACTAGAAGCTTGAAGAAGGCAATAAGGACAAAGAAATTGTGTAAGAAATATGGCACACAAAAGATTGAATGAATGTTGGCGTCTATGAATATATTTCCTATAGTAGAGATATATTTGAACAAATATTGGCATCTATGAATATATTTCTTTGATAGTAGAGATATACATGAACGTGGTACTTCTGTGAAGCTGACTAACAAAAATGGCAATGTGGCATCCCTCTAAAGATAACTATCCTTGTATCTAAACCTCAATATACTATGAAGAATTTTGCAAGTCAACTGTTTTTGTTGTTGTCAACTGGATTGGGTGTTAAGTGTTGGTTAAGTGGTCAAGTGGTTCAAAGTGTAGTCCAAGTGGTACAAAGTGCTAGTCAAGTGGTCCAAAGAGCTAGTCAAGTGATTCAGGTGGTTGTTAAGTGGTGCTCAAGTAGTACAAAGTGTTGTCCAAGTGGTTCAAGGGGTTGGTCAAGTGGTTCAAAGTGTTGGTCAAGTGGTTCATAGTGCTTTTCAAGTGGTATAAAGTGTTGGTCAAGTGGCTCGGGGGGGGGGGGGGGGGGGGGGGGGGGGGGGGGGGGCAAGTGGTTTAAATGGCTTGTCAAGTGGTATAAAGTGCATTAGGAGAAATATGGACCTTGCATGGGCCTTGTAAGGAATCCTAATTTTTAGGGATTAAGGCTAATGTTGTGTAGGGTTAAGGAGACAAGGGCATTCAAGAAGCTAGTTTTGAGTAGGCTTTTTTAGCTTTTTTTAAAGACACATGTAGGATGTGGACCTAGGAGGTCACTTTCTCTCTCTAGCTTTTTGAAAGCGCAGTGTGACCACACTAGCAAAAATGTGGGTCACTAAGTGCCAAAATTTGACTTTTTTCAAAAACAAAAATTCAACTTTTTTTTTACTTAAAACTTCCCCCCAACATATATACATACGAAAAAATAATTTTTTGACCTTTTTTAAAACCTACAACCACTGAAAGTCCACTTTTTCAAAAAAATTATCCCCCAAAAGAAAAACCTTTGTTCTCTCCTCCTCCTCTCTCCTCTCCCTCCCTACTCCCTTCTCTTCTCCTCCTCCCCTCTCTCTCCCTCTCCCCCCTGTCCCCTTCTCTCCTCCCATGTTCCTCCCTCTCCTTCCCCCCTCTCTCTTTTCATCCTTTGCTTCCTCACGCAATAGCTGCCATGGTGCTCACGGACATCACAAATTGTATGCCTCCACCATGTACTCTGCACAAAAAAAGTGTACATATTTTCTTGTCGGCGGAATTTGCACCAAAGTCCCCACGTGAGGGTGAGCAGAGGTCATCCCAGGAATGTTGTACCATCGGTGAGACGAATGTTGATGGTTCTATATATATATATATATATATATATATATATATATATATATATATATATATATATATATATCTTGGGAGGGGAGAAGTAGGCTTGTCAAACTATTGCAATTGGTTGTGTATGCATGTAGGTGCATCTTTGCATTTATTGGATGCACAAATGTCAAGCTTTTCAGCTCAAAAGAGTGGCATTACAAGACAGTATTGCCTCTTTGATGAGGGAGGTTGAAACTCTCCAACAAAAATTGCAAGAAAAGGATGTGTACATTATGAAGCTTTTCAATAACATCACATATTTGAAAGAAACACCCCCTGGTGCAAAGTAGCAATATACTTCTTACTTTTGGTTGTGTTCTTCTTATCACAGGCTTTGAAGTCTAAGGTGTTGCCTCTACTTGTTTTGTAGTGCTTAGCACAAAGGTTGCTTTTGTACACAAATAGTGAAAGGCTGCAAGTTAGGAGGTCAAGTGTGACCACTTTTTCTCTAAACAATCTTCTTTCTTACATCTTGCACGTAGGTGCTTCAAATCCATGCTTATTAGAGGTGGGTAATTTCATCCTAATGTATATTTTAGGATTACTGGATGGAAATACTTGCAAATTTGTACAGCATATACTTAACAAGTGTCTTTATTATACAGCTTGAAAATGTTGAATCCATAAATGTTTTTGTTTGAAGAACATGTTTCTAATGCGTCATGATACAAGGTGACCTCTTACTATGCTAGTTGAGTGGCGTTGTTTGCAAGAATGGCTCAAGGAACTCGCATAACACAAAGCTCTTACGATGGCACAAAGCTCTCATCAAGCAATGTGGCTCCCACTACACCAAAAATCATTATGCTAACATGGAGAGATCCTTAGTAGGACAATACAACAACTTTTCATCAGCATCACACCCTTTCCTAACATGAGGACACCCCCACGAAAGATATTTTTATGTGATAGGTCACCCCATGAGCATACCATGTCATGGAATGGATGTAAGAACTATGACCGCACTACCCATTGGAAGTTGTTCACGAATGTATGTTTATCAACGTTAATGAGAAGAAATTTGGGCTTTTTTGTTTGTTATGTGTAAGAGCACTTTAGGTCTACCATATTTTAGATTGTTTGATAAGTTAAATAAGATTTGTAGTCATTTAAAGTGTAAATTTGTTTTTGTTTGGTAAGATTGTACATGAAAAAACATGATAAAGTACAAGAGATCTTGACAGCAAAAACCTCGGTGAGATTCCTACCATGCACTTGTGACACCACACGTCTCCTTGAACCCTTTGATCTCTATCGTAGTGGGAAGTCTAAGGGAAGCCTATTTTCAAAATTTTAGCAATAAATTTTTTTAAAAGAAAATTTTGGTTATTTTAAAGTTTATACACAGTCTAGGAGTTCATTCTGATTGTTTTCCTTTAGTTTCAAATTTTGACCAAGGACACTCCTTGGAAGCCACTTTTGAAGGTGTTAGGACGAGATTTTGGGAAATTTTTGTATGTAGGAAATATAGTCCTTAACACAATAAAAAACATTGGTTCTTTGAGTATTTTCAAATTCAATGGTTTTAATGCTCGTTGGAGCCCGTAGATTAAAGAAAAAGTAAGAAATGTTTGTTTTACATCATTGTTTTAGAAATTGCCAACTTGCACATTGATTTTTGGAGAATCCGAGCAAGATAGGATTTTTTTTCATCACACATGGTTGAAGAGCGCAGCGAGATGAACAAATTCATGTGAGACAAGCCCAGAAAGATTTGGAGCTGATTGGAAGCTAGATGCTTACCTTGTATCATTCTCATACACAATAATTTTGAAATTTTTTTCACTATAAAGACCCCCAGGGCCCTCGGCAAGACTGGCCACTAGGGCGCACAAAAAGCCCATCCTAAAGTCCCGGATGGGCATTTTGCGCGCCCTTGTGGCCACTCTTGCTGAGGGCCGTGGGGGCTTTTACATGGACAAAAAATGCAAAAATATTGTGTATGAGGATGATATCAAGATGTTATGTTGTATGTACAGAGAGCCCCCCCCCCCCCCCCCCCCCCCCCCCCCCCATTTTTCTATGGCCTGGATGGCCATTCTCACGCCCTTGTGATCCCTCTTGTTAAGGGTCCCTGTGGCCTTCAAATGGAAAATACAATCTTTTTTTATCCATGGCCATGAGATAGAAGTGTGCAGTTTGATGTATTCATAGCAAACTCCCCCCCCCCCAATGGCAAATACCTAAACCTTGTATCATGCTCATCAACTAGTTTTTGCTTCCTTGTGTCCATTGCCCCTGTTCTTGGTGTGTGTTTGTCATTATAAGGCCCTAGGGACCCTAAAAAAGAAGGGCCACAAGGGCGCGCAGAATGGCCATCCAGGGACCTATAATGACAAATAGGGGCTTTTTTTAATGCATGTCCATGAGATAGAGGTCTAGTGTTTGATGTAATCAGAGCAACCCCCCCCCCCTCTTTTCTCTGTGTTCAAAGGTCCAAAACATTCACTATGTAAAATTTTCCTATATCATGTGCGTTCACCATAATGGATTAAAAGTATCCATTATAGGCCTTATATACACATGTCTTTGTAACTTTACAAGAATATAAAATTCCTTCTGTTGAACACATGTGCTATGTTACATATAGTGAACTCCCCACGTCAAAAGCCTCTCAAATCCTGTGCACTAAACATTCAATACTAGAAATCGACCAAACAAGAAGCCAATTTTTACTTCCTTGTGTCCACCTCGTGTTCTTGGGAACGTTTTGGTTAAGCCATTTCTTTGGTATTTGAAACCACATGTGACCCCTATTGCTATAGTATCCAACCAAAGGTTTCTTGATTAGCGGTTTACATAGGCTCGACTAATACATATCTTCTATGTTAACAATGCATGTATCTATAATTTATGCTTACACTTTCTCTATCCAAATGAGCTACATAGTAAAAATCAAATCCGCAATTTAACAGCTAAGTTCACAAGGTAATAGCTATTGGCATCATCTTTAGCAATACCAAAGAGATAACTATCAGTAGCTCATGAATAGGATATTTAAGAAGATTTGATACCAAAAACTTTTAAACACTACTCAAAAAGGTGGAAACTCAAAGGCTTTACAATATATGTATGATGAAACAAAAACCAATAATAAGTCACCTCTATACATCGACACCTCCATCTCGTTGTCATTTCTCTAAGTCAAGCTTGGCATACGCAAAGTACGTAAACAATAACATGTTAGAAAGCAAGAATTCAGCTTTCTCAACTTGTGAAACGTTGCTAATGATATATATTAAACATCCCCAAATGAGGACATCTTGACAAGGTTATGGTCCACTTTAATAAGAATAACGATTAATGATTAAACTGAATTCAAAATATTGCTTGAATTTCTTCATGGTGGAGTGATTAAGACTTGACACTTGAAACGTCTTACAGGAAAATTAAAATATCCATAAAGGTCAACAATATTTCTCAAATTTGTATGAAACTCCAGTAATCTAAATTAAATACTCTCACACAATATGACACCATTCAACAAAAAAACATATTTATATTGCATTTATAGAGGAATCCAACCTCATGAAAATAATTACAAGCGGAGACAATGTTGTTGTTGTTAGGAGTCTCCTACAAGTATTTATCTTCCTCATCTAGAGATTCATATACGCTTGAGTATTTGTGTGTCTATGACACTAGGGAAGATGGTAGTACTATTTGGATGGATTTTCTAAGAGCTCCTAGAGAGTACCTATTGGTTCAAGATTCTACAAAATCTACTATTCTTATCAAAATCCTTTGACATGGTAGTGAAAGGTTCCTCATGAAACAAAAATATAGTGATTTCCATATTTGCACATGGTTGCTTGCTCATGTCCTCTGAAAAAAAGTTGACTCTGTAATTGAAAACAATAGATTATGTGAGCACAAAGTTATAAACTACAAAATTATATCATTCTAATAATCTAATGACAACTATACAAATAATAAATTATAAGAAAAATCTTTCATGACTCTCCATAGATAGCACAACTTACTTGCATTGTGAGACTCAATCACATGCTACACAACTATAGATGGCGCACCAAAGCCATCAACAAAATAGCACCACCGAGTGTTAAGAGGTGTGAAGCCTAAACATTGAAATCCATAAAGAGGTTTTTTTCCTCCAGCATGATAAACTTAAAGATGGAGATGATGTTAAGCTCTGAATGCAAGCTACAAGGGTAGTTTTCTTACCATTCTATCTTTATGTTGGAGATGAACCCTTGCAATGCCCACACACTATTCACACCTCCTGTTGTTGTGGTATGCAAGTCATGTGAGCTCATACTTTTGCCACCTTCGGGAGTAGAGGTTTCCATGTAGTGTGAGTGAATGAAAGTAGAAGGAGTAGAATCTTGTTTCACGCTGTAATGGAGGTGAGAGAAGGGAGAGGATCTAGCTTCCTGTGAAACTATGTGGTGGGCAAGGGGAAGAGATGGGGGAGGAGCTTGCTTGGTGCTACAATGGAGGTGGGAGAAAGCTAGAAAAGAGATAATGCTGGACTATAGGGGGTGCATGTGATTGCTGCAGCAATGGAGAGCTTGGAAAAGGGTTGGTAAAGAGAGAAAATCATTTTTTAGCTACAGAATAGGTTTGAAAAGAGTTTGGAGGGTGAAAAATGATGTTTTGATTTGTTTGAAAAAAATCGATTGCAAGTTTTGACTTTTGGAGGTCAAAAATACTTTTTTGACCATGAATAGGTTTGGGACCTTTTAAGGAGGGAAAACTTGAAATTTGATTTTTTTTTTAAAAAATGGAATTTTTTAGTGTATTTTTAAATCCGGGCCAAAAAGTGAGGAAAAAGAGATCAAAGTGGTCCCCCCCCCCTTTCCCCTAGCCATCTCCTTACCTTCTCACTAGGTAAGAGGCCATTAAGAGGTGTAAAGCTACCTTGTCCCCCTACATTTTTGAGGGTATAGAGTGTGTCCACCACCCTCTTCCTATTGGTTGGCCTCTAATTAACCTTAATCCCAAAGGGTCCCTAGAGTGTTCATATTTTCCTAATGCACCTTAAAAGTGTTGGTCAAGTGGTCCTAAGTGGTCCAAAGAGCTAGTCAAGTGGTTTAAGGGGCTAGTAAATGGTGGTCAAGTGGAACAAAGTGTTGTCCAACTGGTTCATGGGGTTGGTGAAGTGGTTCAAGTGCCGGTCGGGTGGTTCAAAGTGCTTGTCAAGTGGTATAAAGTGCTGGCTAAGTGGTTCAGGGGGTGGTCAAGTGGTTCATAGTGCTGAAAAGTGTTGGTCAGGTGGTCCAAAGTCCTGGTCAGGTGGTCCTAAGTGGTCCAAAGAGCTAGTCAAGTGGTTCAGGGGACTAGTAAAGTCCTGATTAGCTAGTCAAGTGCTCAGAAGTGCTTTCAAGTGTTTTAAAAGACGTCTTTTATCACTCTACTGTGAAAAGTGTTATCTATCCAGCAGGGGCGATTAGCTATAATTTTAGAGGGAAGTAGTTAGGTGATTCCCCCTCCCTCAGCTTTGATGTAATCCTTCCTGACTCTCTTTAATATAGTTCATTGCCTCATTTTTTTATATTTAATCTATAAAAAGTACTAGCTACTTTAAAAAATGATGGCCAAGTCCTCAAGTCAAATTTATAGAGATAAATCTTACAAGTTCTCCTCTGGGGGCATGCTATTATAGATTTTCTCGAATATGTCATTTGACATATCATATACATTATGCTCACCTTCCCTCAGGCACATGGAAAAACTATTGCATCGCATCATATGGGAGTAAAATAGAGCAGTGGGCTTGTTGTAAAAAAAGGACATAAGTATCATCTCGGCCATTTACCTTGTCATAGAATAGGCCCTCAACCACATATGATTTTTTCATAATGTGTTGTGCCATTAATCCTTTTTCTCTATTTTGACCAGGCGCTTAGTGTTGGTTCATTTCAGGACGTAGAAGTCTGCACTTGCCTCCTCTGCAGTCACTGCAAATTTTTGGCTAGCCATCAAGGCATCGCTCAAGTCATCATGGTGGCTTACATACATGGGGGTGTATTCATTCTCATCCTTGCTTGACGCTTCTCCATCTCTTTCATCCATAAATGTGGGTTGTATTTTCAAGTATACCCACCCCTGCACATGATCTTTGTTGGCACATCTCCTCCTTTGACCTTTGATGCACTCACCACAAAATCAAGAGAGCAGTTTGTGCCTTAGTCCGTGCATATCCGTGTAGCTGTAGTCATTGACACAGTGCCAGGATTTAGACCGTGTCATGCACTTGCAATCCCACACTATAACTCTATACATCAACGAGCTTGACCTCCCAGAAAGCACGATTGACTTTCTTGCCTGTCTGTGGGCATTGATTGTTGAGAGTTGCATTGAGAAATGCAACAACGCTTGAAGCATTATGCAACGGCCCACCTGTCAGATTTCAATGGCTTGTGTGTGAGGGCTCTTTTGACCATTGCACCAGCCTCGTCATGTTCACCCATTCCATGTCGTCAAGAAAAGAAACTGTGTGTCATTTCAACACCTATCATATTGAAGAATCATGCAACAAAATAGAATGGCCGCCTTTCTTTGAATTGTGACTCAGCACCATCCGACCACACCCAATGTAGCTTAATACTATAGCCGTGTCTTTTCAGCCATTCATTGTGCAAAAGAAAACAGTGTTGCACAAACAAAGTGTCATGTGTCTTGTCATCAGAGATGTATAAGTGAGTCATCTTTTGTATAGCACCAAGCAAATCACGTAATTATGAAATGTGAACAAAGATTGTGACCTGAGATGAATACCGATGCATTGACGGGATCTCATTCTACACCTTGAAGGAGTAATTCTCTACAAAATCCACTATAGACACCACTACATCATCAAGAAAATTGACCAAACACTCCTTGAACTATTGAGCTTGCCACTTGTACAAGTAGTTGTGTTTGATGAACTTCCCTAGTTTCCCTTGGAGCACATAAATGAAACTCATTGGACTGAGCTGCTGAACCGCGAGGTCTTTTTGACATTTAGCTAGACCTTCTTCATCCTTTTCCTGTGTACGAACCTTGTCAAAAGGCTTGACTTACATTCTAGAGATATCATCACTCTCTTCGACGGGACACAACAAGAGCCTTTTAATCCCGCAATCAATGCATGTTCCCAAAAGACATTTGCTGCGGTGAAAAGCACTATCAGTTGGCTTTGGACACAATACATACTCCCATAGTTTTGTCAAGGATGAAAAAGTGGCTTTTGATGCTGTGCACTGCGCTATTCCACCACTCGAACCGCACACAAGATACCTGAAAAATCATGACGTTCCATGTAGCCCGTATCTTCCATGGAGCATCTGATTTAAGCCTTCCTTCAAGTAAACAAGTTGAACATGGTATTCAGAACAGCAAGTGTTGTGGTCCTTCAACTTGCGTACGAAGTATGTCTTCAGACCCTCAAAGCATCTAAGGGACATCCTAATGTTAGGATGAGCCTCCTGGAACCGCATGTACAAATCCCTCTTCCACACAAAAGACATTTAAAAATATTATAAAGTACTAAAATCTAATGGCAACACTTACCTACTACCACCTCGAGGTGTATTTTCACAAAAGTAGGTATGAATTCACCTTTTTTCAACAAAAGTGGGGTGAGGTTGGTTGAGCAGTGGGAGTTGGTGTCGATTTCTGGAAATTTATAGTTTCTACTTTAATTTTTTGTATTGTTGAACTTTTGTCCACTAGTGAAGCACTTCAGTGCACTTGGAGAACACTGTGAAGCACTTTGGTGCCCTTTTAAGCACTTTGCAGCACTTTAAAGCACTTTGGGGCACTTGAAAGCACTCTGAAGGACTTTGTGGCACTTTCAAGCACTACGAGGCACTTTCAAGCAACTTGTCATGCACTTTGGTGCCCTTTGAAGCACTCTATATCACTGTAAAGCACTTTGGGACACCTGAAAGCACTTTGAATCACTTCAGTTCACTTAAGAGCACTCTGAGGCACTTTGTGGCACTTGATAGCACTCTGAAGCACTTTACCAGCACTTTGATGCACTTTGGTGCACTCTAGACTACTTGGTGGCACTTCATAAGCGCTTTGTGGCACTTCAAAGCACTCTGTGGAACTTTCAAGCACTATGAAGCACTTTATGGAAGTTTCGAGCACTATGAAGCATTTTTAAAGAACTATGAAGCACTTTGGTGCACTAAATGGAATTGTGTGGCACTTTGAAGTACGCTGAAGCACTATAAAGCACTTTTTGATGCTTTGAAGCACTCTACAACACTTTAAAGCACTTTTGGGCACTTCAAAGCACTTTGAAGTGCACTTTAAGGGCTCTTTGAAAGCACTTCAGTGCTATTTAAGAGCACTCTTAGGCACTTTGTGGCACTCTACAACACTCCAAAGCACTTCAGAGTTTAAAAAGCACTCTAAAGTACTTTGTGGCACTTTCAAGTACCATGAAGCACTATATTGCACTTTGGAATAATTTGAAGCACTTTTGGCACTTTCAAGCATTTGAAAGTTCTAAGAGATGCACTTTGAAACTCTTTGAGACACTTCTAAAACACTTCAAAGATTTTGCAAGCACCCAAAATTACTAAGTAAAGCATTGTGACACACTTTGAAGATGTTCTGGCTAATATACCTGAGGTAAATCAAGAGATGCACCGGATGCACCACATGTGCCCTCTTGTTGATTCTCTTTTGAACGACATCTTTCTTGTTTGGGGAGATGCGGGTTTCCATTGACCAAAATTGAAACACAATTTCTCTGATTTTGATTGTTAAGGTATTGGTCCTATGCTGTTGACGTTGGCACGTGTCTAAGGGAAGTGACGCCTCCTCCATATCAGTTTGTAGTCAAAAACTGGCTCCCACGACATTTCTTTGATGAAGTCCTAATGCCTTTGCAACATCATTTTCCTCATTACATTGTCATCCCCATTGACTCCATTAAGGCATGCCATGATAGTAGCCCGTTTAAAAAATAACTTATTGTTTGAACGAGGAGTCTTCACCTGAGACAATGTATGACAAATGTTAGAGAAAATCAACCTCCCAATTGTCTTTGATGTGGGTTGCAACACTCAAAACATTGGATGACTGCAAAGTTGCTGTAGAATGCTCCATTGAAGACCCTCAGAAAGCCCATTTGTTTGATTATGCTAACACTTAGCAACTGCCCTATAGATTTTCTTTGCCTCCTGTTCATCAATGTCAGCATCCTCTCGTGCTCATGCCATCCTTTTTTCATGTTTCTTTGTTCCCTCTTCTTTGTAGCCCAGTAGTTTCATAGACTCGACAGAAAATACCTTGGGATATATTATATAGCAGATAATGGAGGAATGTAAAGGGGGTTTTGTACTGCCATTATAAGTATTATGTGATTCCATGTGGAATGTGTGAGGATGCTAATGACACGACAATGAAGACAGTGAAAACAGTGCCATAGTACTCATATTGAAAGAGAGAGAGAGAGAGAGAGAGAGAGAGAGAGAGAGAGAGAGAGAGAGAGAGGGAGAGAGAGAGAGAGAGAGGTTTTGTTGAATCTTAATATGAATGTCAATGAGGAGGTGGTTGATATGGATTTGTGCTGCGCCTGCAAGAACCTGCAGTGGCTTTATGGAGGACTCAAAAAGAGAGAGAGAGAGAGAGAGAGAGAGAGAGAGAGAGAGAGAGAGAGAGAGAGAGAGAGAGAAAGAGAGAGAGAGAGAGAGAGAGAGAGATTGGCATAAGAGGTGGAGGGACCCATTGAGGTAGTGTTGTAGAGAGCCCAGAGGAGTGGCAATGAGAGGGAATTTAAATGTGTAGGTAATTTGCTACTTTAAGCTTTAGTATTAAAGTGAAATGGAATTTCAAGCCCGCTTAAATTCCAACCTCTCACCCAAAAAAGATTTTATCTTTCCTTTATATAATATGAAAATGAATAACCTACCGCCCATTTCATCTCCTCCCAAAGGAGTGTCCAAGACACTCTTTTTTGGTACCACCTAGACATTCTAAGGCCCCAGAGTATTTCACCAAGTCTAACCTAGGAGAAAGGCCAATGAATCTAGATGGTAGGTTTCCAGAAGAATCATGTCAAATAACTAAAATCCAGGCTAAATAAGGGCCACATGAAAACAAGTGAAGATGTGTCTAATTGGAACAATGGACATAAGAACAAAGAGGTAAAGTTAACAAGTTACATGACTAGGAAATCCATTTAATGAATATGCAATAGGGATATGGACAAACAAATTTAAAGAATAAATGCTAGCAAAGAGAAAAGGTGGTGGACCAAATTGATTGTTGTGTAACATCTACCAAAGAATGGGTAGACCAATTGTAGCTGATATAACACCTTTAACCACAATCTAGCCATTGCAAAATTCTACAGAGTGGGGTCTAGACTTCATAGGTCCATTAAAGAAGGTGACACTAAGGAAGAATAAGTACATAGTGATGGCCACATGTTAAGTCAACAAATGTGTGGATGCGAAGGCATTGCCCAACAACACGAGCAACAACATAGCAAAGCCAATAGCACACCTCTTGTATGAGCATGTTGTGTGCAGATATGGTTGTCTAACTGAGATAGTTTCAAATCAAGGAATCCGTTTCATCAATGAAACCTGGTTGAAATCTTCTCGATCAAGTATCAAA
The DNA here is from genome assembly GCF_014529385.1 of Adiantum capillus-veneris. Classification (NCBI taxonomy): domain Eukaryota; kingdom Viridiplantae; phylum Streptophyta; class Polypodiopsida; order Polypodiales; family Pteridaceae; genus Adiantum; species Adiantum capillus-veneris. The sequence goes on along the minus strand of NC_140953.1, from coordinate 72,639,708 downwards.
AATCAACACCATATTATATTGGATGCAATCTTGGGGGGTTCACCTCTTGGACATGTAAGTTACCATGTGAGTTCAAGTGAATGGGTTTTTTAATTGCCAAAATTTTAAAATTTTAATAAGATTATATTAATAGAAGGGGGCTTTTCATTGATTTTAGAGAAACACCCGTAAGTTTTTTAAGAAAAACGAGTCATTTTATTACCATAAGCATGTAAGTAAAGGGGTTTTATTAATACCCTTTGAACACGTGCTATATGAATAGTTTCTTAAAGGTGCACCCCCTCTAGGATGCAATGGAAAATCTAAGAGTAGTAATAAGACCATCAAAACAATTCTCACCAAGATTATGTAGAAAGAATATCATAACTGGAATGAGAAGCTTTAGACAACATTGTGGACTTACAGACAGCTTACAAGATCACAATTGGGATGACTCCATTTTGAATGGTGTATGACATATAAGTAGTAGTGTCTATGGAATTTGTTGTTCCTAGCCTCAAGATTCCATTGAACATGATATGGACTATACTTCAACGTTTAAGAATAGGCTAGATGAGTTGTCGAAGCTAGATGAGATCCGACATAGGGTAAAGCTGGAACAAGAAGTGGTCCAATAGAGAAGAAAGTATTGGCATGACAATAAGTTGAAGGTCAAGGATTTCAAGATAGGGGACTTAGTCTTACTATATTAGTCAAAATTACACCCAAAGAAATCTAATTTGAAAATAGCATGGTCAGGGCCATATGAGGTAGATTGGGTATTCTCAAATGGCATAGTTAGACTAAAGTATTTATCTGGATTGATGCTACCTAGGGTCTATAATGGATCAAAGATTAAGTTATATGTCATAAAATCTAATATATAACCAATCCAAATGATTTTCTCATATTAAAATGATCATTTAATGTGGGATAATAAACGTGAACCAGGGGTTAATAATAGACATGTGCTTACAAATCGATCTCACCATGGGGCCAATGGTAAAGGGGTCCAAATGAGAGATGGTTTGTCAAAGAGCAAGGCTAACCAATGGAGCTTAAAAGACCTTAGGGTTAGCTTCATTAAAGACCTCCAAAGATCTTAGGGTTAGCTAACTTCATTAAAGACCTCCAAAGGTTAGTGCTAAAAGGTCCTTTGACCTTAGGTAGCTGAGCTTGAGGTGGGAATCCGGCCCAACCTTGAGGTACTTGTCGTGCTTGATGACTAAGGTGCTTGAGGTTCTTTTCGTGCTTGCTGATCACTAAGGTTCTTGAGGTTCTTGTTGTGCTTGCCAACCAAGGAGCTTGAGATGCTTGTGGGAACGTGACCCAAGCTTGAGGTCCTTGAGGTGCTTGTCGTGCTTGCCGACCAGGGAGCTTGAGATTCTTGTGGGAACATGACCCAAGCTTGAGGTGCTTTGTCATGATTTCTGACTAAGGTGCTTGAGGGTAAGGTGTTTCACAAAAGTCATCAACTATCCCTACAAGGAGGGGGTGAGCCCTACAAGAGGGGGCTAGAGAGAGAACATGCACACCCTCACACAAGGCAAGCTTGGTACAAAGAAAGCAAAAAGGACACTTGTGAAGCTCCTCCTCATGTTGCCCTCATGGTGTGCATAAAGCCTATTGGTTAGCCTCCCAAGGGGTCCAATGATAAATTAGTAGATTTAATTATTTTTTTTTGCATTTATCAAGTCCTCTCTCTCAAAGGGGAAAGGGGGACACTTGTCCCAAGACTATCATGCTTGCTTGATATGTATCCTGCATGTGATTGGACAGGCTTGCAGAGGTCCAATGAGCTTCAAACTTGTGCTAGAAGAGGGGGTCGACCAAAGAAATAAGGGGAACATGCTTGAGGGATATACTCTCCCACACACACTCTCATTGGGTGAAGTGCAAAGTGCAAGAGCTCCATCTCCTTCTCCAAGCTAGTAGAGAAGTTAAGAGCCTACACCAACACTCTTGACTATGAAATGCAAATCCAACCAAGAGCCATACTTCAATGCTTAAGCTTTCCATCTTCATTACTATGCTATTATGTATGCTAGCAAGAAGAGTGATGATAAGCGAGAAACTAATTCTTTGTTCTATGAAATATTTCTTCTTCCTCTTCCCCACCCTCATTCCCCGCTAGCTCTCTCCACCTTCAAAGGTGTTTGAGGCCTTGGGACTGAGGCTTGGGATAGTTAATTCTCTCCACAAAGTTTATGTTATGCTTGTGATGCATGAAGCTTTCCATCTTCATTGCATCACCTAGGTCACAAGGAACACAAAGATTGTGTTGTACCAAGTCTCTCTTGATGGGAGAAACCATAATACAAATGCTAATTGGAGGGGGGACAGGCTCTTGATAAATCCGGTCCTCAACTATTGTCATGTTTCCTAAAATCTATCTCTTGCAAAAATATTGTGCATGCCAAGTTATCTAAATGCTATGTTATGTTGCTACCATCAATTAATTTCACCCTCTATGCTCACAAACTAATTCCACAAAAGTGCTTCTTCTAATTCCCGCTACTCTCAAATTATATAGGACATTTCCATTACATTGGTATCAGAGCATTTGGTTTCTCTTTTCTTGCTTAAGAAGAGAGGTCCTTAAGTAACCTATAAATGGTTGATTTTGTTAATTATATTAGAGTAAGTGGAATGGGATCTATTATCGGTTTTGTTGAGCCCGCTATGTGGGATATGGTGCACACCTCGTGATCTTTGGAATTAATAATGGGGTCTTTTAGACTTGCCTACAGCTTTACCATTATTGAGCCATAAGAAGTCTGAAAGGAGCTAGTCCTTGGAAATTTTGCAATAGTAAACCCACTCCACTACTCTCTATAATTAACCACTTCGAGCCGTGGGTGTAGACACTTAAGTGCCGATTTTCAAAGGCTAAGAGGAGTGGAAACTAAGGTTTTGAATCGCCAAAGCATACACTAAGTAAGTACATTTAACATGGCTGACAATAACCAAGAGAGTAGAATGAACATTGATAACTTTGATTTTGCACATGAAGGTTCAAATGATGATGCCCCCATGTTTGTCAATTATCTTGTTACTAGGTTGCAGCAAGCTATGGGCAACCTTGCATTGCAAGCCAAAGTTACTCAACAACTTCGTGCTTATGGGATTTCCCTTCTTCTTCAAGAGGAGAGAGAGATTAGGAGGCCTCTTGAAGAGACCCCCAAAACAAGACTCTCTCCCATACAAGAGGAGGAATACAAAGAGCAAGAAAGTAATGAAACTTTAAATTCCTATGAAGATGTGGCTCCACGAAGACGGTGGTCTAGATGACACCAAATCCTCCCAAGAGGAAACGTTCAACCCACAGTCCTTCTCCTCACTCCAAAAGGGAAGAGAGGAAACAAAGGAAGAAAAGGGCAAGAAAGAGGTCACCCTCTTCTCCTTCTTCTTTACCTTCCTCCTCTCCCGATGAAAGCTATGGATATTCTCCAAGAGAATACAAGAGGAGAGGACATCACAAATCATACCCTGCATGGCAAAGGTCACAAAACCTCAAGAAGTTTAAAGAGGGAGGAAAGAGTATCTCTTTTCTCACCTATGATGGCACCTTTGGTGCCACCAAAAAAGTATTGGCCTTTTGATGCGGCCTTTGGAGATGAGGGATTCCTGGAGTCTTCCAAGCTACATCATGTAGCTATGCACTTCCAAAAATCGGCTCATTAATGGTGGGCTAGCTTTTGTGGCAAATGGAAAAGCCCCAAAGACATGCAAAACTATACGAGTTTCCATCATGAAGCAATTCCTTGCAAGCGATGCAAAGGACAAAGTGCTCATTGAATGGTGCAGTTTGAAGCTTCTCTCCCATGAGTCTATTCACAAATATGTGAAAAAAATTTGGGACTTACATCTCAAGGAACTGTCTTCCAAAAGAGAAACTTTGCCGAGCAAAAGCAATAGTTTTGTGCGGGATTACATAAAGAGATGGCCGAGTATGTCAACTCCCAACGGCTTGGTTCTATCACTGAAGTAATCCACCACACCATGGTTGCTTCACACATCAATTTCCAGCAAGGGGCTAGACAAAATGTCAAGCCCATGGAAAACAAAGACAAAAATGATGCGAAGGGGAAAACCAATGCCCAAAATTCTTCCCAAGGCGATTCCAACAATAACAACAACAATCGGTCCAAGGAGAAGGGAGTTTATAAAGGTAAAAACAAACTCTGTCCTGACGAGCTTGAAGCTTTTTTCAAGGACCATAAATGATTTAATTGTCAGGAGCAAGGACATGGCTATTGTTCTTACTTCAAGAAAAATGCTCGCAGTGGGACTCCTAGAGCTTCCACCATCGAAGCTCCAAAAGAGGATGATCATTGCAAAGGTGGACCTCTCTCCTATGCTTGGGGAAAGGTAAGGGAGCATGATGAATTCATCTTGACCTTGGCTCTAATCACAACTTCATATCAACCGAGTTGGCCACCAAGTTGGGCATTCATTTCAGATGGGAGATGTTGTAATGGCCAACACTTCTTTAAAGGGACAGCGAGCCTCCGTTACCCCTTGATTGGGAAGTTAAGGCTTCATGTCCAAAGCTATGTTGACAAAGAAGACTTTTGCATGTCTCCTCTCCATAATGAGGATGCTATCCTAGGGGCACCATGGTTCAATTGCATGGCTGCCAATATCAAGTTCCTTGAAAGGAGAATCTACTTCACCTACAGGGGAAAGAACATGTATATAGATGTTAGTGAGTTTGGTCGTACTATACCACTTGTAAATCCTCCTGCTTTTGATAAATCAATGAAGAGCTCAATTTTTGTGTACATGATTTTTGTCAAAGAGTCCCTAAAAGGTCCTAATGTTTCCTCAAATGTAAATGGTAGGAATCAAGAAGAGTTAGACTTGTCTAATTTTCTAAAAGTATTCCAAGATGTGTTCATCGATGATATTCCTATGGACTTACCTCTAGAACGAGGGTATGATGACCATCGAATTGAGCTCCTAACCAGGAAGCTCACCACCTAACAAGTCTCCTTATTGAGTTTCTCAAGCTCAACAAGAGGAGATCATGAGGCAAGTACAAGAATTGGTTGATGAAGGGACGGTGAGGCCTAGCTCCTCTCTTTTTTTCTCCAGTCATTTTAGTGCAAAAAAAAGATGGTACATACCGTATGTGTGTGGACTATCAAGCACTAAACCATATCACTATCAAAAACAGATTTCCCGTGCCTCGGGTAGAAGATATACTTGATAAGCTACAAGGCTCTACCTACTTCAGTAGGATTGACCTTAAAAGTGGCTATCATCAAATAAGGATAGTGGATGAAAATACTCTAAAGACCGCGTTTTGTACAACATTTGGCCTTTATGAATATCTAGTCATGCCTTTTGGCTTGAGTAATGCACGAGCAATGTTCAATCGTCTAATGGAGAAAATCTTAGAACCTACCGCAAATTCACTGGAGTGTTCTTTGATGATATCATCATCTACTCCAAGTCCTTGGAGGAACAGAAGCAACATATCCAAGTTATTTTTCAAGCATTGAGGGAGAACAAGCTTTTCATCAACCAAAAGAAAAGAAAATTTTCCTTCAAGAGATTAAATACTTAGGTCTTACTATCTCTCAAGATGGTCTATGTATGGATCTATTGAAGTTAGAGGTAATAAAATCATGGCATGATCCAAGGAATATACATGAACTAAGAAGCTTTATTGGTATGTGTGCATACTATAGACGCTTCATAGCTAAATTTTCTCAAATAGCATGACCATTACATGACTTAACAAAGAAGAATGTTAAGTATTCATGGACTGCTAAGGAGAAAAATACTTTTGACAAGCTCAAAGAGAAGCATACCTCCCAACCAGTCCTCATGCTTTCGGGTCTCTCAACGCCATTTGAGGTCCAATGTGATGCTTGTGGTGATTGCCTTGGAGCGGTCTTGCTTCAAGAAGAGCATTCTATAGCATATGAGATCCGAAGGCTCAACACAAATGAACACATCTTAGACATTTATGAGAAAGGTCTTTTAGTTGTTCTACATGCCCTAGACACATGGAAGCACTATTTATTGGGGACTCCATTTATTCTACGAACCGACCACTAGTCTCAAGTACTTCATGACGCAAACCAATCTTTCCGACAAACAAATAAGGTGGGAAATTCTTCTTTTGCAGTTAAATTTTCATATTCCTCACATTGTGGGTAAGCACAATCAAGTAGCCCATGCACTTTCACAATGACCAAAAGTTAATGCGGTGTTTATAGCTACTCACAATGATCTATCTTCTATGTTAGATGAGTATTCTACTGACCCTAACTATAGAGACCTAATGTTAGCCCTTGATTTGGGAAAGAAACAGGAACCATTCACCTTGCAGGATGGTTATCTTCTCCGCGACAATAGGCTATGTGCTACCCACCTCCTTCATGAGAAAATCATGTATGAATCCCATCATCCTCCTTATGCGGGACATAGATGCATTCAATCTACTCTCCAAGGAGTAGAGACGTATTCCTATTGGACTACCATGAAAGTGGACATACAAGAGTATGTTTCAAAATGTGTGGTATGCCAAAAGACCAAGTATGATAGAGGGAAGAGACCTGGATTACTCCAGTCATTGCCTATCCCAAATTCACCATAGGAGAGTATATCCATGGATTTCATCTTTGGATTACCCAAGTATATCCATGGGAATACAGGAATATGGACAATAGTCGACAAGTTTAGCACACTTTATTCCTGTCAAAAAGACTACTAAGGCACACCAAATGGAAAATCTCTTCATATCAGAGATTTTCAAACACCATGGATTACCAGCATCCATCATGTCAAATAGAGATCCTAGAATGACCATCAATTTTTGGAAATGTCTCTTTGAAAATCTAGGTACAAGATTGAATTTATCTTTGACCTATCACCCACAAACGGATGGCCAAAGTGAGATAGCCAATCTTATGATACTTGATCTATTAAAGAATTATGTTACCAAAGTAGATCAACGCTCACAATGGAAAAAGTACTTACCCCTTGTAGAGGATGCATACAATAATACTATGCATACTTCTATGGGAAAAGAACCTTTTGAAATCATTGAGGGAATACCTAAAAGTCCCTTGCTACTCAAAGTACATGGGAAGATCTTTGTTGCCGATGAGTATATCCGTGACCTACAAGAACTTTTTCAAAAGATTAAGGAGGCTATATCCATCTCTCAACGAACGAAAAAAGCTACTATGCTGATAAGCACAGGCTGTTGTGCTGACAAGCACAGAAGGGCCTTAACATTCAATGAAAATGATTGGGTCTTACTTAAGTTTCCTAAGGCTTGATTGAGGCAAACGATGGGTAAAAATCCTCCGGGCCAGCAAAAGTATTATGCTAAATTAGCAAAAAGATACTATGCTCCTTCTCAGATCTTGAAGTCAATTAATGATATGGCTTATCAACTCAAGTTGCCCAACCATTGGATCATACATAATGCTTTTCATGTGAGACTACTTAATCCTTACAAAGGAGAGACACCAAGTGAACCAATTATTGAAGACCCTCTCAAAATCGAAGACCAAGAAGGGGTGCTACAACCCAAAGCTATCCTTCAGCATGAAAACCAGGTACTACGACATGGTAAGAATATCCGATGGTATCTTATTAAGTTCAAAAATTATCCCTTTGAAGATGCTAGATGGATGCAAGGAATACAGCTAAAGGATAGTATGAACCTTGTCAATGCTTACAATGCTACATTAGAGTAGGCTAATGTACAAACTTCTTTTAAATGACCAATGTTTTCATCTTATAAGACTAATTCTCTTTTTTATTGTGCATAAATTTAAATAGTATGCATGCTTAGAATCATGTTTGTGATGAGGATTTCTCTCAAACACCAAGTAGACTTTGTCACTCTACTTGGGAGAATGAAATGGACTAAAGAGCAAACATGCTTGTGGCAGTTATGTCTCCCAAGCACCAAATGGATTATTCATCCATCTTGGAAAGATTTCATAAGGTAAAAAGGCATCCTCTACCCACTAAGAAAGATTGACTAAGGACTAAGTCTTTATCTCTTCGACCTCGCATCAGCCTTACATGTCGCCCTGGCTTCCGCCCACTTTGTCACATAGTCAATGGCAACGATAATATATCGAGATTGAGTGCTACGAGCTGCCGGACTAATTGGGCCTACAAAGTCCAAACCCCATTTTTCAAATAGTTGAGTCACTTTAACAAGATGTAAGGGCATCCTATCCTTTTGTTGTGTGATCTTGTAACGTTGGAATTCATCACATCCTTTTGCAAATATTGATGCATCCTTGAATAAGATAGGCCACCCCAATAGCCTAATTTCAACACCTTTCTAGCTGTTAGTTCCCCTGAGAAATGTCCTCCAGCTATACCCATGTGGGCTTCTTGCAGTATGTATAAATACTCATCCTCACGGGCACAACGTCTAAGAATATCATCCTTCCCTAGCCTGTAGAGAGTTTCTGCAATGAGAGAGTAAGGTTCACATTCTTTTAGCAATTTTCGAGCTATGTCTTTACGAAGCTCTTTGGGTGGAAAACCATTAACTAGAAAGTTCACAATCTTCTCACTCTATTCAGGTATGGTTTCGACTAGGAAAAGAGAAGTATCGAGCAACTCATCATCGAATCCTGTAGGGGCTTCACCATTGGGTATGCGAGACAAATGATCCTCCATGAAATGTCTTTTACCAGGTCTCACCACAACGGTAAAATCAAACTCAAGGAGAATTAACAACCATCATGTAATTCTTCCCGTGGAACAAGGTTTATTTACTAGATACAACAAGGCTTGATGATCAACATAGAGCACAAACTTGTTGGCCAGAGGTAGTAGCAAAATTTCTTCACTACATAAATCATACCTAAACCTTCTTGCTCTGTAGTGGTGTAGTTTCTCTCGGCATCATTCAACTGACGATTTGCAAAGCTAATGGGGTAGTCCAGTTTATATTCTCCTGGTTGAGCTAGAACACACCCAATAGCAAAGTTCGATGCATCAATATGCACATGGAAAATTACATTCCAATCGGACACTCGTAGGATAGGACACTACAACATAACATGAAGATATCGACGCATCATATATCGACAGCCTGCCTTTCCACGCATATATCGACGGAATTAGAGCACGTCGATATATGTGTGGCAATGAGCGTCACTATACGCATGGAAAGGCTTTATTTTCCACGCTTATATCGACGCAGCCACCCACGGTTATATCGACAATTTGGGGGGAAAAAGGAAAACCCGCGTGCGCAGGTGCCATTTTTGCCTGCTCAAATCGTGGCCGAAACCTGCTGCGTAGGTATTATGTTACTCTCCCCCACCCCCAACCCCTCTCTCTCTCTCTCTCTCTACATCATGTGTGTGTATAGGAAAGAGAGAGAGAGAGAGGTGTGTGTGTGTGTGTGTAGGAGAGAGAGAGAGAGAGAGAGAGAGAGAATTAATGTATGTGCGTAGGAAATTAAAATTAAAGAAAGAAAAATTAAAGAGAGAAATGAAATGAAATGTTATATTAACGTCTTCGAAAGGCCAAAGTGACCTATGAGACAAGAAAGTTACAATGTGGTGGATCTGATACAAAGTCAGAGTAAAAAGATGACAAAATAAAATATTATGGAATCCTAAACTGCTGGGTGTGGACTAAACGGCTAAAACAGCTAGCTGGGATAGGTAGATCATAGGAGATCCAGCTGTCGTTGGCGGATCTCATCAATCTCCTCCATGGTCAGTAGTCTGACCGGGCGCTGTGCATGTCGAGGCAAAGTGACCTGGATCGTGTGATACAGCCTATGACTTCATTTGACCAGCTCAAAATAAATTCGAAGCTCAAATCTCACCTTTACACATGAAAGTCCTCTAGGGAGCAACAACAGCGCCGTCGTTGCTCTTAGAGACAAGCTTCCTCCTCAAAAAAGGTTGGGCGAGGACATATAACAAGCCATAGGTCAAACAGATAGAATAAACGCCCAAAATAAAAGCCGTTTTTGAAGTCCGGTTGGGTTTTTCTACAGAAAAACGTAAACGGACTTCATAAATGGCTTCTACGTCGTAGGTCAAATCCGGTTGCGTTTTTCTATGGAAAAATGCAAACGGACTTCGGAAATGGCTTCTATACCTACCGAAACCATCCATAGTCCATTAGGTAGTCTTAAGGCAATGTCAAGAGCGTGTATGGCAAGCCATAGGTCAAACGGACAGAAGAAACGTCAAATACACAAGCCGTAGGTCAAATCTGGTTGCGTTTTTCGACGGAAAAATGCAAATAGTCTTCGGAAACTGATTCTATGCCTACTAAAACCATCCATAGTCCATTACGTAGACTTTAGGCAATGTCAAGAGCGCGTATGGCAAGCCGTAGGTCAAACGGATAGAAGAAACGCCAAATACACAAGCCGTAAGTCAAATCCGATTGCGTTTTTCTACGGAAAAACGCGGACGAACTTTGAAATATGATTCTACGTCTACCGAAACCATCCGTAGTCCATTAAGTAGTCTTAAGGCAATGTCAAGACGTGTATGGCAAGCCGTAGGTTAAACAGACAGAAGAAACGTCAAATACACAAGCCGTAGATCAAATCCGGTTGTGTTTTTCTACGAAAAAACGCAAACGGACTTCGAAAATGGCTTCTGTGCCTACTGAAACCATCCGTAGACGATTAGGTAGTCTTTAGGAAATTTCAAGAGCGTGTATGGAAATCCGTAGGTCAAACGAATAGAATAAACGCCAAATACACAAGCCTTAGGTCAAATCCCGTTGCGTTTTTCTACGGAAAAATGCAAACGAACTTCGGAAATGGCTTCTATGCCTACCGAAACCATCCGTAGTTCATTAAGTAGTCTTAAAGCAATTTCAAGAGCGCGTATGGCAAGCCGTAGGTCAAACGGATAGAAGAAACGCCAAATACACAAGCCTTAGCACTAGCAACCTAGATTACTGTGGTCTGGTGTCAGATATCCTGAAAGTAAGCTTCAAGCGGTTTGAGATGTTTTTGTTGGATGTGAAGTGGTTCAAGGTGATTACTTCTGGCGGCAATGCAACGGTATGCAAAGATGGAAACAAACTTGTGCAAATAGATTCTACAAAGGTTTGGACAGATGCAAGCGACACATTTGCTCTCCCCGAACATTGCGAGCAAGTGGACTTTGTACCGGACCCTCGAGAGCGACAGTGGTGGTTTGTGGTTCAGGTTGCTCCAAGAAATAAACAAGTATTTGAAGGGCAAGATCTCCTGGAGGAAAGTCAGTCAGACGACGTCCATTTGGCAGATATATGAGGGATGACGTAGACGAGCCAGAATTGACACTTGTAGATGAAGATGCAATGGATGAATACAATCTGCCAGAACGATTTGGGGCAGAGTTATGTTTGCAACTAGAGATAGACGATGAAATGGTGCAAGATCTTATCGATGATGCCTCACTCGTCGAGGCCTAGGCCTGTAAGTGTTTGTGTGAAGACGTTGATTTAAAATTAAGCTTAAAGTTAATTTAAACAACTGTGTTCTGACGCTTTATTTTACTTTCTTTGTGCAGGACTTTAGTATGGTAGACCAGTTTCCAGATCCCGCTTCTATGAGTGCAAATGCATTCATGGGCTTCGTTACACGGATGACGCCTGCTCAAATGGCAGAGGCTTCTCAGTACTGGGTAGCCAAAGGCACGGGTACTACGCCTCCGGGCTTCACACCCGAGGGTCCGACGCCTAGGGGGGGACACCTATGGGGGGGGGGGGGGGACGCCTATGGGTACGACGCCTGCTTCTCCCATCACCTAGGGGTGGGGCAGAGGTGGGTACGTCCTCATCTCCGCAGCACAGGCACACTCGCCGATCTCGGCGATCGTCACGTGGAGGTGGTCGTTGCTGTGGAGGAGGGTCCACAGATGCTTTGACCCCTCCTCGCTCACGACCCCCGTCCTACCCAGGCACACCTCTTGACACACCTCTTGGCACACCTCGGACACCTTGGGGGACACACGATCCTAGTGCCTCCAAGCTCTATATTGTACGGCAAGATGGTTCTGTTGACATGGATAGAGTCGGGACTGAGATGAGACAGCCGATTCGACAGCTCGCGGAGCTACAATTTTCGACCAGCATCCTGACGTCTTGGGATCAGCAGGAAAAGGACAAAGTCACTTACATAGTGGAGACCATCCTGAGAGAGTACCGTCCTGCTCCGGGTTCTGATGTTGTTCTGAGGAGGTGGATCAAGGGTGTTGCACGGGACACCATGAAACATTGACGAGATGCAGCTCGGAAGGCTTTCAGGACCAGCTCGTCGAAGCCTTCGGGCATCCCACATGAGATGTGGTTGCAGATCAAGGAGGATGAGCGGACAGAGGCCACGCGGTTCAGACAGCAGGGTGAGGCCGCGCAGATACGACAGACGACCAGGGGGACATCTCATCTTGGCAGCAGGGGCTTCGACACCTTTCGCTATGAGTTTGTGAGTTTCTACTCCAATCTTAACCATGGCGTTTCTTAAAACGCGATGAATCATGTATTCTTATTACTCTGATTTTTGTATAAACGCAAAATCTTGCGATGCATCGAGCCTCGACACGTCAGGAGGATTCATATGGATATCGTAGAGGTATCTATGAAGTATTGAATGATCTTGATGCTTCAGGAGAGCCCGTAGACTGGGCGGCCTTACAGTCTCGCTGATCGCTTGAGGTGAGACGTTAATATGTGTGAGTTGATTTAATTAAGTAAGTATATGTGAAGTAATATCAATACTAATTTTGTGAGTTGTCTTATGTGCAGGTTGTGACGCCTAGTCATCAGTGGACCGGATTTCACATATATGCTTTGTGAGACACAGACACGCTTCTGTGTCTCCTTTTGTATAGACATATATATATGGTTATGATTATTGTTCAGACAGTTATTGTTTTCCTGACCCTCATGGTTATTGTCATTGTCATTGTATAGACATGGTTATTTCTCCTATTCTTGTATAGACATATATAGTTATGGTTCAGGTTTTGTTTGACTTTCTGGTTATGCTTATGGTTATTGTTAATTTTGTTTCTGGTTATGATCAAAGTGGTTATATTGGTCGGTTATGGTTTTAAGTTATGGTTATGGTTCGTTATGGTTATGCTTTTAAGTTATGGTTATGGTTCATTATGGTCATTGGCCTTAAATCTCATGTGAGATTCTACATGGATAGCATGTAGGAGGCATATACATGATTTTTTTTTTTGAAAAGTTTATGTAAAAATGAAGGGAACTCTGCCAAAATTTCTGCGGGAGCACGGTTGATTTTGGTGCTTTCTTGGGCAGAGGGCAGGAAGTCTGGCTATGGTGGCTGTGTCCATCTTTTCACTGGGCACAGGCCAGGCTACCTGCCCTCTGCCCAAGATTTTTTTTTTTTTGTTATGGTCGTCGATATCTGCATCGCTATTCACGTCGATATCGGCGTCACAAATAAATCCTTTCCACGCAAATAGTGACAGGTTCACGCGGTGCGTCGATATATGCGTCGATGACAGCTTTTTTTGTTGTAGTGGGAGTGCTAGTCAAGGTCTTTTTCAATGACTCATAAGCATGGTCACACTCCGCAGTCCGTTGGAACTCAATAAGAAGCTTGTACAAAGGACGAGCTATCTCGGCAAAGTTTAAAATAAACCGTCGGTAATAACCAAAATGACCCATGAACCTTTGAACTCCTTTATAGTTTGTAGGTGGTGGCAATTCAGCAATGGCTTTAATTTTGCTCTCATCTGTGGAAATCCCATTTTTGGACACTATATGCCCTAAAATGACTCCATGTTTAACCCAAAATTGACATTTGAAAGGGTTTAAGGAGATGCGATACAATCTACACTTCTCAAACACTTTTCGTAAGCATGATAGATGTTCTTTCCAAGAGGAATAAACACAAAGGTCATCGAAGAAGGCTTCACAAAACTCTCTCAAATATTCTCTAAAAGCAGTGTTTATTAATCTTTGAAAGGTAACAAGGGCATTGGTTAATCCAAAAGCCATAACACGAAATGCGAACACTCCAAATTCGGTTATAAAGGTTGTTTTAGCTTGGTCCTCCAGCGCAATTGTGATTTGATTATAGCCAGAGTACCCATCTAAAAAGCTATAAGCTTCCTTCCCTGCAACTCTTTCAAGCACATGTTCTGAATATGGCAAGGGGTGATGGTCCCTCCTAATGGCGGCATTGACCTTCTTGAGATCCACGCACACTCTGAGTTTCCCGTTCTTTTTTGGCACAATCATTATTGGAGACACCCATTCTGAGTGCTCAATAGGGTATATGAATCCGCATTCCACAAGCTTTTCAATCTCTTCTTGAACGATTTTTTCATATTTAGGATTCATTGGGTAGGGTCGTGGCTGAACTCGTTTAGCCATTCTATTCATGGGGATTGTGTGTTGCACCACGGAAGGTGGAACACCTTTCATATCATGACATGTCCATGCAAATATATCCCTGAATTCCTTGAGAAGTTCTTTAAGTACACACTCCTTAGTCTCTGTCAGATCTTGGGCAATGACAATAGGTTTAGACTCTTCTCCTGGGTCTTCTAACTCTATTTCCTTAACTATCATTGGACCGTCATAGACTCCATTGCTCCCATTGATAGGTTTTCTTTGAGCCTTTGTATACACAACCTTACGTTCCTCTGTGGTATAGGATTTGAAATGCTCAGGTGCAGGGTGTAAGTTTGTGGGGTCCTGTTGTTCTATGGACTGTGATTTCACTTCCGATTCCTTTTGTTGTTGAGCTAACTCTCGAGTTTGTCATCTCCTTACGTTATGGCCCAACTTTGGCTTCTCTGTAGCCTCTAGTTGTGCGATGTCAATGGGTTGTGGACTACACCACATAACGCTTTGAAGGTATTCACCCCAGTTATCTACCAACTTCTGATGAGCAGCACATGTCCCTATATAATTAAGCCATTCTGTGGTAGATTTCTTTTCATTTATTCTAGCACACACATTTGCTCGATATCGTTGCCTCTTATATCTCTTACTCTTCTTGTTTAATTTTTTATTACATTCAATCTCTAGTGAAGAGTCGCTAGATGAATCACTACTTGTGTCTTCTGCTCCCTTGGATAGATTGTCATCTAGGGTACCACTAGGCCCTGAATGGTTTATCCCCACATTTGCACTAAGATGTAACTCAGATTCTACGTCCTTAGAGTCAATTTCAATTGATGATTCACCCCAAATCGTGTGGGCTATAGTCTTGTGAGGTGCTACTGGTTCCAATGCCAGTCAAACTTTCATCTTGTAGGTCATCAGAAGCTATATGCATTGCTTCTAGCATATTTAAGGGTACAAGTGGTGGCATTTCATCCCCCTCAGGTGTTACCCAGGTCGTCCCCCTATTTCCCCAAGTGTCTATGGCTGCTGCTAGGTGGACCCAATCCACATTGTCTGACTCAGTCATCCCAGGTAGTACATCCATATAAGGAGAATCTTTGCCAACATCAGTGTCCGCTTTACACATGTAACAATACTGCAATGGGGCCGAGTGAACTGTGGTGTCAGATCTATGATCAATTATAAAACTATTTCCTAGAGGATGTGCTCGACCAGTCACAAGATCCACTCGAATGACAAAATCTTGGAACTGCAAGTAGACATGGTTTTCAGACTAGTCATGCACCATTTTTGCTTCCCTCATGAAAGGACATCCTAAGATCATCTCCGATGCCATAGTGTGTTTGGAGAAATCCATAACAATGAAGGTAATCCTTATTTTATGTCCAAAGACCTTGATCTTGAGATCTTCTAGCATCCGAATAGGTTTAACAATAGACCCATTGGCCATCTTCACTAATATGGTTGTGGTCGCAAGGTGAGGTCTTCCCATAGTTTCCCAACAATTTTTAGTCACAATGCTAACCCCAGCGTCTCCATCAAGGATTCCCTTCAAAGTTAATCCCTTAGTAGTGATTGGTATGGTCGCATTGGATTCATCACCCTCAAAGTATTGTCCCAACTTGTTAATAGGTATTTCTATAACAAGGTTCTCATCTAGGTTGGGTTGTGGATCTAGGTATTCCTTCTCTATTGGCATCTCCCCAGCTCCATCCATCTGTGCAAATTGTGGTAGCCCAAATTTCAATTCTCCATTGAGGAAGGCTCAAAGAGCTAAGACTAGCTCAGGGTCTTTATATAGTTTGGACATGATGGTGGTTCTAACTTATGAAGACATGAAATCCATCAATTTGGCAATGTTTAACGGAACTTTTTGGACTTCAGTCCCTTGACGTGGGGAAGATGGGATCTCCATTTCTTCTATAGGATCAGGTAGTCCCTCTGTAAACATTCTTTCCATCAAGAAGTGAGTACGCCCACTTTCCCATGACTTTAAGTCACTTTCTTCTTGGATGACACTAGGTATGGCTAAGGGTCTATGGACTTGGTGAGTTTGTTGTTGAGTAGAGAACACGGTGTCTATAATCTAGATCTTCCTAGGTGCTGGTTCTAGATCCCTTTGGGTATCTTCTACCAAACTCCTTAATTGCTTGACTCGCTCAATCTCCTCTGTAGGGTTTGGATAAGTTCCTATCTTCTTCTTGGATCCTGGCCATTGTGGCTCATGAAGATCATCCTTATTGGTTTCTATCTTAGTGTTCGTTTTGCTCTCCATGGTTTTACCTGAATCAAAATCCTCTTCAGCGTCGTTCATATATACGGGGTCGTCACCATTCCCTATGTTGGTCCTTTGTGTTTTCTTCTTTTTCTGAGATTGGGCAATTGATGCCATGTCTCTTTCCTCAAGAATATAATTTTGTTTTTGGAGCATTGATCGTGTGAGTACGTTTACTAGTACCACAAGGATACTTTGCGATGGCTCCTCGGTAACCTCAATCAAGTTTAATGGCATGATTTTCGGTGCTGATCCTTACAAAAAAGGACATCTAATTATCAAGTAAATCATCCAAAAGCTAGACTTAACCTTCATATTCAATCTAATTCCTCTTCTTAACCCAATCAAGGTTAATTTTGTAATCGTATATGGTAAATTCTTGACCTAGACAACTTTTCCATAGCTTCCCTAAGGGTTTTCTAAGCTCTCTTAATTTTCTTATAAGTTTCTACATCTTTTTTCTAATTTTTCCATCTATTTTAAGCTTGATATCTGCTTATTTTAAGCTTAATATTTATTATATTCATTTTCTCTTAAAGATTGAATTTTCTCAACTTTATATTAATGGTTTACACTTTTGGTAATTTTCTTAGAAACTTTTGATAGTAGATTCTATTTATCCTAATTAATCTTTAGATAAAAATGAGACTTTTGATCAATTATAATTACTTAGACTGATTAATTAAATATGTTATAATTATCATAAGCAGATAATAATATTTTCTAACTCTATTAATTACCTTTTAGCTATCCAAATTAGTTATCTAAATATTTTATTTAGTTTAAGCTAAAATTAGTCTATTTTGACTTAGATAAATAGCTAATATAACTTTTTGAAAATAAGTTGACTATTATGGGTTACTTATGATGTATAATAACTTTGATAAATAGCACATAATTATCTAACCTGATTAGTTAATTTTCACCTTTTAATTTTAGTTAAAATTAGTTTTTTTTTTGCTTAGAAAAGTAACTAAATTAATCTTTTGACCTTAAGATAATTATCACAGCTTACTTATGATATATACTAACTCTCATAACTAGTATCTAATTATATAACTTGATAAGATAATTTCCACATTTTAATTTTAGATAGAATTATTCTATTTTGACTTTAAAAAATATCTAAATTAAATTTTTGACCTTAATATAATTATCACAACTTAAATATGTTGTATACTAACTTTGATAAATAGCACATAATTATCTAACTTCATTAGCTAATTTCCTCCTTTTAACTTCAGCTATAATTAGTCTATTTTGGCTTAGAAAAATAGCTAAATTAATTTTTTGACCTTGAGATAATTATCACAACTTATTTATAATGTATATTAATTTTGATATATAGAACATAATCATCTAAGATAGTTTACTAGTTTCCCTATTTAATTTGTGGCTAAAAACAGCTAATTTTAGCTTAATTAAATACTTAGACTAATTTTGATTAATGAGATAATTACCTTTTATTTTTAATAGTATTTTTTAACTATGATTATTAGCGTAGGAATATTTGAGTTAATTAAGTATGTTTTCCATTAGTTTTTTGTTTAGTAATAGTTAATTTCTGTCTAATTAATTACAAAGACTAATCAAAAAATTATGATACAATTTTCTTATCTTCCGAGTAGTCTAGTCAGCTATGATAGTTATCTTATACTAATCTAAACTTAATTAGTATAGTTATCCTTAACTTAAGACTAAAAAGATTAATTTCAATCCTAATATGGCTTAATAATTAATTAGATTAATATTCTTAATCTTAATCTAAGTAATCAATAAAATATTAAGAGTTAGGAGAGTAATTTATAATGTAAAGAGGTTTAATTTCTTAATTAATTAAATTAATTAAGAAAATAGAGATAAATTAGCATAATTTTGCTCATTAAAAAAGGATTAGGCTAATTAGTATTGAAAATCAGCTAAAGTTTTTACTCACTAGTTTAGTTTTTTCTCTCTAGTGATTTTTTAGTAGAGTTTCTCTTTATGTGAGAGAGAAATGGCCAGGAATCCGAGTCTAATTCAAAATGAGAGGTCTAGGGCCCTATTTATAGTTTTTCAGGCACACACAGGCTCTCTTTGGCTGCATCTGGCAGTTTCTTGCTACTCAAGCAGCCCCCATCCTCAAGAAGGCATTATTTGCTGCTAAATCAGTGCTTGGCAACTCCTGCAATCTCCTCCCACAGGCTGCCTGATTTAAAAACTCAACTCTGCTAATTTATGACTTTTTTCTACTATTTTTTATAAATATCTGGGAGAAATATCTAGGAGCTTTAGTAAAAGTCTATGCTTAACTCATTACGGCAACCATCCAATTTTTCTTAACAATTTAATTTACATTGAATCTTTCGGAGGGGCTAGCGGGGTCAGTTTTTGTTTGAGTTTAATTCTGAAAATTTCTAGCCCTTGGTTTTTTGTGCTTAAGATTCCAAAAATACCATTTTTTAATGCTTTTGAGATAGTGTTTTTCCCTGTTTGTATGACCAATGCTTTCTCCTAAAGCTTTGAGTTCATTCTCGGCAGCAGTTAGAAAGGTGGAAACCTTACACATTCATCAAAGACCGTGCAATTAAAAGTGTCAATCACCACGTACTTATTGTGGGACTTGTTGTGGAGAAGTGAATCCAATGTATAAAGATGCGTGAAAAACCGAGTCTCAACAGGAATTTTCAACATCACTGACATGCGTGTTTTGTACAAATCAAACACTCTTTGTCGTTTCAAGATAAATTTCACAACTTGGCACGTTGTGTCAATTGTTTTGGCGAACCATGTGGTTTCTTCACTAGTATATCAATCCTTCAGCACCAAGTTTAAGTTGTGCGTATTACAACCATTGGTGAAAATGCGTGGAAAGCACTTCTTTATTTATTTGCTAGCGTTTTTACGATTCCTTGTGTTTTCCATGACTACTTGAACGACATGTTCAGCTCCGATTTCTTTAATTACATTAATCAAGACCTCATAAATGTATTTTCCACTTTTAATTGCACCAAAACTATCAATGGCCTTTATGAATGTTTCTTCCCTTGGACAAACCAGCATTACATTGATCAGTGGTCTTCTTTGAACATTAGACCAACCATCACTCACAATTGTGCATCCTAAAAGCGAAATATTTCCAAGTATTATTTTGACAACACGCTCTTTGACTTCGATATAACATTTGTCCAAGAGAACATTTTGTATCGTGTGATATGAAGGAGCTGAAAATCCTGGATCAAACTCATCAATTTTCTTCCAAGCGACCTTCCAATGAATATTTTCTACCATGACCAAAATCACCCTGGTGAGTGCAATTTGTGCTTTTTCTAGAGACTACATCCGAAAGCTTTGATGCAATGATTTTTGACACATTTGCCCAAGTCCACCTTCATTGTGATGTTTAAAAGAAACGCTGCTTGACATTTCCTCTCCCTACGCAGGCTGCTTTGCAAGGTTAGTTGGTGTCACCACAGGATCAATAGAGTTAATATTTGGCTTTGACTACTCTTGACTAGCATTGATAACAGAGCTATGTATGTGTTGTCTCTTGCCACTCTTTTTGGAGAGCTCTTCTCGCAAACGCTTTGCAATTGCAGGTGCTTGAGGCATTTTTTACAATTATTTTTAATGCTATCCAAAAAATGGTCCCTAATATGTGGTGCACCTCCTGACTTTTTTGTGAAGCAAAATTTACATTGCCACTCCATATATCGACCGCATATGTTGTGAGCATAATCCCACTCTTTTCCAGGGGCTTTTTTATTCTTTGTCTTCTTCGTACCAGTTGTGCCGACATTTTGCTCCATTGCTTTCAATTTAAAACTGAAGGCATAAGAACTAGATGTTCAATTTTTAAAACATTTTTCTTCTTTCAATATATATTTAAAAACCAATCACTAAGAAAGTAATCATATCTGCAGAATATGAGATTTGCAATGCACTCTAGTCATTCCACATATCGATCACACATGTTGTTTATACACATTACAATGCACTCTCTCTACACGATATTATAAATACAATAATGCTATGAATTTCTCATGCAATTATTATTATGATCATTATTTATACATCTTCTTCGATTTTCAAACAATAGGACACATCTATTTTCAAATGCTACAAAGGATAATCAACTTTTACATTGTAACGATGTCAATTATTTGCAAAACACACATGAAAGAAATAATATCTATGATTGTTCATGTCATGCACTAACAATCTTTCATAATACATAATGCACTCCCTATATAAACCAATGCATGAAACAATGCAAAGAAATCTTCAATACAATCACACAATTGAGGACTACTTGTACCCAGTCAAGGATTGTAGCCCTCTTATGCATCGAATTCAATATATAAAAGCTATTTTAACCCAATTAAGGATTATAGCTCTTATATTGTGTAGTGACAATGTATATCAACTCAAATCTATGATGGTAAAAAATGCAAGACTTCAAGGATCTTTACATACCCAGTACACTAGTACAGGGAATCCGACCCTTGACTATTGACTCATCATTTATATATGCTCATCTTCTAAAACCAACCCCCTCATATGGACCAATGGCTTCGCTGCAATAACCATGACTCTCCAAATTATCAATTGTTTTGGTTTCGTACCTTTATGTTTGATGAAGGATTTAAATATTTTTAGAAGTGGTTACCGAATTAAGAATCACATTTGGCCCAAAAAAAAGGACCTGTGACTCTGTAGCCTTAGGTCAATTCACAAGGAGATGATTGTACCCAGCACTCGAATACTCTCCTCAGGGATTTGCCTAGTCAAAGCACCATGGTAAGCACGGGTTTTTACTATATACAATTACGTCCGTCGGGTTTTTTTATTTTCCAAGAGGGACCGTCTAGCAATGTCTTTTTCCTGGCGGCCCCGTCGAGAAAATAAAAACCACCCAGCGGGCCCTGAGGGAATATGCTTATACCCGGTGGGCTAATAGGCTCTATTGGTTTTTGCAGGTCATCATTAGGATCACATTAACAATTAACGTGATCACGTCTTTTTCTTGTGTAATTACTAGTGTTATTAACATAATCACATGATCGTGATCACGTCAATTAAATCCTTCTTTGTGACGCCATTTCCACCAATGCAAAAACCTTTGTCTTCATGTCTATCTGGGAGCAATCAGTACGCTCCTTTGTGGAGGCACCAGAAGATGGAGAGGGGGAATGGTGAACACACCCAACACACATTAATAAATCCTCTATGTATCTCAGGGTATTCACAACACCCCTGTCCTCTCAAAAACACCTTCAAAAGATACAACACACTCTAGCAAACCACCACCTACACACCTCTCAATATACACACACGCTTGGAAAGACCACCATTCATCACAAAAACACCGCAACTGCTCGTTTTGTCACTTTTGACACACACTAGAACTTAATAGCACACTCTTTGCACCACAAAGCAGTCCACGGGCACAGTCCACGGGCACACAGTTCCATCGATAGCGACACACACACAAAGAACAAGAGAGAAAGAGGGGGGGAGGGAAAAACGATGCCAAAAATGGGGGGAATGGTTCAATAATGCTTAGCAAAGTGCTTCTACAACCATCAAAATGTCGATACAATGAGCTTTTTTAAAAAACCCTCAGGGCTTCTCAATTGACTTTCATAGATCTCTAACTATGCAAAAGCCCCTTAAAAAGGACTAACAATTTTGTTCTATAGGGGTCCCTAACCATTTTTAGCAACTTTGATTTGATTGGACCCTTTGGGTGCTTTACTTGCCAAACTTTGAAGCTCCTTTGGCTTACCCTTCAACTCTCTCTCTCTCTCTCTCTCTCTCTCTCTCTCTCTCTCTCTCTCTCTCTCTCTCTTAGAACCTCCATCCAACAGCGTCGACAACTGTTGTACGCCACCGCGACACCATAGAACCGCCATAAGCGCCCAACAAGGCCCGTCTGCAGTGTTGCACGCAATGGTTCTTGCACCCTCCATAGCCACTGGGAGAAGATCTCTCTCTCTCACACACACACCTTTGCATACTAAGGGGCCTCACAGTCTAGCCCATATACCCCACATTAGAGGCTTTGTGTTCGCATATGGCTTCACTAGCCCGCCATGTGGCATATGTTACAAGATTGGGCACCCTCCTGTTGTATGTGGTTAACTGCAATTGGGATAACTGGCTTAATGGTTAATTATGTGCTGTCTATTTGATTTTACTAATGGTGAGTGTATGATGATTTGTAGATTGGAATACTCGGAGTTGAGAAGGAGGCGCCGGCAAAAATAATAATCCTCTCATTTTACCTTTCTGTAGTATTTTAGATCTTTTATGAATAAGCCGCTATGGCTGCTTTGTAAGTAATACATTGAGCTTACCCTAAGAGGGTCATGCAATAAGTAATATGCTCTACTCATAACTAAAGTGGAATTAAGTGTAAAAGAGGGGCCTCCAATTTTTGGCACCAACAAGTAATATCAAAAATTAAATACCAAACTCCACAAGAGGTTGAGGTTCCGTGGAGTTTGGGGCTACAATCTTTAGGCCTTTCTTGTGTAGATTCTCTTAATTTTCCCCTTCCCTCTCTCATATACTATGTTATGTTTTGCTATGTACTTGCTAATGGAGTCTACATCTACTCTCTTATCCCCTTTCATTATCAAGCTTGTGTGTGTGTGTGTGTGTGTACTTGGATTTGGGAGAGAAGGTGACATGTTGATGGTGAAGTTTGTGAAGAATTGTTGAATTTTCCAAGCAACCGATCTCCCCAAAGGCACTCCCAACAGTGGTATCAGAGCAATCAAGTTTGAGTTAATTGGCACAGGAATTCAAATTTTTGAAAGATTTTGAAATCAAAAACATCAAATTTGCAAACCACAAATTAATCAATCAATTAATTCCATTCATCGACCATCAAGAAGCAATATGGAAGAAGTGGAATTAGGAATTCGGCATTGGAGCTCCTTGATGGGAATTTTAAAGGGCTGAGTTCAACACAATAAGAAATAATACAAAGAAGCAAAAGGACTTAAAAATTTAAAGAGGAGGTGATTCCTAATTGGCCATCAAAGGCGAAAAAAGAAAACTCCGGAAGAAGCATTGAACTCCGGATTCCAAACTTGGCAGACATAAGCCCTTGAAATTCTATCAGCCAACACCGTGGGAAACCCCTCTTGCATGCAAAAAAAAAAACATTGCTATCGAGTGTAGCCAAATGGTGCCAGGGCCACATCAAATGAAGCACCTCAGCCTGCTAACCATTTTTTCCTTCTTCCTCGCGGCCTGACAAGGCTTCTGCACGACGCCCAACTACTTCCCCTGCACAACGTTGTCGCCATCGTCTTGCTCGTTGCATGCCATTTTTTTCCACACACTTAATTTAAAAGGTGTGGTTACCATTGGTCGGCCGCCCACCATAGTTTTAAAAGCCACCGAATTAAGGGACCCTTCATACTCCCCTCTGAACTCGTCACTTGGTTGACAAACAAAAAATATACATACATATATAAATATATATATTTACCAATAAAATATTCTTCAATTCAATGGCCTACTTTCATCGCCTTTGAATTCTTTGAGCTCCCCACTCAAAAACCCCTTTCGATCATCCGTTAAGACTTTCAAAGCCAGGCTTCCCAAATACAAGTGTTTTGATGCTCGTGTTCAACGTGGTTGCCGAAAACCGCAAAGGCACTAACGTGGAGCTAGCCATAACTGGGTCATCATATCCGAAGGCTAACCACACTCTTAAATTGTTATTTCCATCAAGGACAAGGGAGATTGGACACCGACAAAAGTTCAATTGTTCTGTAGACCAACCATTCAATTGTTCATTGTTTTCAACCAAACTTGGTGCACCACATTTCCAGACTGGACGCCACCATCGACCATCAAGCTAAGTGCCCATTTATTTTTTCTTATCCCTTTATTTTTTAATTCTTAGCATTATTCCACATATCATCATATACGTATACACTAACAGTCCATTATTTTTTTAAAAAAATTATTAAAAAAGAGAATATATATATATATATATATATATATATATAAGAGAAAAGAAAGAAAGAAAAGGCACGCAATCATAGCACATCTTCCATAGCCACCCACGTTAGCTGAGCAGCTCGCTAATCTATAACAGAGCTTGAAGATAAGTTATTGCATTTTACACGCATAGAATCTACACCGGCCCCTAAGCAAAACAAAATTAACAGAAAAGCCTTCACTTTCAAGGATTTTGATGGCACTAAAGATGCTAGTATGGTTCTAGCATGGGTTAGTCAATTAGATGACTATTTTCATGATGAAGACTTCGAATACAAAATGGTAAAGTGTGCATCAAATCATCTCACTAGTAGCGCTGCATTGTGGTGGAATGCCACCAAACAACATGGTAAAAGACCACATACCTGGCATGGATTCAAAAAGTTGTTTTTACCTTAATTTTTTTCCACAAAGTGTAAAGCTCATGCACGATGCCAGTGAGATTTAATTTGACAGGATCGAAATGAAGATGTACAGGGCTACACTATTGAATTTTTTAATTCAATTGCAAGCTATTGAACATGTCAGCGCAGGAAATTAAAGCATACATGTATATTTGGCTTATCACTACAAATTGGTGCTAAGGTAGATATGTTTGAACCAGATTCACTGTCAAAAGCTATTAATTTGGCTCTTAATGTGGAGAAGAAGAAAGGTGGACAACCTTCTCACATTGAACAAATTGCTAACACTAACAGTAACAAGAGAGCTTCTTTCTCTCTTGCCTTTGACAAGAACAAGCATCAAGGCCGTACCTTTTTCAAGAGACACAAATTTGACAACTCTGCTACAAATTCTCAACCCTATGGCAACAACAACACATAGCAACAGGGCAACCAAAATTCTTCCAACCAACGTCCTACTCAAAATTCTAATGGTAACAAAAAGGTGAAGTGTTTTAAATGTTTCCAGTATGGCCACTATGCACATAAGTTCCAACTCAATTGCCAATCCAATGGGGTCACTCAAAATCCAAACCAAGGACCTTTCAACAACAACCGCCCCAATGGTTCTACTATTAACCTCATCAAAGATGCTACTCCCAACGACAATGAAGTGGAAGTCAATTATGGTGAGGAATATGATCCTGAATATGATCATGGATGATAACCCATCTTTAGTTATTCTTATGTATCCTCATACTTTATTTAAATTGCAAGGCACAGCCAAGGATGGAAGTGTCACCATTCTTTTAGATGATGGTAGTAGCCATGATTTTATATCTACACGATTAGCACAATAACTCTCTCTCTCTGGAATTTCTTCACCTGACAAAGTCAAAATTATTTTTAATAATTAGCATTTTAATTGCAAAACCAAGTCAATATCGAAGTTTGCATTGGTGAGTTTACACAAGCACGTACATTTCTTGTAAAACCATTCCATGGTCTTGATATGATTTTTGGAATGCCATTCCGTCATGAATTTGATCCGTTGATTAATTATAAAGCATGTACCATGTCTCTCAATCAAATAATCAAAACTTCCCCATCCAAGCAACACTAGCACATCAAAAAATTCCACTTCTCTCTCACACTCAAGCCAAAAAAGCAATTTGAAAACAAGGAAAAACATATCTAGTGTTGCTAAATCAAATCTCCGTTGAAATTGAAACCTCACATGATAATTTTCTTTCACAATTTAAAAATTGTTTCATGCATGACCTACCATCTGGAATTCCACCTTTACGCCCAGAAGATCACAAAATAGATATTATACCAGGTAGTGAACCTCCTTGTAGAGCACCTTGGTCCTTATCGTGTAAATCCGACTGAACACAGGGAGATACAAACTCAAATTACTGACTTGCTTGATCGAGGACTTATAAGACCTAGTATTCACCATACGGAGCTCCAGTACTTCTTGTTAAGAAGAAAAATGGGACTTTTTGTATGTGTATTGACTACAGGGCTTTAAACAAGATTACCATCAAGAATAGGTTCCCTATTCCTAGTGTGGATGATCTGTTAGACAAACTGAAAGGGGCAAACATCTTTAGAAAAATTGAACTCAAATCAAGGTATCACCAAGTTAATATTTTTGACCAAGATGTCTACAAAACTACTTTCAGAACACAACCGGGACGTTATGAATTTCTTGTCATGTCATTTGGTCTAACAAATGTACGAGCCACATTCACATGCATGATTAAAATAATTTCCACTGACCATCAAGATTTTGTGATTGTATCTTTGATGATATTCTTGTATTCAGCAAATTAGAACAAGAGCATAAAGAGAACTTAACACGTGTATTTGATTTGCTTGCACACAACCACTTGTATTTGAATCGTACAAAGAGTTCATTTTTCCAATATGAGATTGAATATCTAGGACATATTGTATCGGGCAAGGGAATAAATGCTCGAGGGGATCACAATGTGTAAAACCTATATATCACGTGCATTCAAGGACTATTAATAAAACCCCTTAGCTGTGAATTTTTCACTAATAAATGGGATCCTTTTCCTATTCAATCTGTGAATTTTTTTTCAAGATTTTTTTTTTGCATCCTTCTATATGGAGTCTTACCATGCACCGAGCGAGTTTTTTTGAGCAAAGACAAACCCGAGCAAGTGTTTGTATGCAATTAGTAAATTTTATCATCAACAAAATATTTATTGTTTGTTATATATTGATGCAGTAGAACAAAAAGCGTTTTTAATGGATAGACTACCTCCTAAATTCCAAAAGATCAAAGTTTACTTTTTAAAAAAGTAACACAATATTTGAAAATATTATCTTCTGGCTCAATCTCTATTTATTTAACTATAATCGCCTCTGCTTCTACTCTTCTTTGGCTTGGATTTTTCTCGCTTAGGCTTCATATGTTTGAGCAATTCTTTTTGTAAAGAATACGGATTGGGATTGGCTAGGGTTGAGTGATCGAAGCTGGCACTTGCACGTACAATACCTCATACTATAGAAACAAAGTTGCACGATACAGCCGAGCATTGGACGGCCTGTACCGAAAAGCACCTGGATGGACGAGAAGAGAGAGGTAGAGGTGATAGCAAGGCAACTTTACACAGCTTGCCGACGAGCGAGAAAAGTGATGACGAGTGAGATGGCTGCAAAAACACACACACAGAAACCCTTACTCTCCTCTCTCTCTCTCTCTCTCTCTCCATCCTGCTAGCTCGCTCATGTACTACTCTTCTAAAAAGAGAAGGAAGCAAATTTGCATTGACGCTTCCTTCTCTTTTTAGAAGAGTAGTACATGAGCGAGCTAGCAGGATGGAGAGAGAGAGAGAGAGAGAGAGAGAGAGAGAGAGAGAGAGAGAGAGGGATGGCTTCTGGCAAGCGCATGGTCGTAGTGTTTCTGGTGCTAATGGTGGCGATGGCCGGACTGAGTGGTGCCGCAACATAGCCACCTCCTCCGGCACTACATTGCACGTCCCTAATGAATCTGGTGCCGGCCTTCTAGGCTCTGACTCTCTATGTGTGAAGCTTACCTTGCCCAACCTATCGCTCACCACCTGCCCTGGCCTCAACATCAACATCGCCGGCATCATCTTCGACAACAACGAAAGCTACATCTGATCACCATCGCCTGCATCGACCTGCCTCATCATGCACTTCTGTTCATTTATGGTCATTTGTAGTTAGATTCTGTATGTTGAAATCAGCTTCTTGTTCTCTATGATACTAACTGCTTTCCCACACAGATGTTCTCTCTCTCTCTCTCTCTCTCTCTCTCTCTCTCTCTCTCTCTCTCTCTCTCTCTCTCTCTCTCTCTCTCTCTCTCTCTCTCTCTCTCTCTCTCTCTCTCTCTAAGTAAAAAGCAGCTCTCAAGACTCTTGCTCACCATAGCAGCACAATATAAAACTTAGATACACCTCTTCAAAATTCCTCATTTGAGATATCAAAAGCACAACCTTAATCCTAATAACAAGCTTGGATACACTCATATTAAAATCTCCCAAAAGTAAAAGAAATCGTAGCATTCAAAATTAGCTTGAGCTCAAAAGTTTCACATGAGCATAAGCCAAGCCTGTTTCAAAAGACTGTTTGTGTCAAGAGACCCTAGTACTATACCTCAAAATGGAACATCAATCTGCAAAAGAGAAGCCTGCTCAAAAAAGAAACTCAAGCCACAGTTCCCTTTAGAGCTCCTGCTTTTTTCTTGGCTTCTTCAACAATAGACATCTTAATACCCTTGCCTCTTGGTAGTGTCACCCAAGGCTTTATTCATTTACCAATAGTAAACACATTGCCAAGCTGGGTGGCAAACTCTTGATTGGTAGTATTTGTACGTGCAAAATTTCAAAACTTCCCTTATGCTTTTCACGGTGCTTGATAATCCCAATCCTGCCTCTGTTGCGACCACAGTAACCATAACAATGTTGCCAATGTCAAACTTGATGAACTCTACAACCTTTCCAGTCTCAATTTCAATTTTAATGGTGTCATTGGCCTTGATAAGGGGATCTAGATAGCCAATGGTGCAGCTATCAAATGTAGTGATGTAGGGAATCCCCTTCTCACCGAAGCAAGTAGCTCAGACCTTGCATAGCTTGTACTTAGACTCTTTAAGGCTGATGGAGTGCAAAGTGAATCTTCCCTTGCTATCCTAAAGCAACCGGAAGTTCCCTCCGGTCTTTGCAATGGACACAACATCCATAAACCCAGCATGGTAACACTTGTCCGTCCTTACTTTCCCATCCATAGAGATGAGTCGCTGCATCACAATGGCAACCACTTCACGATAGGTCAAGGCATACTTCAGCCGATTCCTCAACAAGACAACCATCGACAGACATTCCCAGGTCTTATGTGCTTGTTGCATGGGACGTGGTGAGCCAACAATTGCTAGCATGGCTCAGAGGTGATGCTCAACAGAGTGGCGACATATCCATAGCTCACCTAGAGTTGGCATCATGTCCAAGAGGTAGAGTTGGCTAAGGAGTGCATGCAATAGCACTATTGTGCTTGGACAACGAGAAGCAATGGCAAAGACTGAGAGTCAGCCACTGTAGGAATATCCGGTTGATTCGACTCCCTCTCTCAGATGAATACTATCAAGATGCGCCTGAGTGATATAAATTGAAGCTCCACTTGTGGGTTAATGGGGTTTTCAAGCTGAGACTAGAAGGGGGCAAGGATCATGAGGGACTCGGGAGAATGGCAAGGCTGGCGCCTTCCCAGGGTTCTGAAGAAAGAAGACTAGGACTAGGTTGGAAGGACAGTTGTCCGAAAGGCAAGGCTGGCAAGGACGGTTGTCCGACTCCGAAAGGACATAGCAAACAGG
Source organism: Adiantum capillus-veneris (assembly GCF_014529385.1). Classification (NCBI taxonomy): domain Eukaryota; kingdom Viridiplantae; phylum Streptophyta; class Polypodiopsida; order Polypodiales; family Pteridaceae; genus Adiantum; species Adiantum capillus-veneris. The sequence goes on along the minus strand of NC_140953.1, from coordinate 72,609,857 downwards.
AAGAGCTCTATGAAGTCGTCCAGAGGAGCAGAGTAGTGCATCCTCAAGTGTTTCGGAAGCTAAGAGAAAAGGTTGTTGCTAACTCTCTCGCCACAACTCCGCGTGTGGCCGTCACCATGCCAATGCATGGCCATGCCATCGATTGATGCGATTGTCCATGAGGCTGGCTTGCGCGGGCTTCATCATCACTTTATAGTGAAAAAAAAACTGTCTGTAGCTGTCCGCGCCGGCGCGGATGGCTAGAGACAGTTTCTTTTTACCTTGTGAGCCCAGGGTTGGAGCTTATTGGGTGCCTACAGGGCTACTAAGGAGAATCCGTTTCATGGCCTGCTCAATCAAGCAACATAGAGGATGCTATGAGCAAAATTATCTCTCACAATGCTGGTTGTGATCGGCCATCGCTATATTTGCCATGGAGGTCACATGTGATAAGTAGGCTCTTTTCTGAATGCAGAAGCCACAACTCCGCCTGGCCGTCACCATGCCAATGCATGGCCATGCCATCGATTGATGTGATTGTCCATGAGGCTGGCCTGCACGGGCTTCATCATCACTTTATAGTGAAAAAAAAACTGTCTATAGCTGTTCGCGCTGGCGCGGATGGCTAGAGACAGTTTTTTTTTACTGAGTGAGAGAGAGAGAGAGAGAGAGAGAGAGAGAGAGAGAGAGAGAGAGAGAGAGAGAGAGAGAGAGAGAGAGAGAGAGAGAGAGAGAGAGAGAGAGAGAGAGAGAGTTGCGAAAGCACTAATATTTGCTGTTTTTTGTGTCTTTCAAGCGACATGTCATTGCACAGAGAATTAGGAGGTTTTTGTGATATCGCACACCGGAAAGAAGAAGAAGAAGAAGGAGAAGGTGGAGGAGGCAGTGGGCTGCGTGCGGGAGGGAAGGGGGACTGCCTTCTGCTGCTGTAGATCCGCCCTCGTGCCTCTCCAATCTCGCAACATAGACGATGCTATGAGCAAAATTATCTCTCACGATGCTGGTTGTTTGTGATTGGCCATCGCTATATTTGCCATGGAGGTCACATGTGAGAAGTAGGTTCTCTTCTGAACGCAGAAGCCACCACGTGGAATTAGATATAATTTTTTTTTTAAACATCACTGCCATGAAAAGCTTTAAAAAATACCCCTCGCGAAAAGCTCAGAAGCAGATTCAACAATCCCGTGCTACAAGGCGAGTAACAAACTATGGAGCTTGTCTTTCTGTGCACCAGAGTGAATGTGCATGCATCCACACAAAATCCAGTTCCACAAAGATCCTACTCTATCTAGTAGATTTTGCAGCACCAGGCGCAGGTTCTGAGAGGAGTGTAAGTTATCCTCTCGTGGCTTCATCTTTCTCTCCTCAGCCATCCTTCAATCATAGCAGCTTTCTGTGCAACAAGACGTAGTGGCTAGCTGAACAATATGTCCAGCTTCAACTACCTTACTCAGCTCGTTTCTGCAGGCGCAACTAGTTATAGTTATGGATAGCATTATGCGGCTCCAAGTATATATTCTGATGCAGAAGGTTCCCATGCATAATTCTCAAGATTCACACCAATTCTTTTCCACGCAGTCTGCTTGTGCAGCAGTAAGCCGGGCAAAACCGGAAAGGAGTACCGGAGACCTTTCAAACCCTGGTTATATTTCGTAGATCATCAAGCTGGAGGGTACTTCGGATGCTTGCCAACATGATGAGCATTCTCAAAGATCAGATATTTTGTGCGATCCACCAATGGTAGAGGTATGTTCTAGTGCTACTGAAACAAAAGATAATCATATTTCAATCGTTGATCAGTTGGCCTAATCTGGAGTCGAACCACCAAAACTCATTGCCTTCGTAGGCTCGTTCAACACATTTTTCTGTTGATGCTATCAGGGTGTTGGCTATCCATATTAACCCAAAGGACTTTTGACCTAATCGTAAGACAAAATATCAATGTAACAAGCAATAAATTGGCAGATCCCTTCAACAAAAAATGTGTTCTCTTGCTCGGTGATCTTGCCCAACTACCCCTAGTTTGTAGTCACGCACAGGAGATTTGTAACACATGCCATATCACAAGTTCGGTCCACTGGCTACATGCAACTTTGTACAAGATGTCATGCTCTATAAGACATGCAACGGACCCTGAATCTATTCAGTTTCTCACCATTTTTTTCATGAAAGAAAACCAGTCGTAGATGAGATCAATTGTACCTTGGGTGCATGTATTATAGATGAAGCGCATGTGCATGACTACATCAACAATCTACTACGATAATCTGTACTCACATGTCAGACGTTCAACACCATAACAACCTTGCCTTGAATAAATTGTACAATCAAACCGACATTACAAAACTTGAAATGAAGACGAACGTGGGTAACATAAATGTCCTTCAGTAGTGGCTCCTAGACCCTAAGTTCAATGAGCTAGATTTGATCGCAATTTGTGTGCACTGCATGATCACTGAAAATATTGACTTGACAATCGGTGTGGAAAACGGTGCAACATGCATTGTCGATGCCATAACACAGAACACAGAAGGTGAAGCTGCATGTATCATTGTCCTCATTCATTGTATTAGGAACAACTACAAAATAAGAAAGGAAAAAAACAAAAAACTATAAAAGAAGAAAGGCAAAACACACTCCAATCCACCTTCAAAAATGCAAGCCGACGTGTTGCGCTACCATACCATTCAATGAAAAAATATATTTGAAATAATTTTCGTTTGGAAGAATTTACATCTAGCATGTATACTAGAAAAAACATTCATCTGTAGACATAGTAGTACAACCTTGCTTGGATATAATCTCAAATGTAGCTACCCCTATAATCTCTAACAATTGATGCACTTCACTTTGTCTCCTTCCATAGGATTTTTCAAGTATATATCCCTTTCACGCAGTGACACCCTTGCCAAATTAGTCATTCTCTTGTTGCGCTCAATACTAGATGCTAAATGTGAATTTGCATATGTCCTATTATATTCTACAGATGTTTTATAGCAAGGCCCACCAAGCAAGACTAGTTTTTTTTTTAAGTGTTCAAAATTTAAACGTATAAGATTAAAAGGTTGCAACATCTAGAATTTGAACTTGGTCATCATTGTTTCAATATGCATCCAAGATAGTGCAAATTAGAGAGAGAGAGAGAGAGAGAGAGAGAGAGAGAGAGAGAGAGAGAGAGAGAGAGAGAGATAGATAGATAGATTTTATTATCGTCCTCGGAGGTCAAATATGACCTATGGGACCAAAGTTACATGTGATGTAGTATGTGTATGGCTGATGAGTGACTCTCGATGCTCCAAAATTGTAGTGATGAGAGTCGCAATGGAGAGCCCACACTTTGGCTGGGAGAGGAAAGTGTGTAGGTCTAAGTTATGGCTGAAAATGTGAGAGAAGCAATTTCGGATGTGATCAAAAGCTGAGCACTCTAGTAGTGTGTGGTACTCAGACTCTCGAACTTGCAGTGAGCATAATGTGCACAATCAATTTGACTCTTCTCCATTGCCCCAACGCCCTATCTCGCATCGAAGGAAATGGAAGCTAAGCCAAATTGCTGTGATAGTGCGTATCGCGGACAAGGGAATAGGCTCAAGCATGTAAGTGTCAGTACGGTTTCCTCTCTCAGCGAAGAACATGGTTTTGTAGTTGGGGGCAATATAGGTGGTGTAATGTATGAAGCGTGACCCACCGGATTTCTCCCAAGCCGTAATACATTAGCGTTGTAGAAAAGCTTCATTCACTTGAGAGTCAATTGAAGCATCATGTAGCAAGTGTAATGCATCCCATATCCCAAACCACTTCTTTATGTCTTGCATCCATCCCGTGCTCAAGATCTTGCTTTTATGCATCTTTTGAACTTTTTTTCTTGCTTCCCATGCAATTGTAGGAAGTCAATGTGAGGGGTTTTGACGCATCTTTATCATGTACTCCACAACCCTTTCCATGCCCATAACCTCAATTGGAAGAGATCCCGACTCAAGAAGTAGGAGCATATATGGTGTTTGTGTCTTAACTTGGAGAAAGTTTGTAAGAAAACGCTTTTGGACATTCTCAAACTCTTTCCACGTAGACTTTGAGATGCTCCCGCCCCACACTTCAACTCCATAAAGAAGAACCTGTGTCACCAATGCATCAAAAAGATACTTCTTGAGAACCCAACACTTGATGTTTCCCGCATTACACATGTTCTCAAATGCATAATATGCTCTCTTTCCCGCTTCCAAATGACGCATAGCACATTCATGCCACTTGTGATTGGATGGAACCTCAAGGCCAAGGTACTTAAAGCTCTCAACAACTTCAAGTGTCTCGTTGTTGTACACAATGCATGGCTTCTCCTTATGGTTGGTTTTCACAAGCATAACCTTTGTTTTGGATTCATTTACAATCAGCCCACTATGTAAGAAAAAGTTCTCAAGGACAACCATAAGCTTTTGTGCATCTTCTAAAGTGTGTGCTAGAAGCACTACATCATCCGCATACAACAAAAGCATGATTACCGCATTGCAAATAGTGACCTTTTCAATGCCTTCTTCTTGCATGCTCAACATGTTGCCACTGAAGTGTGGCTGCTGGGTGAGTATCATTCCCGCAATTACATTGTTGTTATGTGCTTCTGGCTTGTGTGAACAGACAGCCGGTAGAGGTAGTCAAGAACCATTGAGCTTTGCCGTTGGGTTCATTTGAACCGAGCCTCATTGGAAGGTGAAAATACATTAGATTTTTACATAAGTCTAGATTGTTTGACAAGTTTGTTATAAAAAAACATGCCAATTAAAATGGTCTCTTGGAAAGGGTAGGGTCCCAAACCAAGGTAGCGTCAATCTCTTTCTATCTACACAAACATGCATGGCTAAAGAGAGGAAGAGTCTCGAGAAAGTTTGAAACACTTAGAGCCGAGTCGCGCCTGGGAGGTGTGGGGACACTGGGGTTGGCATATTTTTACTAATACTCGGTCGCACTCCATCGCCAAGGCAAGTGCCGGGATTTTCGTATTTCCACTGCAGTGTATTGAAAAGGTAGGGGTTAAGCGAAGTTTGCGTGGATTTGACCGGTGCAGCCAGTAGATTTGTTTCGTTCGCCTTCAACTGCACGTACATCTCCACTTGCCACCTCCTCGTCCCGGACTGTCTGCGCTCAAACCCAGCCAACCAGTAGATCTTTAATATCTTCAAGTACTTGGCATTGGGTGCGACCAGGGGGTTAGTGGGAATAGAGTTAATACTCTGTTATTTATTTGGGAACCCCAATACCCCTCGGTGCGGATGGAGAATTTGTAGTCGTGTTCATAACATTCCTTTGAGTGCCCTATTTTTCACTTTGTATTTGAAATAACCACCCTCATTTGGTCACAAAGAACGAAGGTAGTAATTGAAGAATGGTATCCATTAAATCATGGGGCCACTATGTCCACGAATTGTTAATGTCGATGTCGCAATAACCAAGGTCCATAGCATGCAATAGCAATAGCCAAGGTCAATAAAAATACAATATCTTTCATTTGTTGTACCATTATCTGTGTGACATGCTCATAAATGGCTCCAACTATTACACCCAAGGGGGATGTTCCCTCAAGGCCATAATCAAGGAGACATGAGAAAAATTCTTCTTTTACACTTGTGGTGGTGTTTCAAAGCAATAGGTAAACCTTGACGGGTTTGCCTTTTTTGATGAAGTACCTTGTTTTTTCTTGCTCGGTTTAAAGCTCGCTCGAAAAATCTCGCTCGCAATTTGGAATTCCTCTTCTATATGTGACAATGTGGAAAAAAAAAAGTAAACCCTATTGTTGAACCCACGTGATAGGCATTTTCTATTGTAGTCCCTGAGAATACATGTAGATCCCAAGAAAATTGAAGCCATTCAATCATGGCCTAAACACAAAAAATTTGCATGAACTTTGTTCTTTTCTTGGTCTATACAGTTATTACAGGAAGTTTGTACGTAACTTTGCTTACAAATCTCATTACCTCACTCTCGTGTTAAAGAAAAATTATCCTTATGTATGGTCTGATTTGCAAGAAAGTTCCTTTAATGCACTCAAGAATGCTTTGATAAATGCACCAGTACTACAATTGTCTGATTTTGATAGACCATTCTTTGTCGTAGTCACTGATGCTAGTGGAAAAGGTATCGATGCAGTCCTTATGCAAGATAACCATCCACTTGCATTTGAAAGTTGTAAATTTAAACCGTCTGAAACAAAATTTAGTACATATGACAAAGCATTGTATGTTGTTGTACATGCCTTGAAAATTTGGAGACACTATTTAATGGGTGCTGATTTAATCATCAAAACTGATCAACAAAGTATCAAGTACTTATTTTCTCAACCCTTAATAGATGATAGACATATTAAAAGGGGGCTACCTTCATTCAAAGTTTTCAACACAACATTCAATACCAATCCGGTAAGGAAAATGTTGTAGTTGATGCTTTGAGTCGAAGACCCTCTCTTAATAAGTTATCAACCATTACGGGTACTTCATTTGATTCACACTACAAGAGGTTCTTCATATTAGCAACGCTAGCAGTGCAAAGCTCAAATGTTAAAATCCACGGCGTCCCTATGGGGCATCACTATGACTGCCGCTATGCAACAAATAGTATAGTGACGGTCATAGCGACACCCATAGCAACACAGATAGGGGTAAAAATAAATCGAGAGCACCAAAAACTCAGATCTCAGATCTGAGTTTCGGTGCGCTAGCAAAACAGACAAACCCGCGCTCTCCCTCTCTCTCCCCCCCCCCCCCCCCCCCCCCCCCCCCCCCCCCCCCCCACACACACACACACACACACGAGGAGAGGAAGGAGAGCCAGGTATGCTCCTTCCCTCTCCTCCCTCTCATGTTCCCTTCCCCTCTTTCTCTCTCTCCCTCTCTCTCTCTCTCTCTCTCTCTCTCCCCTCCCCACACACACACACGAGGAGAGGAAGGAGAGCCAGGTATGCTCCTTCCCTCTCCTCCCTCTCATGTTCCCTTCCCCTCTTTCTCTCTCTCCCTCTCAATCGTAAACAAAAAACACATACACATACATTGAATGCATGCATAAACAAAGAATGCATACACACACACATTGAGAGAGGAAGAGAGAGAGACAGAGACAGAGAGAGAGAGATAAAGTAAAGAGAGAGAATGAGTGAGACAGAAAGATATATAAAGCACAAAGAGAGAGAAGAGGAGAAAACAAAGAGAAAGAGAAAGAGAAAGACACACACACACACAAAACAAAGAGAGAGAGAGAGGTAAGGGAAGAAAACAAAGAGAGAGAGAGATAAAAAAAGTAGAGAAAATATGAAATGAAATGCTATATTAAGATTTAGGGTTAGGTTAGATTTAAAATTATATTTAAGATTATGTTAGATTAAGATCTAAGATTAGGTTAGATTACATTTAACTTATATTTAAAATTTATGCTAAATTTAAAATTAGCTTAGACTTAACACTAGAATGGTAACCTAACAGTCGGGGTTTTGGGAAAAAAATCCAAAACCATGGTAGATCCACTCATTTTAAAAAATCCTTTCATGAGCTTATAGTTCAATAACTACTACATATGGAAAAAATGAGAAACTTGTAATTTTTCTCATCACTTGGTCACTACAAGCCTCCAAAGTTGATGGACCAGTGCATTTTGCCCAAAACAACAATTTCTTACGGTTGATTGCATATAAATAAGAGTGGGGATTTTTGTAGGACATGAGATAAAATGCCCCGTTAACTTCAATGGGTTGGTGACCAAAACATATGGTTGATTTTACCTCACTAATTTTTTTTTGGGCAAAAATGATAGGTACAAAAAAGTTGCATTTTTGCCATTCTGCGGACCTATCATCAAAGTTTCTATAGTCACGCTCCATACAAATACTATATACATGTTTTCTTGGTTCCCTTTAGGTCTTTGGATTCAAAAGGAGCCATGGAGCATGTCAAAAGGATAATGGATCTTTTAGAATTGAGACCTTGGGGGCAATGATAAAGTGCTAAATACAGCAAACATGAAAAAACTGAGTTAAGCATTATGACCTCTAGAAACCCATAGAAACTACTCAATATCTAGCCAAGTTTGTAGTCTATGATTAGATATGGTTACTACCTACAAAATACACACAATTGGCCTAAGAAACTAGCAATATTGAGAAAGTTATACTTGCTACTCTAAAATGTATTGTATTCTTCAACAATCAAAAAACTCCACCATCATCATATACTATGCTATATAGCATATTAGGTCCCCCAAAACTCAAGGAAGATTAGCTTTATGTTATACATTACACTTACACAATCAAAATTTATTTTGGATATCAAGAAAGCCACCAAAAAAATCATAAAAGTGCTAATTTTGGCCAAAAAACAGGATTATGCAATTCTTGTAAATTGGTCATAACTTTCAATTTTTACACTTAGCTCTCCCTACAAGCATCAAAACATGTTGAGAACTATGAAGGCCTAACCTCTAGCCATCTAAACCTCACAAACATGAAGTTTAGAGTGGTATAGTTTCCAAAAATTGAAAAAAAAGTCAAAAACAGGACCCTTTTTTCACACAGTTTAGGTTCAAAAATGTTATGCAAGAGTAAGGTTAATGGGAGATCAATACTCCAAAAAAAATGCTAAGTTTTTTTCAGCTCATAAGGCAACTTTCTGGATATATAGCACCTAGAAATTCATTTTCATACTCTTCAAATAATTCAAGCAAAATGGTCACTTAAGAGGACACAAAAGTGTCCAAGGACATAAAAGTGTCCTGTTACCATTTTAGTGTTAAGATTAGGTTAAGATTTAAATTAGACTTAAGATTAGGTTAGATTACATTTAAGTTAGATTACATTTACGTTTAGGTTAGATTTGAGATTAGATTAGATTAGATTAGATTACATTTACGTTTAGGTTAGATTTGAGATTAGATTAGATTTAGATTTATGTTAGATTTTAAATTAGGGCAAGATTTAAGATTAGCTGGGTTAGATTTAAGATTATATTAGATTTAGATTTAGGTTAGATTTTAGGGCATGTCAATGAAGGGGGAGTTCCAGCTAAGCTCAAGGCTTTGCCCAAAGAGAAAACACTAGGTACACAACAATATGTATATTCCCATCAAAATTTGACACCTATTAACTCACACACTAACCATGTTCAATTAGCTCAAAATCTCCATATGTTCAATTGGGTTAGATTTAAGATTATATTTTGAATTTAGTTTTTATATTAAAATCTACCTTCGGGATTATGAAAAAAAATTAGAGTTAGGCCAACGGTGATCCCTCTCTTTCTCTGTACAGATACGACCTTAATTGGAAAGCTTTCAACGGCATGATACTCAGATTGGAGGCCAACAAGTAATGTGCTAAGTAATCCCTCGAACAAGGATCTGTTGTGAAGAGATGTTAAGATGTTGTAAATTGCTACAACTAAAGAAGAGGCAAAGGGGTTTTGTCCACTACATACACTGTCATGTAGACGTCGGTGTGTGGATTTCTTGTACCCACAAATATAGGCATTGACCAATAAAGACGAGATTATAACCCGGTGGTCTGATCTACGTGCACCTCTAGACCAAGGTGTGCGGGGATCCGACATGACTAGAGAATGTGAGGTAGTTTACAGTGTGATCAAAGAGAGAGAGATAAAAGACGAAGAATTCCAATAGAAGATTAAATTTATGTCCAAGTTATAAGGTTTTTACATTCATTATGAGTAGTGACGACGATGTGGGGCCGTCCAACCAAAACACCTATCAACGATCTTATGTCCTTGTAATCAATGCAAACATGTTGTACGACAGACAAGACGCGTTTCTTTGCAGCACGTTTGCAAATTTGGCGAGTTTGATCCATCTATTATAGATCGAGTTGTTGCCAATTATAACTCGTCGGACTCTGACACTGGCCAATAGGCAAAAATCTTGCAACCCAATAGACGTATTCACAGGCGCTTTGGTCAAGCAGCATACGTGAGGCCACAAGATGTAGCGTCTGATAACTTGGAGGATGATCATGTGGACCACATTCCCAACAAGGCTATGTTTGAGCCCGAGATCAATGATATGATCGAGACGACCATGGATTCAGAAAGGCTTATCTACAAGCGTATGAAAAATCAAGCCGAAACGCCATTGTATGATGGAGCACGTGTGTCAGGATCGAAGGCTCTCCTGGTTTTTCTCAACATGCACGCAAAGTTTGGATGGAGTGACACTAGTGTCACAGCACTTTTTAGATGATCTATTACAATGTGTTTACTTCAATGAAAAACTCTAGACGTATAATGATCTGATAGATTACTTACAGAAGTGTACCGCATTTCTTTTGTTGTGTAGGTTGCTCGAAGAGCACATACTGACAGCTGATAATGTGATGCCAGATTTGAGAGAGGAAGCAAGAAAGATCTTGTGAAACTTGGGGATGGATTACAATTCGATTCATGCTTGTCCTAACGACTGCATTCTTTTGAGAGGGGAATACATAGACATGGAGAAGTGTCCGACATGTGATTCCAAGAGATATCGAGTAGATCTCCACGGATAACAAATTCCACAAAAGGTTTTGCGACATTTTCCTCTGCTTCCTCGCATCAAGAATTTCTTTGAATGTAGGTCCATGGCTACCCTAGCATCATGGCACGAGGAGAATAGATCTTCGATGGTGTGCTACGGATTCCTGCAAATTGCACAGCCTGGAAACATATAGACGATACATGGCTGAATTTTTCCAGGGAAGCTCAAAATTTGTGCATAAACCTGGCTATGGATGGCATGAATCCATTTGGTTAGAGGTCAACATCTTCTAGTGTATGGCCCGTTGTCATCGTCCACTACAACATTCCCCCATGGTTGACTACCAAGAAGGGGCACCTGTTTCTAAGCTTGATTGTGTCGGGGTGGTATAAAGTGAAGAATATGGATGTGTATCTTTGTCCACTATTGGAAGAGCTACAATAATTGTGGATTGGCATAGAAGTGGTGCATATGATCCGACACACAGGTCCACGGAATGCTTTGATAATCGGCATTCTAATGTGGTACATGCATGACTATCCCGGAGTAACAGGATGCTCAGGTGATTTATACTCAAACTCAAATACTATAAATCTTGGTTTTTCTCAAGCTTCTCTATTGTCATGTGTATACATGCAAGGCTTTAAACAAGTGGATACAGAGCATGTGTCACATGTGGACCTAGACTTAATGCACGTCGGTCACCCTCACTAAAGAAGCAAATCTACGAAGGTCATCAAGTGTATCTTTTATAGAATCATGAGTTACGCGACGATTTTTTGGGAAGAGAGCCACTGAGGATGTCTGCACAAGCATGGTTAGAGCAGAAGGAGATGTGTGATGACAGTTTACCCCCAAGGATGAAGAGACTCTCTCTATGGTACGAGTTACCATATTGGCCCAGACTCATGATCAATCACTTGCTCGATCCAATGCACATATTCAAGAATGTGGGTAATCTACTGTGGGACCATCTAATCTGCAAGAAAGATACTTTGGGAGCCAGAGCTGACCTTAGAAATGTGGATTGTATGGAGCAATAGTGGCCGTAGACAGCACCCAATGGATCAATAAAACTCCCTAAAGCGCCATGGATTTTGACAGGAGCCCAAGAACGCAAAGTAAAAGAGACCATTCAATTTGTGCGGATACCCACTAGCGTAATGCACTCGCTTCGAACGTGTTTCACTAAAGAAGGGAAGCTTACTGGTTTAAAGTCACACGGCTGGAATAATATGTGTCAGGTATGTTTGAAGTGGAATATATCATAGTGAAAATTGTGTATCAAATTCATGTAAAGGTCTTTAATATCATTGCTAGACGTGTTTTGCAATTTATTTTACCAGTGTCCATTGAGGGATGTTTGTCTCCTGAAGTCCATACCACAATCTACAAACTTGCGAAGTTGGTGCAATGGATCTCACAAAAGGAGATCCATTACCATTTGCCAAACTAAACACTGCGGAGGTTGTGTGCATGTTTGAGAAACACTTTTCCTACTACCATGCTAACCATTCAAGTACATCTTCTTGTTCACATAGTTGATGAGGTGGAAATAGTTGGCACTATACATTCCAAATGGATGTTCTTTTTAGAATGTTTCATGAAAACTCTCAAGGGATATGTGCGTCAGAAGGCACGTCCGGAGGTGTTTGGAGGTGTTTTGAGGTGATAACAACATATAAGTGCCCACCCAGTCAAGGCGCCCGTTGGGTCAGTCGACCAAAGTTTTGATGTGGTCACATTATTTTTCCAATGTTTAATACATCAAACCTCGTAAAAGCCTAATGACAGTCGTCTATGTCAAGTCTAAGTCAAAGATGTAATTTTTCCAATGATGTATGTAAAGGTCCAAGAGAAGTTGGACGCCGGCCACTTTAGAAAGCCCTAGGTATATAATACACTAAGGTTAGTGGGAAAGGGGAGATTATTTTTTGAAGATAAGTGACTATTGAGTTAAGCACAGAGAGCTTCCTCTTTGCTCAAACTTGTAATCATCGCTTCTGTGGCTACGGTAATCCAAATTCAGTTTTGTTTCTTGCATTGTGTTCCTCTTACTCTGCTCTTTCATTCAAGTGTAAGCATTCAAGATTCGTGAAGGTTTCAAACGCATCCGTTTAGGTCTTAAATCGCTGTTTTGAGTGTTTATATGCGTATTTTATGTTGTTTTGACCCTAGGAGAGGCTTTAGGATCATCCGTTTACTGTTTTTGCGTACTGTGGGACGAACGATCGTGATCTTTGTACCTCTCCAGAATGTTGTGACAGTGATAGGATATGTTCCTGATAGTCCCCTGTAGCTTCCCTTCAAGTTTCGTGCGATTCCGATATGATTTGCATGGTGAACAGGCATGATGACTGTAGAGCTGTGTAGAAGGACATAAGCAGATTACTTGGCTTTGGTGCGATTGATTTGCTTGTAGAGTTAGTAGTTGCATCTCTTCGTGTTCACTTCATTAGGGCTGACATCCTAATGAGTTTCCATGCCTCATCCGAGTCGCTTCCCCTATATCGATAATTTTATGTTGATGCTTGAGAGCTATGCTATGGACGTCCGTCGCGGCGACCCGCAAACATTGGCGCCGTTGCCGAGGAATGAATCTTAGGTGATGAGTGACCGAGTGCATATTCAAAGTTGTTACCATATACATGTGGTAGTGATGTGTGTGAACACACTAGGACCGCCGGGGCATTTTTTCCCTCTTTAGGAGGTTTTTTCCCCCGTGCATTGTATATACGCCCATCACTCTAGGGCTATCTATCTTTCCATTGCACACTAAGTAACAAACTCTCTATTGTGTGCCTTGAGCTTCCTTCGTCTTCTCTAAGCTGTGTGTGTTTCTCTGCAACCCTAATTCCAACAATTGGTATCAGAGCAGGTCACGTCCTCCCGGGCTTAGTCGCCAGTTGCTCCAGCACACGCCTACTCACTTTCTCCGATTTCAGTGAGCTTTGGCGAGCGTTTGCAGGTCGACAAATTTTTTGGGTAAGCTCGAAGAGCTTGGTCCGCTCAGAATTTTGATTTGGGCTCATTTCGGCCTCCGTTTCCACTACAGGCAGTACTGCACAGGCTATTTCGTCATTTTGTGCAGATTTTCTGTCAGTGCCGTTTTCTGCATAACAGGTGCCTTATAGTCTTCTACGGTTTGTGCTATATAGCACAAGTTGTTCCCGCTCCATTTCTCCTATTTTCGGACAGTTTTCACATCAGGTGCAGCATTTACCATGGCTGACAACAACAACACAGATGTGTTCAAGATGTTTGGTGCTGAGGACACGTTGGATGGGGACAACTACCCTATGTGGGCTTATATGATGCAACATGTTCTTGTGTCAAAAGGTGTCTGGAACATTGTGCAGGGCATTGATGTACGTCCTGGTTCTGAAGATGTAGGCGATGTTGAGGATGTTGCAGGTCTTGCTGCAAGGATTGCAGCTGTTAGAGTTGTTTTGCCTACGGCAGAACAAGCTCGTTGGGATGTTAAGGATGCACAGGCTCATGCATTGATTGCGTTGTCTGTGAAGCGCACCATTATTCCTCACATCCGTTCAGCAAAATCTGCAAAACAGGCTTGGGATATTCTAGCAGGTCTTTATGCAAGCCGCAATGAGGCTAAAATTGCTTTGCTGCGTAAAGAGCTAGAGTCGAAGATTATGCATGAGGAAGATGATATGGACACTTTCCTTGCTAGTGTCAAGGATATCAATGAGCAACTCATTTCTGCAGGTGAAGTCATTTCGGACAGTTCCCTTGTGCAGACTGTTCTTGATGCCTTACCAGATTCCTACCAGACTTTTGCTAGTACTTGGAGACTCATGACCCAAGGAAATCCTGAAGTTGTCAAGTTTGATGCATTATGCACATTGCTGTTGCAAGAGTCACTTTCTAGAAAAAACAGGACTAGGCAGCGTGCAGTTGAACAGGCTTTTATTGCTTCTCAAAGAAAGGGTGGTAACAGTAATGCAGCCACTTCTTATGGTTCTGCTGCGAGTGGCAAAAATTCTGTTCCTAATGCTTCTGCTGGCAGCACTTCGTCTGGCAATTCTGGTGATAAGGGCAAAAAGAAGATGCGTTGCCATTATTGTAAAGCCAATGATCACTTGATCAAGTCGTGTCCTAAGTTGAAGTCCAAAGAGGCTAAGAAGAAAGAGGGTGGTTCCACTGCAAATGCTGGTTCCACTACAAATGCAGCCATTGTTGAGTCTTCTGTGAAAGGAGATTCTGATGCTGATGTTGATGCAGAATGGGCTTTTAGCGCAGAGTGCACTTACAATCCTGCTGTCCATGATGCATGCTTGTCAGTTGCTGCAGATTCACATGTGTGGTATTTCGACAGTGGTGCTACAAAGCACATTACCTCACATCGTGAATTGTTTACCTCTCTCGAGTCTGTCCCTCATGGGAATTCAGTCACTTGTGCCAACAACGCCTCTTATCCAGTTCATGGAGTTGGAAAGATTGTGCTCACTGCTGCTAATGGCAGTTCCTTCACACTTGTTGATGCACTTTATGTACCTGGGATCAAGAAGAATCTCTTGTCTGTATCCGCACTTGCTAGACTTGGACTTGTAGTCAAATTTGTGGATGACAGATGTACAGTTCATGATCTCAGTTTTGGTGATGAAATTGTTGCATCTGGGCTTTTGTGTCGTGGGCTGTATAAGCTCACTTTTTATGACAAGTGTGGACAAAATTTTGCAAATGCTGTTGCAGATTCAAGGGCTATTTCAGATGCAAAACTTTGGCATGCACGTTTTGGTCATGTGAATTTTGCCAGTTTGCTGCGTTTGCAGAAATCTGATATGGTTGCTTCTTTGCCGCCTCTTGAAGCACCTATCAAACATGTTTGTGAAGGCTGTATTCTGGGTAAAATGCAGCGTTCTAAGTTTCCAAAGGATGGTTCAGTTAGGGCCACATGCAGGTTGCAGCTTGTGCATAGTGATGTTTGTGGGCCCATGCAAACTCCGTCCTTGGGCAATTACCTGTACTTCGTGACTTTCATTGATGATTACTCCAGGCATGCATGGGTATTTCCGCTTAAAGCGAAGTCCGAAGTTTTTATGTGCTTCAAACAATTTTTGGCTATGGCTGAAAATGTCTCAAAATGTACTATGGGCACCCTCCGTTCCGATCGAGGGGGGGAGTATATGTCTCATGAATTTAATGCATTTCTGGCTAGTCGTGGGATAAAACACCAATGTACAGTGCCTTATACACCTCAGCAAAATGGTGTTGCTGAGAGGAAAAATAGGTCACTAACGGAAATGGCACAATGTATGGTCAAAAGTCAAGCTTTGCCGCATTCCTTTTGGCTTGAGGCCATCATGTGTGCCACTTATGTACTTAACAGGTGTCCTACGAAAGCTTTGCAGTCTATTACTCCATATGAAGCATGGCATGATAGAAAACCTTCTATTGAGCACATGCGTGTTTTTGGCTGTTTGGCATATGCTTTGGTGCCACAAGTGCAGCGCAGAAAATTGGATGATAAGGCAGTCAAATGTATTTTTGTTGGTTATAGTGCTGAAAGCAAAGGTTACAGGTTGTATCATCCGCAAACAAAACGTATTCTGGTTTCACAGGATGTAGTGTTTGTGGAAGACTCTGTTCAGCCCTTGCTATCATGTACTAGAGACAGTAATGTAAGCTCATAGGACATTTATGACACTTTGTTGCCTCTTTTCAGTGGTGGAAATACGAATGTAAGTTCGAATGAGGCAAATGTACAGCCTATGGGGGTTTCTGAAAATGTTTTAGAACAGCCTATTACTGATGCAGATGTACATGATGTACTTGATGAGGAAAGGGCTGAAAATGAGCAGGCTAGAGGTATGCCAAAATGGCTGGTGCACACTTTACGTGACAGTAAATTGGATGCACCTTTATCTAGTCCTACTCGTTCAGGCTCTCGCCATGCATCTTATGCATCAGATTGTTATGCTTTGGCTGTGTCTAGTTTACATGATGTTGAGGAGCCTCTGTCTTTTGATGAAGCACAGAATTCAGAAAATTGGATTGCTGCCATGAAATCAGAATATGATGCACTTATAGAGAATGACACATGGACTTTATGTGATTTGCCTCCTGGCAAAAAGGCCATTGGTACGAAGTGGGTTTACAAGTTGAAACGCAAGCCGGATGGTGAGATCGATCGCCATAAGGCTCGACTTGTTGCAAAGGGTTATGCACAACAAAAAGGCATAGCTTATGAAGAGACTTTTGCTCCCACTTGTCGTATGACTACTGTGCGTTTTCTATGTGCATTGGCAGCTCATTTTGGTTGGGATGTACATCAATCAGACATTGTTACTGCTTTCTTGAATGGTGACATATTTGAGGAAGTTTATGTAACGCAGCCTCGCGGTTTTGTCATAAAAGGACAAGAGGACAAAGTGTGCAAATGTAAGAAGGCTTTGTATGGGTTGAAGCAATCTCCTCGTGCTTGGTATGAGAAAGCTGACACTCATTTGGTTAAACAAGGCTTTCGTAACAGTCCAACAGAAAGCACATTGTATGTAAAGCGTGAGGATGATGTATTTCTCATTGTGGTTCTTTATGTTGATGATTTGCTGATCACTGGACCAAATGAGAGACATATTGCTGAATTTAAGGCTGATTTGAATGCTACTTTCAAGATGAAAGATTTGGGGCTATTGCATCATTACTTGGGTATACAGTTTAAGCAGTGTGATGGTGGTATTGCCTTGTGTCAGAAAAGTTACATAGAGACATTGCTATGTAAGTTTGGACTTGAGGATTGCAAACCTATTGCCACTCCCATGGAAACAGGTTTGAAGTTGAGTCTACATGATGCTGGCGATCCTGCTGATGTCACTCTTTACCAAACTGTTGTTGGCTGCCTCATTTATGTATGCAACACGAGGCCAAATATTCAGTTTGCAGTCTCGCAGGTCAGCAGATTTATGCATAGCCCAGGGTCTAAGCATTGGCAGGCTGTCAAGAGGATTTTCCGCTACCTTAGTGGCACTTTACATCTTGGCTTGTTTTATCCCAAGGGGGGATCATTGTCGCCAGACTTACATGCTTTTTCGGACTCAGATTGGGCTGGTTGCTTTGACACGCGAGTGTCCACAAGTGGTTTTTGTTTCATGCTTGGCAGTTCATGTATATCATGGTTGAGCAAGAAGCAACCTACTGTGGCCACTTCGAGTTGTGAGGCTGAGTACAGGGCAGTCTTCACAGCTACGGTTGAGTGTGTATGGCTCAGACGCCTTATGGCTGACTTGGGTGTTGGACAGGACACTGCCAACACTATCTACACTGACAGTCAGAGCGCATTGGCAGTTGCGAGGAACCCAGTTTTCCATGCTCACACAAAGCACATTGAGGTGCATTACCACTATGTCAAGGAGAGGCTCTTAGCACGAGAGATCATCTTGGCTTATGTGCCAACACAGGACAACCTTGCAGATCTTTTCACAAAGGCATTGTCTCGTGAGAAGCTTGAAGCTTTCCGCAAAGCTTTGGGCTTACTCCCCTTTGTGGACCGATCCTGTCCTCAGGGCATGGCACTTCCCTTTACTCATGTGCCAGCTCTCGTTCACCGCATCACTCCAAGGGGGATTTGTTACCATATACATGTGGTAGTGATGTGTGTGAACACACTAGGACCGCCGGGGCATTTTTTCCCTCTTTAGGAGGTTTTTTCCCCCGTGCATTGTATATACGCCCATCACTCTAGGGCTATCTATCTTTCCATTGCACACTAAGTAACACACTCTCTATTGTGTGCCTTGAGCTTCCTTCGTCTTCTCCAAGCTGTGTGTGTTTCTCTGCAACCCTAATTCCAACAAAAGTTTTCTTATTGTTCCAAAAGATAATTTTCATTCCATTTACATTTCAGTGAAGCATCTAGACCCCTGGTTTAGTGCTTAGTGGAGTCTAGGGTCGGTGGACTCGCTAGATCTACTCTTGAGAGATATAGGGAGTTGTGAGTGAGGTTGCTTTAAGAATTTTTTCTCTTCAAATTTCTTTGTATTGATTGAGTACTGATCCATCATCCGCTTTTTATCCTGTTTGTGTTGTTTGATTTATTTTCTTATGTTCTTTCATTTCTGTACTTAGGAGTAGGATAAGTAAATCACATTCCAGTCAGATTTGGGGTAAAAGTTAGAGTCGAGAAACCAAAAAACTATAACTTTGGAAAAAAGGCCATAAGACTCTGAAATTTTGAAGACCAAACAGAGCTGTAATTGATTCAAATCACAAAGTGGTAGCACCAAACACTGGGAAACACTTGTCAGAGGGAGCAGACAAAATTTCATTAGATTTGGCCCAGGTACTACGATCGCGATCGGTGTACCTCAGTGTCAGAATTGTACAAGATTTGAGATGTGCCTTCCTGATAAGATTCTAAACAAGTTTGTCTAAAGCAACCACACCCAAAAACATCAAAAATCAAGGAAATCAGGCCACTTGGGTAAAACTAGCCTGACAGACCCAGAAACTGTAAAATCTTGACTTTTGGTGATCCAAATGCAAAAATACTTGGGGGGTAGCCTTAAAACATCAGTGTCTACAAGCATGCCAAATTTGGTCTAATTTGGGCTTCAAACTACGATCGCGATCGGTGTACCTAAGTACCAGATTTTGACCAGACTTTACCTGTGGACTCCCCAAACATAAAAGTCTAAAGGACCTATGGTCAAAAACCACAAAAAACTGGTCAAAACCACTGAATATAGATCCAAGTCAAAAACTGCTAAACTAGCATAGAAATTGACTTTCAGAAGACCAAAACACATCAAGACTGAGAAGAAACCATACAGAGGGATAGCCTGTACACAGGACAACCCCAGATAGCTTTCAAATCCCAAAACAAACACCAAAATCAAGTCAAACTAACAGATTCAGGAAAACAAACACTTCAGACCAAGAAACTGTAGATTCTTGACTTTTTTGAGTCCAAATTCAAAAAGATTTGGTAGGTAGTCTTAAAATAGCCTAGTGAACAAGCTGGTGAAGTGTCATCCAATTTGGGCTCTAAACTACGATCGCGATTGGTGTACCTCAGTGCCATATTTTGACCAGACTTTACCCACACATACACCTAGGTTATATAAGATACCAGGAGTTTTCAAAATTCAAAAAAAAATCACCAAAATAGCCAAAAACAGCAGACAGTCAAGAAACCACTGCAGCAGACCAAGATCTAGTGAAAACATGACTTTTTCTTGTCCAATTTCAAAAAGATTTGGGGAGTAGACTCTACACATCATTGTCTACCATATCCACAAGTTTCATCTAATTTGGGCTCCAAACTACGATCGTGATCGATGTACCATAGTGACAATTTGAGTTGAGACTTGGTGAGTAGGTAGTTGATAACTAGACAAACAACTTTCTCAAAAGAACCAGGGTCAAAAAACCAAAA
Organism: Adiantum capillus-veneris; assembly: GCF_014529385.1. Classification (NCBI taxonomy): domain Eukaryota; kingdom Viridiplantae; phylum Streptophyta; class Polypodiopsida; order Polypodiales; family Pteridaceae; genus Adiantum; species Adiantum capillus-veneris. The sequence continues at coordinate 72,589,993 of NC_140953.1, read as the reverse complement.
GACATTTGTCAAATAGAACAAACACTGATCACTGATCCTTCAAAACAAAATTTTGAGAAAATTCAAGTTTTTGTGATCCAAATGCAAAGTGGGTTTGGGAATAGACTAATCATACCCATGTCTATCAACTCTTAAAATTTCATGCAAAAAGGAGCTGGAACTACGATCGCGATCGGTGTACCCCAGTGACATTTTGGATTGAAAATTTATGAGTAGGTAGCTGACATCTAGTGCAACATATTTTCCAAAAGGAGCAAGATCAAAAAAGCAAAAGAAAGTGGTCAAAAGTCCCAGTTACATAATCAGGCCAATAACTGCAAAACCACCTGGGATTTGGGTTTTCATTGGTCAAAACATCTCCAAATTCAAAAATACAAAGACACTTGGTATCAAGACATCAAGGGCTAGCTACTGTGCAAAAATCTTCCAAATCTGTGACAGGGGGTCAATGATCGCGATCGGTGTACCTCTACATAGTGGGGGTATCTAACTTCATAAGTTTGTAGATCTACTTGAGTACATCCCAAATCTCAAGTTTGAGTGAAAAATACCCTCTGGAAGCCAACATACAAGCCAAAGTTCCTGTGTTCTAGTCCTGAGACTGTTTTGACTGCTGTTTCAAGTGCAGTTCACTAAAAGTGCTCTAACTTTTGATAGACAACTCCAAATTGAGTCAAGTATAGCTACGAAGAAAGCTTGCGGGCAATACAAACCAAGAGTTTGGTTATAGAGTTGAATTTTTCTAGGTTTCCTAAATCCAAACTTTTAGGGTACCCCAAGACCAATTTCCAGAGACCAAAAAAGTCACAAATTCCTAAATTTTTAGAGACTTGACCAGGGGCAAAAAGGGATTGTGTGCACTAAGCCAAGGTGTTCTTATTAAGGACCATCTTGAGAGTATTGAGTGAGGCTTAAACATGACAACTCATCCATCATTAGAGTTTCCCACTCAACTCAGAGCTATGACACCTACACAAACAGCCAGAAATACTGCAACACCTATAACAAGAGGGTTGAGACAATCATATCAAGCCAAACCTCAAGGCATGGATCATGGATGTTCGTCAAGTGATCATGTAGCTCACTGGAAGCCAAACCGATCAACTAAAATGCGGGAGTTTGGAAGAACAAAAGTGGAAATTGTTGTAGACTTAGAGGAGAAGCATCCTCTAATCAACAAACCCAACGTGAGGTTCATCAAAACCAATGAAGCCACGAGAGTTCTAACGGATTACACTTATGATGGCCTTTATAGGTTACCTATTGGGGATCAAAACAACTTCTATAGATGTTTAAATTCCATCATTGAAGAGTTGACAGACTACAAGAACCTCTATGCCTTCACATACACAGATGACCAGGGAGTGCAAGTTCTAATGGTAGATAAGTATGGACGAGAGTACAAACTTATCAGCCCAAGTGAGCTAGAAATATATATATACATGGGTACTCCAATCTCTGCTACTACTTTCAACCGAGTGTAAGCGTACCAGGGTTTTTTGAGACTGATTTGCAAGAAGCTAACATTGAAACTATGGACTCAAATGGACCTCAAACATCCAAATAGCTATTCACGGGAGTGTAGCTCCTACCTCATTGAGTGGAACCAAGAGACCACCAATTAGACTTACAAATACATCAACATTTCCAAAACATGTCTCAAAGGGGATTCCACCAGGATTTTCTCCAAGACGAGAAGAAGGAACGAGGGATATCTTTGTAAGAGACCCCAACACGCTAAGATACATGGTTGAACCAAAACCAATGAGACCATATCAATTGGCCAAATGTGTCAAGAAGAAGTATGATGGATTAAGGGATCCATACGTACATGCATCCTTCTTCAAACAAGTGTTAAGAGCCGAACAAGTATTTTATTTTCATACACAGTATGAGGGATTTGGTTTAACCTTGGAAGGGATAGCATTGAATTGGTTCCAACCGTTGGACAAAAATGCCTTCTCAAACGTTGAACAACTGTTGCAAGAATTTGTTGTGGAGTTCTCTAAAAGGGGAATCAAGCATAACAGAGTGTCCCAAATCTATGCATTCAAGCAAAAAGAAGATGAGAGAGTGAAGGAAGCATCGCTACGCTTCAAACAATATATAGAGAGATGTCCAGAATGCGAGTTACCACAGGATGAAAGATTATCAATTCTCTTCATAGAGGGTTTAAAAAATGAAACTCTCAAGAAAGATTTGCACTTAAAAGGATGTACTTCCTTTGAACGAGTCATGAGAGAAGCGTTATACCTAGTTGACAATTGTAAAGCCTATGGCGAGGAAATTGGTGATACAAAGATCACTATGGATAATGCTCCTTTAGCATCTAGTGAAACCAACACAAGGAAAGTGGTTATGTCTCAATTAATGACCAACCTAGATGAGCTAGCAGCGCAAGTAGCACAATGAATAAAATGGTGTGCCATTGAGCAAAAATGGACCAATCATGAGATGAGTGAGTGCTACTATAATCAAACCTACACGAGGGGGATACTATTTGGACATCAAATAGAAAAACAAATGCCATTACCAAATCATCCATTATTTCAAAATAGGGTTGTGTCGAGGGCTTTACAAAGAGCTGAGGTATCACAACCTAGGCTGGGGCAAGAACATATGAGAAAACTCTATTCATTGAATGAGGACAATCTGATGTTCATAGCCAATCAAGAGCGTAGACCAGAGACCATTCTGGCTAAGCAAGAATAACCATCAATTGTGCCACCAGTGACTCAACAAGATGGACCATGCTACAAGTGCGGAGGTAATCATTGGGCCAAAAATTGTTCTCATGTAGAGATAATTGGATATTTTTTGGAGTGTGCCATTACACACGTTGTTCCAAATTGTCCAAAACACCCAAAGAAACAGGGGAAAATAACAATGAATGTTGTGGGAGTGTTACCTTCTCCAAGTGGATCAGAGGTAGAACCCAAAATTCCTGTGAAGGTAGTGACGAGAGCCCAAGCAAAAGAAAATGCTGAGGACCAAGCTAATGAGGAGAAAGATCAACAACCCAAACAAGGGGAAACAACTAGTGTGTCAGTGAGGACTGGGAGAAAATCCTAGAAAGCCAAAAGAGACAGAATTAAAGCAAAAACAATTACAAATCAAACTGCACTACAAACAGAATTACAAGAGACAAAGGAGCAATTAAAACAAGAACGAGAAAACAAAATGGTGGTGAGCGATAAGAAACCAAGGAAGGCGTCTTCCGGAGGATCTGTGTTGGTAGACAAAATCCTAGAGCCATTAGATGCTGCACTGGAAGCGCAAAGACTGCAACACAAGAAACCAACAACCTAGAAATTCAACTAGATAATCAAGTCGTGGCCAACACCACTAATGATGCAAGGTCAAGATCACAATTTATGGCACCTATCCCAGAGATAGATGAGCCATGGCCAAATGAATTGTGGGAAGCAATTAGAAGTGCAAAAGATGGAAGTGCGACTTTCCAATCTGCACCCATAATTGAGGTCAATACAGGGCATGAAGTCTATCAGGGAGACATTCAATCTCTAAATGGAGATGCAGGGACGGAAGTTTCAATTGAAAGCAAACCAGAGTCCTTGAAGACCTTACCCTCATACATAGGAGAACATGAGTCAGACTCGGAGACTAGAGTGGTGCCATCTCAGAGGAAAGCGATATCTAAGATGATGGATAGAAAGAGTATGCAAGATTTGATGTCAGCTCCAATCCAGTGCACCATTACTCTATCTGAACTGCTTAAGATTAGACCACATGTATGGGATGAAGTAGGCAACAATTTGGGGAAGATGGGATTAAAGATAGCTCTTCAAGATCAACCCTCAAATGAACAATCAAACAAAACTCAACAAGAAAGTACAGACGCTAAACTTGTGCCAATAAACAAGGTGGGGGAATATTGCGAAGGAGAAGAAGGAAACACCACCTTACTTGTGGAATACAAAGGAGTTAAAACATTGGTTATACTTGATAGTGAGGTTGGAGTAGCCATAGCCACAAAAGACATTTGGGAAAAATGGGGTAGACCAGCGCTTAGGAAAACTAGAATGAAGCTGCAACTTGCAGATGGATACACGGAAAAAACTCTGGGTATCTTAGAGCAAATTATTGTGACTTCTTGTGGAATTGAATATGAACATACATTTGCAATAGTAGATTTTGGAAAAGGGAACAATTTTGATATCATTTTAGGAAGACCTTTCATGCGTCAACTTAAGATGGTTCAAGATTGGGGCTATGACTATATCTACTTGAGACATAAAAAGATCACCACAAAAATAAGCATAAAAGACCATAGCTATAGAGATGTGAATAGAACTCCTTTAGAAGAAATTGACTCTACTATAGTCAATGGGAAAGAGATACCTGCGTGGCTACAAACCAAACAAGAACTTTGGATGTGTGGTGCTTCGAAGTGTAGAAGCTCAGTGAAGGAGGATTGCATCCTAGAAAGATCAATGGACGATGAAGCTTACATACCAGAACCCTTTCCAGAGCAAATATTTGAGCCATTTGGATGGACTCAAATATTGGCAACCTTGGATGTGTGTGTAAATGAGGTGACCCCGACTAAATTTTGTGATGAAGAAGGCTACGACCTAGTTTCATGTTTTATGTTGAAAGTGTTGAAGGAAGCTAATGAAGTTTGTGAGTGTGAAAGCAGAAAAAGTGAGACAGATAGCTACATCCTAGAGCATGAGGTAAAATTGAAGACGAAGGAAGCAGAGCAACCACAAGAATGTCATTATTGACATACCTAAAGAAACAACAAAAGCTGTTTCAAAGAAGCCGACTCCAGAAAAAGTGCAAATGAAAGTAGATGAAGGAGAAAATCTTCCAAGTTCAACGGAAAATCTTCAACAAACGCAAGATCAAAAGAAGAACAGGGACAAGGAAGAAGATGGACTATCTCCTACGATGATCAAATTCAATTTATGCAGACAAACGGGTCTCAAGGTTACATGTTTGGCCGCAATAGATCCAGAAGCAACAAAGAATCTAATGACTTATGGAACGTGGATCATGATGGGAAAGCCACCAATCAATGAGCTAGAAGAAACAGTTTACACAAGTTCAAAAATGTCGATTCCTAGATTTGGAGTGGCACAAACTGTACTCAAATTGAGTACCGGGGAGTATAAAGATACTTTCCACATAATCAACTCCCATCATATCAAAGAGAGTCTGGTCCTGACCGAAAGCTGGAGGAACATCTTCTTTCGACAACAATCAAAAGCTTCAACAACAACAACGGTGAGACTCCATGAAGCTTCTCAAATCCATGCAGAGAAGAAATCGCCAACCATCGCGGAAAAAGGTCAAGCAAGGGTAAACATTTAAGTATATCAACCTCACCAGACGACTTTACCTTCAACGAGCTTCCATCAAATTTCCCACGAAGCCTCTACATCAAGAGCCACACCATCAACAATCCAATGGAAACCAAAGCAAAAAGTCTATCAACCAAAGTTTCCATCACAAAAAAGCATCCAGAAGAATCCGAAGAATGTCAACCAAGTGTTGGTATCCAAAGAGAACATTCAAGTCAAAGACCCAGTTTGGATACATGAAACACGGGTTCAACCACAACAACAAAAGGTGATAGGGTGGGTAGCATCAAATGAGTCAATCACTGCTCAAGGCTACTTTCAAGGAAACATTAATGTTTGGGCCAAAAAGCCTAAAGTAACAGCGTGGATGTACTCACCTCAAGAAAGAAGTTCTACAATGAGCGAGCCAAGCTATCAACGGAATAAAAACAACTCAAGCAAGAGAAAGAACAACAAAAAAGGACAGAAGAAAAGACCTTCCAAGAAAGCAACACAACAAGTATGGGTACCAAAGTCAAACTTCAACGAAGCTTCCCAACACAAACAGATGCAGCAACGGATGATTCCAGTTAATCTACTTGAAGCACAAGGATTCTATGAAGGTAACACCCAAATATGGTTACCCAAAGTAGTTGCTCAACCTAGAGCCACTAAGACCAACCAAGTAGCAAAGGACCCCACACAAAGACAATCAACAACAACAAAGAGCCAATGGAGACTAAGCACAACCAAGGGAGAAACAACCTCAAAATGGATCCCTCGTCTTCTACTACAAAACCAAGGCTTTTACAACAGAAATCATCAGGTTTGGATACCAAAGCCTAGTGTCCATCAAATTATAGAAGAAGATAAAATGCCAAAGACGGTCACACAAGGACCAAAAACAAGATGGGTTCCAAAACTGTTAGTGGAAACTCAATCACAGAGAACCCACACATCTCGACAATCGCTTCACATGGAAATTAATGCCAAGGCTACATCAAGCCCTATCAGAGCTGAAGGACTTGTTTTACAAAGAAGTATCAACATACAACAAGCAAGTCAAGAGGAGCCAAAGTATGCCAACTTACTTGAAAAGATGGTGGCATCCAAAGACCAACCCAATGGAAGAGGCCTAAATTTCAAAAACTTATGGAATTGGGTTTCCAGCCTTGAACAGGTAAGTCCAAGTCACCATTAACAATACATGGTATAAAAGTCAAGAGTCGGGCAGCTGAGCCACTAAATGAGCAAGGCATTAGTCCCAAAGCTTCAAGTAATATTCTCTGTGTTCTAAGAGTCTTAGCTATTCTAGGTACTGCTCAAGGTGGAAGAGTTGAGCATATTTATGTTGTGTCACTCATGCTGGTATAGGTGAGCATAAGAGTCCAAGTCTATGTATTTTAAGTTTGGTAAAGCGAAGAAGAGAGTCCAAAACACACTCACGCACTATACATAGTGAGTAATGAGTGGAGAAGCTTCAACATCAAAAACCCTTCTTGGAAATGTGGAAGCTATTGAGATGTCCTTGGATATCACATGTGCTACATTTGTTCCTTGAAGCACCCAACAACTCATTTTTCACACCGCATGATTTTCTTGAAAGAACTCTTGTGTGCATATAGAGTTTCCCATAATTGGCACTTGCATTACGCACTCTTACTTTATTTCTCCCAAGCACTCACCTTGCATGAACAGGTACTCAACTTCCAAGTGTTCAACCCCAATAAGAGCATATACCAAAGGCATTTTTTCCCACTGGGTTTTTTCCTTTGGTCATTCAGGTTCTAGACCCTATTTTAGAAACACCCATCACTATTCTATTGTATATATTCCTTCCATCAAATGAAACCAATAAAGAATTTGTTACACGATCTTCAAAGAGATAAAGTGGGGCCACATTGTTCTCAACTACGCTTCGACAAGAGCAGCTCTTATCTTCAAAGATACCAACAAAGCTCTATTGACAAAGTGGCAAAGAAAATCAAATTGGAGATGCCAGTGCACACACGTCAAAGTCTCAAACATTTTGAGATACGAGCTCCAATAAAAAGTCAATTGCAACAGGAAGCTAAGTATCCAAAGAAGCAGGTATCATTGACCAACTACACAGATGGAAAGGTAAAGCAGGATGTGCAACAACATGCACAAATGCCTCGGCCACAACATCCAAATCACCAAGAACACATGTTCATCCATCAAAGGCAAATGGGCACCCCATTTGAACAAGCAAAACATGCCAGATATAACTCAATCAAGGAAGGGGGAAGTCTCTTCAACAAGCCGACCAGACTGCAAATGGTCGTGTCAAGGGATGACAGGAGCTAGGAAGGGGGGAGTGTTTGGAGGTGATAACAACATACAAGTGTCCACCTAGCCAAGGCGCCTTTGAGTCAGCCGGCCAAAGTTTTGATGTGGTCACATTATTTTTCCGATGTTTAATACATCAAACCCTGTAAAAGTCTAATGACAATTGTCTATGTCAAGTCTGAGTCAAAGATGTAATTTTTCCAATGATGTATGTAAAGGTCCATGAGAAGAAAGACCTAGGTATATAATACACTAAGGTTAGTGGGAAAGGGAGATTATCTTTTTTGAAGATAAGGGACTACGGCATTACGCACAGAGAGCTACCTCTTTGCTCCAACTTGTAATCATCGCTTCTGTGGCTACGGTAATCCAAATTCAGTTTTGTTTCTTGCATTGTGTTCCTCTTACTCTGCTCTTTCATTCAAGTGTAAGCATTCAAGATTCGGTGAAGGTTTCAAACGCATCCATTTAGGCCTTAAATGGTTGTTTTGAGTGTTTATATGCGTATTTTATGTTGTTTTGATCCTAGGAGAGGCTTTAGGGACCCACAAACGACCCTTTAGGATCATCCGTTTATTGTTTTTGTATACTGTGGGACGAAGATCGCGATCTTTGTACCTCTCCAGAATGCTGTGACAGTGATAGGATATGTTCCTTATAATCCCTTGTAGCTTCTCTTCAAGTTTCGTGCGATTCCGATATGATTTGCATGGTGAACGGGCATGATGACTGTAGAGCTGGGTAGAAGGACAGAGGCAGATTACTTGGCTTTAGTGCGTTTGATTTGCTTGTAGAGTTAGTAGTTGCATCTCTTCGAGTTCACTTCATTAGGATTGACACCCTAGTGAGTTTCCATGCCTCATCCGAGTCGCTTCCCCTGTATCGATAATTTTATGTTGATGCTTGAGAGCTATGCTATGGACGTCCGTCGCGGCGACCCGCAAACATTGGCGCAGCTACCGGGTTGCCGCGACGGACGTCCACAACATAGCTCTCAAGCATCACCATAAAATTATCGATACAGGGGAAGCGACTAGGATGAGGCATGGAAACTCATAAGGATGTCAACCCTAATGAAGTGAACACGAAGAGATGCAACTACTAACTCTACAAGAAAATCAATCACACAAAAGCCAAGTAATCTGCCTATGTCCTTCTACACAGCTCTATAGTCATCACTCCCATTCACCATGCAAATCATATCGGAATCGCATGAAACTTGAAGGGAAGCTACAGGGGACTATCAAGAACATATCCTATCACTGTCACAGCATTCTGGAGAGGTACAAAGATCACGATCGTTCATCCCACAGTACGCAAAAACAGTAAACGGATGATCCTAAAGGGTCGTTTTTTGGTCCCTAAAGCCTCTCCTAGAGTCAAAACAACATAAAATACTCATATAAACACTCAAAACAACGATTTAAGGCCTAAACGGATGCGTTTGAAACCTTCACCGAATCTTGAATGCTTACACTTGAATGAAAGAGCAGAGTAAGAGTAACACAATGCAAGAAACAAAACTGAATTTGGATTACCGTAGCCACAGAAGAGATGATGATTACAAGTTTGAGCAAAGAGGCAGCTCTCTGTGCGTAACGCAATAGTCACTTATCTTCAAAAAATAATCTCCCCTTTCCCACTAACCTTGGTTTATTATATACCTAGGGCTTTCTAAAGTGGCCGGCGGCCAACTTCTCTTGGACCTTTGTAGACATCATTGGAAAAATTACATCTTTGACTTAGACTTGACATAGACGACTGTCATTAGGCTTTTACAGGGTTTTATGTATTAAACATCGGAAAAACAATGTGACCACATCAAAACTTTGGTCGGCTGACCCAACGGATATAAGAAATAAAATAGTGACGCTCATAGCGATGCCCATAGCGACGCTGATAGTAGCAACGCTGTGGATTTTCACTTTTGAGCATCTCACTACAAGTGTCGCTAATGTGAAGTACCTCTTATAGTGTCAGTTCTTGCGACGGCATGGTTAGTATTTCACTTTACTCTTTTACATTTGATATATTTTAACGATAAGCTAAGAAAATAGATTGTTTTGTAATTATACTTACAGAAAGTCTTATTGTTTTTTCCTGCAGAATCTGGTAGATACGCCGCTTGGACGCAATGAGATGTCTGATTAGACGACATCAGTCTAGCCGTAGCTAGATAGCACTAGTTTTCTTTTGTCATAGCATGTATAATGAGATGACGTGTGTACGTCTTTTTGTAACTATTGAAAAACGATGTGTTTTCTCAAATCAATGACAATTGTGTTGTAACTATTACATTTGCAAAGCTTAACAATCAAGTGATTTTGCCTATGATGTGTATAATTCTATCATTGATTTACTTTCGTCAATTCAATTTCGTCCAATTACTTTTTGCTAGTTTCGTATCTTTATTCTGCAAACAATACTATGCATGATGGAGTTAATTGTTGTATTGTCTTGTGGGTGACCACTTTCTTTCAAAGGTGAATCTGTGCTTATCTTGGATTTATTTAGGTATACTTTATTCTGGAAACATTCAATATGGTTGATGGGTGGGAGGGCATTCAATGCTCTGCCACCCAAAAAAAATTACTCTCGGGCGTCGCTATAAGCGTCTCTATATAAGGTTCTGCAACGTCGCTATAGGCATCGCTATATGCGTCGCTAAATAGCGATGCCTATAGCGACGTTCTCGTAGCGATGCCGGGGAGTAAAAAAACCCAATGTATTTCCGTCTTCGCTAAAAGCGTCACAAGTGCACATAACCTCTTGTAGTATCAATGCCTAACACTTATGCACACGATGATTATTTCAAGTCCACATGGTTGCATATGATTGAGAATTATGTGCACACATTTTTTGAATACACTATTCAAACAAACTTTCTTTATTTCAAACAAAAATCCTGTGTAACTAAACCTTTTTGTACATTGATCATTGAAGAGTTTCACAAACCACCCTATGCTGGACATAGAGTATTTGCTGCTACATTTCAAAACTTATGTCATGATTTCTATTGGTCTACTATGAAAAATGATGTTAAACAATATGTTTCCACTTGTTTAATTTATCAAAATATCAAAGCAGCAACATGTAAGAAATTGGGACTTTTATACACTCTCCCTATTCCTGAAAAACCTTGCGAACATATTTCAATGGATTTTGTTACTAGATTTCCATTCACTGCTCACAAGCATGATATGATTTGGATTGTTATTGACCATTTTTCTAAACAAGCATACTTCATTCCTTGTAGAAAAACACTCACAGCACATCAAGCTGCACTTCTATTTCTAAAAGCTGTCTTTCTACATCATGGTTTGCCTAAAGTCATAATATCTAATCGAGATTCAAAATTTTGTAGTGCTTTTTGGACTACTTGTTTTTGAAAATCTCGGAACTACACTTGATTTTACTTCTGCATTCCAACCTGAGTCTAATGATCAAACCAAAGTCACTAATCGGACTACCATTGACTTGCTAAAAGCTTATGTTTCTTATCAACCCAGGAAATGGGATGATTACCAACATATTCTACAATTTGCATATAGCAACACCACTCACACTACCACAGGTAAATCTCCATTTGAATTTTGTATGGCCATTCTCTGCCTACTCCTGTTTCACGTCTTTCTAATGTCGTGCCTACCACCGTTGATGATTTTACTGCTAAATTTTATGATGTTTATGCAAGTGTGCATTCTGCCATTAAACACTCATAGGAACTTTACACTAAGCATGCTAACAAGCACCACAAGGCACACCAGTTTAAGGAAGGTGATTATGTTATGCTTTGCATTGATAAACGAAGGATCAAAAGTGTTGATACTAATGTCTTTGTTAAACTTGCTCCTCGTTTTTATGGTCCATTCAAAATTTCTATTGTGATCAATGATGTTTTATTTCATTTAGACTTACCTTCACATTGGAACATTCACAATACATTCTACATTAGTCTTTTAAGACCTTTTAGAGGACCCCTACCTACACATCACATGTACAAAGATCCACCTTCATTTGTAGACCAAGAAGAACAACTTATCCTTGCACAAATAGTTGATCACGAGACCACCACCACACACACTAGCATGGTTTATAGCCACTATCTTTTAACTTTCAGAGGCCACCCTAGAGAGGATGCCAAATGGATGCGTGAAAAGTTTTTCCGCAACTTCCTAGACCTTCTCCATACTTTCCATCACTCACGGTCCAGCTGATTCTTTACTGAGCAACTGAGGACAATTTCTATCGCTGGTGGGAGGTATGTTACGAGACTGGGCACCCTCCTGTTGTATGTCGTTAATTGCAATTGGGATAGCTGGGTTAATGGCTAATTATGTGTTTTGGATTTGATTTTACTAATGGTGAGTGCATGATGATTTGTGCATTGGAATTTTGGAAGTTGAGAAGGAGGCACTGGCAAATAATAATCCTCTCGGTCATTTTACCTTTGCATAGTATTTTAGATCTTTTATGAATAATCCACTATGGCTGCTTTAGAAGTAGGACAATGAGAACGCACCCTAAGAGGGTCATGCAATAAGTAATGTGCTCCACTCATAACTAAAGTGGAACTAAGCGTAAAAGAGGGGCCTCCAATTTTTGGCACCAACAAGTAATATAAAAAATTAAATACCAAACTCCACAAGAGGTGCCGTGGAGTTTGAGGCTACAATCTTTAGGCGTTTCTTGTGTAGATTCTCTTAATTTTCCCCTTCCCTCTCTCATACACTATGTTATGTTTTGTTGTGTACTTTCTAATGGAGTCTACATCTACTCTCTTACTCCCTTTCATTATCAAGATTGTATGTGTGTGTGGGTGTGTGTGTGTGTGTGCACGCGCACGCACGTGCTGTCATAGACTAGGTGTGTGTGTGTGTACTTGGACTTGGGAGAGAAGGTGACATGTTGATGGTGAAATTTGTGAAGAATTTTTGAATTATCTAAGCAACCGGTCTTCTCAAAGACACTCGCAATAGCATTGCCACGGCCAACCACCCTCCAAACTTCTAAAATCTCAAAACCTTAATATAAAAAAAACCCCATTTTTGTCCACAACTTCAAAGCCCAACCATTTGGTGATCATGGGTCCGATGCCCAATCCGCAAAAACCGGCCAAAACCCCACTTTGCCAACTTCAAGCGTTCATACCCTTGTTGCACTTTGTCTTCACCGAGCCCACAAACTGAGACCGCAAAAAACAAAAAAAGCATATGACACATTCTTTTGTGCAACTGCATTCAACTTTGATCAGTCGTATCTCAGCCATCATGTCTTCGATTGATGAGCCATCAACTCCAGCTAACCCCACAGGAGTGCACTACCTCGTGGATCCTTGAAAAGGCTAAGAACCCCCCAGATGGTACCCCTACCAATGTAGTCAATTTTCCCCACAACTGGCCCTCGACAAATCTTCCATTGGCCTTAACTTTCTCGCTCAAGATGCAATTGAAGATCCGGAAAGACCGGCATGATCCTCAACTCGAGTATTGTGCATCTATCTACTCACACCCGTTCTGGCCACCTATCCCCACTTTCTATGTCCATCAGTAATTTGCCATGCATTCCATCTTTGCACTTGAATATCTTTCACCATGTGGCTCCATTTGAGGAGCCGTCTAGACCAACTTCTAGAGCATCTCAAGTACTACATCCAAAATCACAATTCTTGCACTTTGAAAACTTGGACCTTCCATCCTAATTGGCCCTCTATGGAGCCTTTGCGTGGCCTATAGAACCACCTTAAGCATACATTTCCACTGCCCAAGGCCTTTATACCTGATATAGCATCCTGCCATGCACATGTATACACCCATAGCATTGTGCTATACTGCTTACAGCATTGACCAACTTCAATTGCACCAATGCTATATAGGGGGTAATGAATAATGAACCAATGTTATATAGGGGGTAATGAATAATGAACCCCCAAGATTACAAGTCACACTCTACCCATGTCTTTGCAGCACAGAGGGTCAGAACCAAGCGAATAGAGAGCTTAGAGAATCCCCCAAGGTCCCTATTTGGCTTGTTGTGACCCATGGCCATCATTTGTTACAAGTTTTTCCTTAATTAGGCTATGGTCACACAAGGCTTAGTTATCAGTAATAGATAACTAAGCACACTATGCCCAAACATAGAATTAAATGAATAACCATAGCCTTGCATGGTCATGCATGGAGTTATTCATTGAACCTCCCAACTATTCCTTGAACCTCACAACTATGCATGGAGAATATCCCTATTTGTCTTATATGCAATCATGCTCTTACCCTCCCCCCTCTCCATCCTTGTGCGCAATAGATAGAGCCTTCACAGGTTTCTCGCAACAAGGACACCCAATCATGGGTCAGTAGGCAAAGTCATGGGTAGGCAAATTGCAATTCCTAATCTTGAGGGAGTCCTCGATCGAGGTACACCCCCCCCCCCCCCCCCTCCCACCCCCACCCCCTAAGAGCTTGATCTAGTCAAGGAGAAGCCTGAGCCCACCAAGGTAGAGCCAAAGATAGCAAAGGAAGAGCTAGAGCCATCCAAGGAAGAGCAAGAGCCATGGCCTATGCCGGAAGACTAGCCTCTTTTAGAGGAAACCAACGCTGATAACGAAGAAGAACTGCAAAAACTGCTGAAAAATTCAACAACACTTTGTGCAAAGATTCACAAACCAGGTAGATCAGAGGTAGACTGTTTTCAATCTTGATCAACAAGATCTCATGTGCATGCATGATTTGGCCAACATCCACGCAACGGATGCAGTCATCAAATTTGCTATGTGGTATGTTTTGAGGTCATTATAGGTCACACAATTGGGGTAAGAACCAAGCAAATAGAGACCTTGGAAAATTTTCTAGGGTCTCCCTCGGTTTTGACCCATGTCTTTGCAGCATTGGGGGCCAGAACCAAGCAAATAGAGAAAAAAAAGACATTAGTATCTATATCTTAAGCCATTAAAGACAAATGAAATTTCTCCATTTAGTAAGTACCTTAAGCTTTCTATTGTTGAGACTGAATGCATACACTTCTGGTAGAAGTGGAAGGTCTTCATATGTAAGATCTACCCTGAGCTGCACGAGAGATGTACTTGACATTGTCTCCATCACAATAAGCACGCTCTCTTGAAAGTAGATCTCCTTAGCTTAAGGTTTATTCTCAAAGTTAGACTCTATATCTTGATAGAGAAGACATATTTAGGAATTTTGGGAATTATTCAAGTCCCAGTTTTTATAATGGTACTAAAAAACTTAGTATTTTTGTGTATTTGCGAGTACACTCTATGTCCCATTTAAATATATCCCTTGGTACATATCTTTAAGGGTGTGAGTATCTAAAGACATCAATTGTAGGGACAACGAAAGCATGGCACTAAACTTTATTTTTATTTTACAACATTCTTCATGTGAAAAAAGTGATGTAAATCAATATACCTTGTTCTCGCAGGTATATTGGCGCGCAAGTCGAGTCCATCGAACGCCAAAAATAGAAAAGCGGCTATTTTAAGAGGTCGCAGGCTTTTGGAGGAGAAAGGAGAATAGAAGGACGTGTGGTGCGTTTTGGGGGGATTCACCGATTTCTCTTCTGCGAGTGCGAGTGCGAGTGCGAGTGCGAGTGAGACGCTGCATGCAAGCGAATTGAAGCTCGGGGGTGGTCGGGAGGTTCGAGCTCCGTACAACGGAGTGCGTCCATATATTTTGCTCCTCTGTTGTATCAAACACTATCAATACAAAGATTTCTTCCTCTGTTTTGCTGTCTATCTCTATTATTCGGTTCCTGTGACAATTGGTATCATGTTTTCGTCCGATAAAATTTTTTGATCCGGAAAGCACTTTTTGGTGCATTTTTTAAGGCGTTAACGTGGGATTTTGAAAAAGTGATGTATGAAGCGATTGAAGCCTGCGTTATAAGGAACAACTTTGGTTCTTTGAGTCTTTAGAGATTTTGATGTTTTGATGCTCGTTGAGGGCCAAAGATTAAGAAAAAAGTTGGATTTGCTGTTTTTGCATCGTTTTTGTAGAAAATGCTGTTTTACAGGTTGATTTTCAGCAAATCAGAGCAGGCTAATGGAAATTTTCCATCACATAGCCGTCAAAGAGTGCAGCGAGGGCAACAAGATTGTGTGAGACGGACTTGGGCTGTTTTAGCTCCGTTTGGGAGTTATGTTCAGTTGAAGACGGCTTAAAAATTGTGGACTTATTAAAAATAAAAAAATAAAAAAAATTTATTAAAAAAAAACTAACCTCTACGGATCGCTTCGTGATCACGTTTTTACCTTGTTCTCGCAGATATATTGGCGCGCAAGTCGAGTCCACCGAACGCCAAAAATAGAAAAGTGGCTATTTTAAGAGGTCGCAGGCTTTTGGAGGAGAAAGGAGAATAGAAGGACGGGTGGTGCGTTTTGGGGGGATTCACCGATTTCTCTTCTGCGAGTGCGAGTGCGAGTGCGAGTGAGACGCTGCATGCAAGCGAATTGAAGCTCGGGGGTGGTCGGGAGGTTCGAGCTCCGTACAACGGAGTGCGCCCATATATTTTGCTCCTCTGTTGTATCAAACACTATCAATACAAAGATTTCTTCCTCTGTTTTGTTGTCTATCTCTATTATTCGGTTCCCGTGACACATCATGAGGCCCTTGACTTGGATGTAGCCATATAATATCATATGCACTTGAGGCTCCAACTTAAAGGTGTTGTTATATGACCTTGGTAGCCACAATGATGTCAGGAGACTAGCCTTTGGCATGATAGTGTTGTACTAGCATATTTCCCTTGGTAGCAACAAGGGGATCATGAGGCTAGCTTTGCACCCTAGTGCTACAATAGCATATGCAAATGAGGCTCAAACTTAAGTTCGAGCTTAAAGGTGTTCTTCTATGCCCTTGGTAGCCACACGGGTGTCATCAGGCTAGCCTTGCACCCTAGTGCTACACTCGTATATACCGACGATGAGGCTCAAACTTAAGTTTGAACCTAAAGATGTTGTTCTGTGTGCTTGGTAGCCACAAGGATTCCATGAGGCTATGGACTTGCACAATAGTGCTACACCTCGTGCTACACTAACGTATACATATTAGGCTCGAGCTTAAGTTCGAGTCTCTTGCCCTTGGTAGCCACACAGATATCATGAGGCCCTTGCCTTAGATGCTACCATATAATAGCATATGCACTTGAGGCTCAAAATTACAGGTGTTTTTCTATGGCCTTGGTAGCCACAATGATGTCATGAGCCTAGCTTTACATGATAGTGTTGTATTGGCATACTGCCCTTGGTAGCCACAAGGATATCATGAGGCTAGCTTTGCACCCTAGTGCTGCACTAGCATATTCACTCGAGGATCGAACTTAAGTTCGAGCCTAAAGGTGTTCTTCTATGGCCTTGGTAGCCACAAGGGTTTTATGAGGCTAGCCTAGCATCCTATTGCTACACTAGCAGCTAATGAAGCTTAAAACTTAAGTTCAAGCCTAAAGGTGTTGTTCCATGCCCTTGGTAGCAACAAAAATTCCATGAGGCTATGGCCTTGCTCATCATATGTAGGCAAGGCTCAAACTTAAGTTCGAGACTCTTTCCATTGATAGCCACAAGGATATCATGAGGTTGTGGCCTTGCATAGTAGTGCACTACACTAGCATACGTAGGCAAAGCTCAAACTTAAGCTCAGAACTTAAGCTCAAGCCTCTTTCCATTGGTAGCCACAAGGATTTCATGTGGCTAGCTTTGCACAATGTTGTTACACTAGCATATGCAATTGAGACTTGAACTAAAGTTTGATCGTGAAGGTGTTAATCTATACCCTCAATAACCCGTAGGATGTCATGAGGCTAGCCTTGCACCTCGCCTTGCACCTCAATGCTATACTAGCATATGTAGGCAAAGCTTGAACTTAAGTTTCACCCTAAAGGTGTTTTCTATGCCCTTAGTAGTAGCCTCAAGGATGTCATGAGGTTAGCCTTGCATGGTAGCCTCTTGCAATTGATAGCCAGGTGTTGCTCTGTTGGTATTCACAATGAGTTGAAGAGGCTTGCCTCCTAGAATGCACTATTATATGGAGGTGGGCCTTAAAACTGAAGATTAAGTCTCAACCTTTTGCTAGCTACAAGAAGCTCAAGAGACTAGCTTTTGGGGAGAAGACAAATTTGGGAATTTGAGTAAATATGCACAAAAAAGGAAAAAAATATCTTGTTTCAACACCGATGTAGGATGCATTTTGTGCGATTTACCAAAAAAAAGGATGCATTTTGTGTTTCCCTAAAGCTCTTGAATGAAGTTTGGTGTTAAAATAATGTACCCAGAGGTACCTAGTTTGGTGTTTTAATAACGTACTCAAATGCAAGAAGGTTGGTGGTTGAATGATGTACCCATAGTTTTCGTTGAAGGGATGTCTTTATAAATGTATGTGCACCAATGATGCACAAATGTATTTCAAGCTCCACTTTGTATTTTCAAGGTTGTAGGTTGCTCTAGATTGTGATAACCTTTTGGCCCTAGGAGCTACACATTTCACCTAGCTACTCTTCGGTCTTGAGCATTCTTGAAACTAACATTGCACTTGCTTGTCAATCATGCATAGTTTCCCACCATGTGGCTAGTCTTTCCATTCTACAAAAACAATACAAGAATTTTGAGTATCGAGTTTACACAAACTTACAGAACCAAGCTATATGTTTGTGGACATCTTTATCCATGACGGCCTTGAAGTCCAAATTTTGATTCTCTTGCTTTAGCTGGAGGCTAAGGTTGAGGTTCAAGTCCAATGATGTATGCTTTAGCTTGAACTCAAAGTTGATGTTCGGGTTCAGCTTGAATCTAGCTCAAACTTGTTATTTGAGGTTGAAACTTGAGGTCCAACTATCACATTCCAACTTCCAAGGCTTCAAGTAGGAATCCAAAGCTAACGCGGTAGTGAGTCCAATCCTGAATTCAAGTGACTTCTATTCTAACTTAAACTAAAATTTAAACAAAAGGTATTAAATGATAAGAACCACGCCATGCTGGTAAAAGTGCACTTTAATTTGAAATTCAAACATAACTCACATCAAAGAAGACGGCAGGGGAATGGGGCATGCCGTTCGTCGATCCATAGCTCTGCACTCAGCTCCATCTTTCCAAGCGTACGTCCATGCGCATGTAGCTCGATGCATGCCCTAGTATCACTCATAGTCATCATCTCCTCCTTCAATCTCCCTCGCATGCAAGTGTTGCCAACCTTCTCCCTTTTTCAGTCGAAATGCTGAAATCCTTTTTTCCATACTCGTATGCAGTGGAGGTGGGTAGTTTAGAACCCCTTCTGAACCGGCAGGTGAGAGAAGAGTGTGCGATCACAGAACTTTTGAGGATGTGCAAACGGAAAGAGATCTCTGTTTGCTTGCTTTGCTCAGAGACAACTGTACACAGGGCATACTGATCTTGGAAAAGTAGAATCATCTGCTCAGCTTGCCGCTTCAGCTCACTGCTAGAGGGCCGCAGAGAGATTGGAGAAAGGAACAGGAGGAGGAAAAAAGATAAGAGCTGAACAGGGTGGGACCTCAAGGTGAAAGGGAACTACTGCTGAGAGCCAAGTTGTATGCTGGAAAAGAGAAGGCCTTGGTTGCAGACAGTGAATAATCACCAAAAGCAAGTCGGGGTGATGATTTAGAAGGTTGTTTGCAGGCTTATATGAAGTGCATGAAGGAGAAACATTAGGGAAAATTTGGACCCACAAAGGGGCCTTATAAGGAGTTTGACTTCCTCTCTCATGTCCAAAACGGGCGTGCGGTAAAATTTTTGCAAATCAACTCTAAACTTGGCGGAGATTTGGCAGTTAGAATCTACTCTTCAAGCTCTTTCTATTGCTATATAGCACGCCACGAGATTCCTCATATTTTGAAAGATTCTATTTTTTATTCTCTAGATTCTAGACGGAGTTGTCACATCACAAGAGAATCAAAAATAGAATCTTTCAAAATATGAGGAATCTCATGGCGTGCTATATATCAATAGAAATAGCTTGAAGAGTAGATTCTAACTAGCAAATATCCACCAAGTTTAGAGTTGATTTGCAAAAATTTTACCGCACGCCCATTTTGGACATGAGAAAGGAGGTTAAACTCCTTATAAGGCCCCTTTGTGAGTCCAAATTTTCCCTAATGCCACTATTGCTGGTGTGCGTGAGAGCCAGTATCAAGGGCCATAGGCTTCGAGGGAGGAGGAGCGCTAGAATAGAGGTCTTGTACTTGTGGAATGCTTCACATTGGTTTCCTCGCTGTCGCCCTTGTTAGCCTACATGCGCACAAAGGGAGGGG
Organism: Adiantum capillus-veneris; assembly: GCF_014529385.1. Lineage (NCBI taxonomy): Eukaryota > Viridiplantae > Streptophyta > Polypodiopsida > Polypodiales > Pteridaceae > Adiantum > Adiantum capillus-veneris. The sequence goes on along the minus strand of NC_140953.1, from coordinate 72,570,110 downwards.
CTATCGAAGCTAGATGGGGAGGAGCAGTTGCATCCATGTTTGGGAGGGAAGTTGAATCTGGATAAGGAGTAGGAGGGTTCATAAAAGTTGTGATCACGTTGGAGAGGGGGAATGGGGGAACACGCCCAGCACAAACAAAAGGGCCTCTCTATAGCTCAGGGCATTCACAGCACCCCTATCCTCTAGGAAAACACCTTCAAACACACAACTCACACTAGCAGACCACCGCCTGCTCAATTTCCACTGCTCACACACTCCACAAAACCACCACACAATGCACACCTATTGCCATGGCCTGTCTCCACCCTTACACACACTCACAACAACTCAATCTCACTCCCTCACTCAACACCATCGGTCCGGGGGGGCACACACTTCCACACAACCGGCACCGGAGAGAACCATGAAAGCAGGAGAAAGAGAAGGGGGGAAGGGGAAACCACAGCAAGAGAGACAACAACCGCTCGATTGCACTCCACAAAACACCTTTACAAACTCACACTGCCATCACCATGGCCGTTTACACAAGAGAGATACAAAGGGCTTTGACAGGCACACTCCTCTGTCCAAAAGCTCCACTTTGCAGGCTTCCAACGGGCACAAAAACTAGGCCTAAAAGCTAAGAAGAAGCCCCTAATTTGATCATTTTTTGACTTTTATAGAGTGGGGGGTTCAATTTGGGAAATTGCTCTCTAATTGGTCCATGTGGCACCTTTCTTTGGTATCTCTTGGGAAGGGGGCATCGCCTTTTTCCATCTGCTCTCTTTCTCTCTTTGCACGGGGGGGGGGGGGGCATTAGCGACGTCGCTATTGCCCTTGGCATTTTTTATTTTTTATCTTCTTCATTTTTACCCCTTATGGCCTCAACCTTACAGTGCTCCATTTTTGACTTTGACTCTCCCTTTCCTCTATCCGACTCCTCCTTCTCTTCTTTGGGCCTTGCATTTGGCTTGGCTTTCCACCCTTTTCTCTCTCCCTTCAATTTCTCCTTTGCCCTCTTTGGCCCTGACAGTCCTTGGCTTGGTCCATTTGGCCGCCCATTGAATCCATCCTCTCTCTCTCTCTCTCTCTCTCTCTCTCTCTCTCTCTCTCTCTCTCTCTCTCTCTCTCTCTCTCTCTCTCTCTCTCTCTCTCTCTCTCTATGCTTCAGCTCCACTTGACCCTCCTCCTAATTGGCACCACCTCAACTGGCTACACTCTCTCTCTCTTCTTCCGTGGGGACGCTCTCTATCTAGAGCCGGGGGCGCATTAGCGATGTCGCTAATGTCCTTCACCCTTGCCCTTCCAAAATGGGCCCTTCCAATGCCGCGGGAACGGGCACCGCCCCACGTCATCACCGCCGCCACACACCGTGCACGGGCGCGCCACTGCGCCGCCTTCCTTACCTCCAAAACCCGCCGTGTACTGCCTCCCGCCGCCTGCGCAGCGCCGGTGGCGCCTACACCATAGCCACCAAGGAGAGAGCTTTCCTCTCCTTCTCATGCTCCTTAATGGCCTCACGGCCCACTATATGTAGTGAGGGACTTTTGGTCGCAATTCTACATATGGGATTTCCCTGGGCACCACGTGTCAGCCATGGGTCTCATGGCCCCTTTTGCCTACCAAAAATCTTCAAACAAAATATTTAAAACCCCTTTTGGCCCTCTTCTGCTGGCTTCCCTTTGTTGCTCCCGGACCCGATTACCAAGCAGAAGAAACCCCCTGAAACTCCACATTCCCGGCCCCGTCTACACTTGCCGTCTTTGCATTTCGATCCCTCGGCGCCCTCGAACTAAGGCCTCCAAAACGAACAAAAACCATCTGCAACTGTTCACCACCCAAATGCTCCCAACTTCATCTCGCTGTATCTGACCGACCGAGCATCCGATTGACGTGTAGTCGATTCGTGCTAGCTCTACCTGATGAACACTTCCACTGAGAACCTTGGCGAGGCCGGAAAACTGCCAAATGGCACATCCAAATGAGCTCTCAAACCCGGCCCCCGGAAAATTTTCAACTGACTGTATCTTGCTATCCAGAGCTCTGATTCGCATTCCGAGAAGACATACATGCTCCACAACTCGAGCACTACACATGTGTAAACTCACATCAGCCCGGGCCACCTGTCCCCAGCTGCCCTGTCCGTCGGGGATCTACTACACACTCTTTCTTTAAACTGCAATATCTTGAGCACCGGGGTTCCGTTTGACGAGCCGTCTAGACTAGCTTCTAGAGCACGTTGAACTCTACATTCTAGAGCTTTGACTTGGCATTTTGGACATTTTCACCTGCCATCCCATCTGGACTACTACGTTGCACTTTTGGCCTTAAAAATCGCATCAGGCATACTTTCCCGCTATCCTTTGGCTACCAAGGGCCTTGGCACCTGCCCTAGCCTTCTGCACTGCACTCGACTGCACCCTTTGTCTGGCATAGACCATTTTCTAGCTTCGACCAACTTTAGCTGCACCATCATTGCCCAGCCCCCTCGTCGAACATTTATGTTCGACCAAAAGCATATGTACAAACTTTAAAACTGGCACACCAAACTGATGATTAAAAGCACTCACAAAACCACAACTGTATGTACAAGCTATGTACAAAGCTTCGTCTTCTTTCTCTCGCACACCGCATGCTTTAGGTGGGTTGCCCACCCCCCTTGACTATAATCTGTTGCACTTCAGGCACTAGACTCCTCTCGAAATACAGTTTAAGCCGTACACCATTCACCCTGTTCTTAAGAAGCTTGCCATTTGCTCTTACCAGTTGATACGTCCCATTCGAAAAGGCCTTCTTCACTTTATATGGACCTATCCACTTCTTCTTGAACTTCTTCTGGAATGTGAAATCCAGACAGCTTTCATACTTCATGACCAGGTCTCCTTCCTCTATCTTCTTGTCCGGCAGGTTCTGATTGAACTTGGCAACCCACTTCTCTCTTTGCTTCACATAATAGTCTGCCGCTGCCTCTCTGTCCATCTGCAAAGCCTCCAAGATGGCTATCCGATCCTGTAGAACTCCTTGTTGAGTGGCATTGACACGCCAGATACCCTTTAAAGCACCTAGTTGTGCATGCACTAGCAACACAGCCTCCTTACCATAGACAAGCTCGAATGGAGTGAAGTTTGTAGCCACCTTATAAGATGTTCTATACGCCCACAGAGACTTCTCTAGATTTGCTTCCCACTCAGCTTCCTGCTTGTACACATACTTCGTTAACATCTTGACGATTTGACCATTGGCACTCTCGACTAGACCATTGCATTGGGGTGATAGGGTGAGGAAAACCTGTGATGAATCTTTAACTTTTCCACTAATGCGCTCATGAGCTTGCTTCTAAACCCCTGACCCCTATCAGAAACTAACACCCATGGAACCCCAAAACGGCAACATATATTATCAAACACAAACTGAGCCACCACACTGGCATCGACTTCTTTCACTGCTTTGGCTTCGACCCACCTTGTAAGGTAGTCAATGGCTACCACCACGTACTTCTTACCACTTGTAGACTTTGGGAGAGGGCCTATAGCATCCAAACCCCACTTCTTGAAAGCGTTTTGTGCGATGATGGCACCCTGTGACTCCGCTACCAGTCGTCTTTCACCTATAGTCTGACACTCGTGGCACGTCTTGCACCAGTAATGCACGTCCTTCATAATGGAAGGCCACCAAAAGCCTGCTCTAAGCACTCAAAACATAACCTGATCTTTGCCCTGATGTCCGCTCTCTTCATGGCATTGCTCTAGCACCATCCCTATCTCTTCTTTGTACAACACCCTTCTAAGCACTCCGTCACGCCCGTAGTTCATGAGATTTTCACCTACCAATGTGAATTTGCGGGCCTTTTGCACCACTCTTCTCTTTTGCAGCTTGGACAAACCCTCTGAACATTGCCCTGTACTCAAAAATCCTTCGATCTCCTTAAGAGTCTCTCTACCTGCATAAGTGGTTGGGGCCACATATAGACCTGCAACATGTACCTGTACTTTGCTGCTAGCTAGCTGATCCGACTCTTGGTTTTGCTCTCTCCTCACATGCTTGAATTGGACTTCTTCAAAAGACTTCAACATCTTCTTGATGGAAAATAACCAATGCTTCAAAGAATCGCGCTTTACCTTCCATTGGCCTAAGAGTTGCTTGATGACTAGCAACGCTTCTCCCTTCACCACCAACCTTGAAATGCAGAACTCTATGCACTGCTTTAAACCCAAATACAGAGTGAGATACTCCTCCTCATTATTGGTGTGGACATCCTCTAAATCGTATGCCTTTGAAAATATAGTTTTGCCGTGTGGGTCATGTATCACCACACCTCCTCCTGCTTTCTGTACTACCCTTCGATATGCTCCATCGAACCACATAGTAAAAGCATCCTCCAATTCAGGTTCCTCCTTGGCTTCATCTCGTACCACCCTTGGATAGGCTGGCAAATTGATAGCCTTGCTAACAAGAATGTCTGCCAGGTGAGACCGACTCGTGTGATCCACCTTGAACTCGAACTCGAACTCCTGTAGCTCCAACACCCACTTCATAATCCTCCTTCCTGGCTTCAAATGTAGCACTACCTCTGGCAATAGATTATTAGAAATTAACACAAAAAACTTACACACAATCAAATGGACTTTGAACTTCCTGCAAGCGAAGACTAGAGCCATCACCCACTGCTCCGCCTCGGTATAGGTAGCCTCTCGTGGGCTAATCACCCTGCTCTCGAAGTATGTCGGCTTATAGCTTCTCCCTACCTTTTGCAATAGAACCGCTCCAATAGCAATTGTGCCCACCATCATAGACACATAGAAGTCGTCCTCTCGATTGGGAGGACACACCGCTGGCAACTGACACAAAATCTCTTTGACCCTATCAAAAGCCTCCTGAGATTCCTCATCCCACTCATAGCCATGCACTTGTTGAGCCCTCTTTTGAAGAGGATGCACATATTGCGACAGCATCCAAAAGAAACATGACAAATACTTCAGCTTATGAACAAATGAAGCCAAACCTTGAGCATCTGATGGCGGTTCCATCAACACCAATGCCTTCACCTTCTCGGGATCCGCCTCTATACCGTTTTGCGACACCATATGACCTAATAGCTGCGCTCGAGGCTGTGCTAGCTTGCACTTCTTGGGGTTCAACTAACCTCCTTCTTCATCAAGCCTTTGAAAGCATTACTGGAGCTTCGATAGGTGCTCCAACCTTGAACTGTAGCAGCCGATATCATCCATGAAGACCCTAATAAAACGGCCCAAGTATGGACCAAATAGCCTGTTCATCCAACCTTGGAACGTGGCATATGCATTCACCAATACGAATGGCATCATGCGGTAAGCAAAACAAACCCATGGAGATATGAATGTGGTCTTCAACTCGTCTTCAAGCGCAATCCCGATTTGAAAGTACCCCGAAAATCCATCCATAATCGAGTACCTCTCATGCCCAGCCACCTGGTTTAGGATTTCATCTTGAAACGGAAAGGGGTAGTGATTCCTCTTGGTCGCGGCATTCAATGACTTGTAGTCGACACACACTCTCCATTTCCCATTCTTCTTAGGGGTTATGACCACTGGCGAGACCCACTCTGACTCCTTCACAGGATATATGATGCCTGCATCCAATAGCTTATTGATCTCCTGCCAAAGGGCTTCCTTTTGAATTTCTCCTAGTCTTCTTATCTTCTGTGCTTTAGGCTTATGTCCCTCCTTAAGAACAATCTTGTGCTCCACCCCCTTTGCACCTCGCAAATGCTTGTACTCCGTCGCAAATAGATTTGGATAGGACTCACACAATTGAACATAGCCCTCCTTTTCCCCTTTGGTAAGGTCTTCACTTATCATGCTTGAAACCTCCTCTATGATTAAACCACCCCCTTTGCACCTCGCAAATGCTTCTACTCCGTCGCAAACAGATTTGGATAGGACTCACACAATTGAACATAGCCCTCCTTTTCCCCTTTGGTAAGGTCTTCACTTATCATGCTTGAAACCTCCTCTATGCTTAAACCATGAGCTTGAGACTGCATACCTTCTTCTTTAGGTGGAGAGTCGTCTATAGTGACCCCGAATAAGTCTGCATCTATCTTCAGCATGTCATCTTCGCTCTCCTCTTCCTTTGTGCTAGTATAGCCTTCATCATAGCCTGTCTCAGTCTCGTACTCATAGCTCGTCGTGTCACCCTCATCTTTAACTGCCATAGGACGAGAGATGCTCTCCTTGGTCTTCAAATCGAGCACAATTTGTCTACCTTTCTCTTTGTCAGGCAAAGTGAACACTTTGCTCTCCCAATCTTGCTTTGCATCTATTGCCAAAAGCCATGGCCTACCCAAAATGATAGGGTAAGCATTATCCCCTGCTTTCATCACAAAGAAGTCAATCAGGCACTCTATGCCCATCATCTTGACTTTCACATCCTACGCCACACCCAGACACCTGGCTTTGGTATGGTTGGCCATTCTCATGCGCACATTTGATCTGACTACTGCCTTGACTCCCGTCTCTTTCATGGCTGCTTCTGTCATGACACAAACCTGTGCTCCACCGTCTATGTAGGCTTGTACCTGCATCCTCTTCTCTATAATCGCATCCACCAATGGAAGAACATCAGTGGGGCTACCTACCCTTAAAGCCATGTTTTGCACTGCTTGGACATTTCCCTTAGCTCTTGGCAACCTGGTGCTAACACTTATGGACCACTGCCTCCTTAACTTTGGATTTAAAGCTAACAACTGACCAAATGTAATATTTGCCTTTTGATTTTGAACATCACTCACCAGATTGTACTCGGGATAGCCATGTCATAGTTGGAAATTCGCTTGCTTGATCTTGGGACGCCTCCTTCTCTTGCTAGGCTCAGGTTGCTCTCTACCCTCGTACACCTTCTCTTTGCCTTTGCCAGCTCTAGTTTCCCGTTCTACCTCTGTCTCCCTCTCAACTCTTGCCCTCTTATTGGCCAAAACTTCGACATCCTGCTTATCCACCCCTATGATGTTTACTCTTGGAACCTCACCTCCGTTTTGCGGAGCTGGCTGCATCGGATTCTCCGCTGTTTGCTCTCTTGGGCCATTGTATTGTCCTTGACCTCGACCTCTACCAAAAAGCGGGTACATACCTCCTCTTTCCCTCTGCGGTTGAGGACAATCAGGCGCATAGTGCCCTTCTTCTCCACAATTGTAACACCTACCAGGCAGTGGCCGCACCCTGCCCCTTGCTCCTCTTGGTTGTCCTCTATCCATGACACTGAGCCGCAACTCCTGCATCTGCTCGGATAAATCTTGCATTGTTCGCACCCAATTTTGCGGCACAACAGCTACACCTCGAATTCCCTGATTTTCTTCATGTGCAGCCTCTCTCGGATTCTACGGTTGAACATGGGCCATCGTCTCGTAGCTTGACACACCCTGCTCTATCTTCTTCTTTATCTTTCTGCTCTTTGATCGTGCAATGGCTACCGCACCATTATAATTCTCTGGGCTCTCGAAATCAACTTTCTCTCTCACCTTGGGGTGCAGGCACGCCATGAATTTGTCCAGCTTGAAGTAGTCTCCATTAGCCAATTGCATGGCTGCCGCTAACTCTGCCCAACACTCTTCAAAATGACCTAAAAACAAATTGAACTCTTCACTTACATCTTGCTTAAGCGCCTTCAGCTTTGCATCCATTTCGACTGGGGAAGTCTCCTTGCGAAAGTCGTGAAGAAACCTCGCCCGTAGAGCCGGCCATGCTTTCTTAGGATCGCCTTCCAATGCATCGTACCATGCTTTAGCTCTACCAAGCATCACCAAAGGAAAAGTCTGCATTTTGCTATCCTCATTCGGCATACGCAACGATAGAATGTATAGCTCGAAATCTGACATCCACTCGTCAGGGCTCTCTTCTCTTGTGAAAATCAGTCCATAGCTTCTCGCTGTCATGACTTCCAACGCGAAAAACTGCTTCCTTTCGATTAACTAGGAGCAATCAGTGTGCTCCTCCGTGGGGGCACCAGAAGATGGAGAGGGGGAATGGGGGAACACGCCCAACACAAACAAAAGGGCCTCTCTACAGCTCAGGGCATTCACAGCACCCCTATCCTCTAGGAAAACACCTTCAAACACACAACTCACACTAGCAGAACACCGCCTGCTCAATTTCCACTGCTCACACACTCCACAAAACCACCACACAACGCACACCTGTTGCCATGGCCTGTCTCCACCCTTACACACACTCACAACAACTCAATCTCACTCCCTCACTCAACACCATCGGTCCGGGGGGGCACACACTTCCACACAACCGGCACCGGAGAGAACCATGAAAGCAGGAGAAAGAAAAGGGGGGAAGGGGAAACCACAGCAAGAGAGGCAACAACCGCTCGATTGCACTTCACAAAACACCTTTACAAACTCACACTGCCATCACCATGGCCGTTTACACAAGAGAGATACAAAGGGCTTTGACAGGCACACTCCTCTATCCAAAAGCTCCACTTTGCAGGCTTCCAACGGGCACAAAAACTAGGCCTAAAAGCTAAGAAGAAGCCCCTAATTTGATCATTTTTTGACTTTTATAGAGTGGGGGGTTCAATTTGGGAAATTGCTCTCTAATTGGTCCATTTGGCACCTTTCTTTGGTATCTCTTGGGAAGGGGGCACCGCCTTTTTCCATCTGCTCTCTTTCTCTCTTTACACTTGGGGGGGGGGGGGGGGGGGGGGGCATTAGCAACGTCGCTATTGCCCTTGGCATTTTTTTATTTTTTATCTTCTTCATTTTTACCCCTTATGGCCCCAACCTTACACTGCTCCATTTTTTACTTTGACTCGCCCTTTCCTCTATCCGACTCCTCCTTGTCTTCTTTGGGCCTTGCATTTAGCTTGGCTTTGCACCCTTTTCTCTCTCCCTTCTATTTCTCCTTTTTCCTCTTTGGCCCTGACAGTACTTGGCTTGGTCCATTTGGCCGCCCATTGAATCCATCCTCACTCTCTCTCTCTCTCTCTCTCTCTCTCTCTCTCTCTCTCTCTCTCTCTCTCTCTCTCTCTCTCTCTCTCTCTCTCTCTCTCTCTCTCTCTCTCTCTCTCTCTCTCTCTCTCTCTCTCTCTCTATGCTTCAGCTCCACTTGACCCTCCTTCTAATTGGCACCACCTCAGCTGGCTATACTCTCTCTCTCTTCTTCCATGGGGCCGCTCTCTATCTCGAGCCGGGGGGGCATTAGCGATGTCGCTAAAACCCTTCACCCTTGCCCTTCCAAAATGGGCCCTTCCAATGCCACGGGAACGGGCACCGCCCCATGTCATCATCGCCGCCACAGACCGTGTGCGGGCGCGCCACTCCGCCGCCTGCCTTACCTCCAAAACCCGCCACGGACTGCCTCCCGCCGCCTGTGCAGCGCGGGTGGCGCCCGCGCCATAGCCACCAAGGAGAGAGCTTTCCTCTCCTTAATGGCCTCACGGCCCACTATATGTAGTGAGGGACTTTTGGTCGCAATTCTGCATATGGGATTTCCTTGGGCACCACGTGTTAGCCATGGGTCTCATGGCCCCTTTTGCCTACCAAAAATCTTCAAACAAAATATTTAAAACCCCTTTTGGCCCTCTTCTGTCGGCTTCCCTTTGTTGCTCCCGGACCCGATTACCAAGCAGAAGAAACCCCCTGAAACTCCACATTCCCGGCCCCGTCTACACTTGCCGTCTTTGCATTTCGATCCCTCGGCGTCCTCGAACTAAGGCCTCCAAAACGAAAAAAACCATCTGCAACTGTTCACCACCCAAATGCTCCCAACTTCATCTCGTTGTATCTGACCGACCGAGCATCCTATTGACGTGTAGTCGATTCGTGCTAGCTCCATCTGATGAACACTTCCACTGAGAACCTTGGCGAGGCCAGAAAACTGCCAAATGGCACATCTTCCAATGCGGTCAAATGAGCTCAGACCCGACCCTCGGAAAATCTCAACTGACCATATCTTGCTATCCACAGCTCCGATTCGCATTCCGAGAAGACAGGCATGCTCCACAACTCGAGCACTACACATGTGTATACTGACATCAACCCGGGCCACCTGTCCCCAACTGCCCTGTCCGTCGGGGATCTTCTACACGCTCTTTCTTTAAACTGCAATATCTTGAGCACCGGGGCTCCGTTTGACGAGTCGTCTAGACCGGCTTCTAGAGCACGCTGAACTCTACATTCTAGAGCTTTGACTTGGCATTTTGGACATTTTCACTTGCCATCCCATCTGGACTAATACGTCGCACTTTTGGCCTAAAAAACCGCATCAGGCATACTTTCCCGCTCTCCTTTGGCTGCCAAGGGCCTTGGCACCTGCCCTATTCTGCACTGCACTCGACTGCACCCTTTGTCTGGCATAGACCACTTTCTAGCTTCGACCAACTTTAGTTGCACCAACGTGTGCTCTAGTTGCACTTAATCGTAGAGATTGACGCCATGCAAGACACTGAATATGGTGCATTGATATGGAGCTCTAACTTAATTTCTAGCATGTGTGCACGTGCACGCGAGAGAGAGAGAGAGAGAGAGAGAGAGAGAGAGAGAGAGAGAGAGAGAGAGAGAGAGAGAGAGAGAGAGAGAGAGAGGCTTGGAGCTCGAATTTATGTTCGAGCTGTTAGGTAGATTGAGGCATGGAGCTGAACTGCCAGGTAGATATAGGAATGGAGCTGAACTGCCAGGTAGATATAGGAATGGAGCTCCAACTTTTATTCGAGTTGCTAGCTCAAACTTAAGTTCTAGCTCTATGTGCGTGCGTGCGTGCATGTGTGTGTGTGTGTGTGTGTGTGTGTGTGTGTGTGTGTGTGTGTGTGTGTGTGTGTGTGTGTGTGTGTGTGTGTGTGTGTGTGTGTGTGTGTGTGTGTGTGTGTGTGTGTGTGTGTGTATCCGGCCGTGCTGGTGGCCTTGCCCATAGGACCCATGTCCTTACATTACCCCCCCCTTGGAGAATCATTTTCGTCCTCGAAAACGAACGTAGGAAAATGTTTCTTAAGTGCGGAGACATTCTCCCATGTAGAACCTTTTGCAAGTCTATCTAGCCATTTTACCAACATCTGTTGTCTGACATGATGTCTGGTATGAAGCTCATGAGAATCCAAAATCTTTTCGGGCTCATCAGAAATGCTTGGCGGTTAGATAAGGTCAACTAACACACCTGTGTCAATGACATTATCATTCTGTCCTAGCTGTTTTCGTAAACAGCTAACATGAAAAACAGGATGAACTCGTGAGTCCTCTGGGAGAGCTAACTTATAGGCCACTTGACCTATATGTTTGAGAATGGTAAACGGTCCATAATAGCGTGGTGAAAGTTTAGATACTTTTCCCGTCCTCAGACTTTCTGAATGCTCCGGAACTTTGAGGAAAACCTTGTCTCCTTCTTCAAAAGTAGCAAGACGACGATGCTCATCTGCATACTTCTTATATTGATCTTGAGCTTGCTTAACATTCTGCCGAGAAACTCAAAGCATGTCAAAATGGTCTTGGAGAAAATCCTTCGCTTGTTGTATCTTCTCCTTAGCCAACCGCACCGTAACGGGTGATCTAGGTTGAAATCCATATAAAAGCATAAATGGACTAAACCCTATAGTCACATGCTTTGAACTATTATAAGCAAATTCCAATATAGGTAAGTAGTCTTCCCAATTGGTTTGCTTCTTGCTAACGTATGCTCGTTCCTCTAGCACTTAATTAACTCTTTCGGTTTGACCATCCGTTTCTGGATGATCAGCCGTACTTAGATTAAGTTTAGTTTCCAACTTTTGGAACACAGCTCTCCAGAAGTGATTATCGAACTTTCAATCTCTATCACTAATGATACTAGCTGGAAGACCGTAGAGTTTATATATGCTCTATAAATAGCCTTGCTAATTCCGGTGTCTTAACCGTAGTCTTAGTGGGAATGAATCGAAGACGGTCTACAATTACGCAAATGGCATCATGGCCATGATTTGTAGTAGGTAGTCCTACTACAAAATCCATAGAGACACTCTTCCACTTACCTTGTGGAATCTCTAAAGGATGTAAAAGGCCACCTACCTTGAGGTGCTTTGCCTTATTAACTTGGCACTATTGGCAGTTTAGTACGTACTCTTGAACATCATGATGTAAGCTCAGACAATAAAATTGCCGTCGAACTAAGGCATACGTCTTACGAATACCTGGATGACTAGCACTTGGACTATCGTGACACTCAAATAAGATTTGGCGCCTAGTGTCTAAGTCCTTTGGCACACATACTCTACCTTTGTGGAGTAAGTAGCCATCATCAATGGAAAAATTCTTCCATCGCTTAAGATCTTCCTGAGTAGGGGTGGAGCTCTGTGTGTTGGCGTTTCTATCTGCGCGTGTAGAGACCTGTTGATCTAACTGTTCAGAGACATGTGATTTTGAGGGATCCCTTTTTAAAATTGCACTCCACACTTTAGCATATGATTGATCTTGTGCACACTTGCCACGTAATGACTCCAAAAATCCAATCTTTAGTTCCGTGAAAGCAAGTGAATTAATCTGAGGCATCCGACTTAGTGCGTCCACTACTACATTATATTGCCCCTTGCGATATCGTAGCTTACAATCATAATCTTGAAGGATTTCTGTCCATCAAGCTTTACGGCCCTTCAAGTTTGTTTGAGTAGTAAATTTTTTGATACTCTCATGGTCAAAAACTACTTCAAACTCGGCACCATATAAATAGTGTCACCACTTTCGTAGAGCGCAAATTATGGCATAGAGCTATAGGTCTTCCCTCTTGGAGAAGTACCGCACCAATTGCTTTATCACTAGCATCAGTCTCTACCACAAACGACTTAAGTGAGTCAATGATTGCTAGGATGGGAGCAGTGGCTATAGCTACCTTGAGCTGTTTGAAACTGCGTTTTTGGGCTTCTTTCCAAGAGAAGGTCTTACCATTTGCTTTAAGTTGATCCGTCATAGGAACAACGATTTTGGCATAGTCACGGATATACTGTTGATAAAATCCAGCCATGCTTAAAAATATTTAAAGCTCCTCAACCTTGTTGGGATGTGGCCATCGAAGAATGGTAGCGACCTTGTCAGTGAAGGGGATCGGGGAGCACCACAGACGGAGAGTGAGAGAGAGAGAAGGAGACAGACACGATGTGGGTGGGGAGACTCAAAGAGTGAGAAGCCCCCTATACACTTATGCTATGTATAAGGTATACAAGTCAGTGGGCGGCCAGACTCTGGGTGGCCGGGCAAGGCATAGACGCCTATACCCCAACAACCTCCCACTTAAAGGCTACTGTGCCTTTAAGCAAGGGAACCTAGTCTAAAGACTACAAAAGGTGAGAGAAAACTGCTCTCAACCGATGCCCACTGGCTGGCTGTGATCGTGTGCATCCGGTTGTCCTGCTCCCGTGTAAGTCCATACACCACCAGACGTACCGCACACGTACTGCAAGTATGTATGCAATACCTGCATATCTCCCTCGTGCACTATGCCATCATCAGTCAACAAACAAAACAAACCCCAACTGCAAATGCTCCCATTGCAGCTGCGATATCCGATCTCAAGATCAGCATCTCATACATGAGACCACCAAATGTCGATGCAATGCTAGCGGGCCCTGCTAGCTCTACGGAGCATGCATCAACATATATATCCCTGGCAATAGGCATCTCTGACTGACAAGGCACGTCAGCCACATTCATCTCTTGATTGTCCGCAAAAGACGCATCAACCTGTCGTGCAACCTTAGAGCAAACCAGCTGCTCTAGGTGTCTGCTGGAAGACATATCCTGCACAACTATATCCCCATGCTCACTGTCGAGCATAGAAAGGAATGACTGGATAATCGTTGACATCTCAGCCTCCTCTGCAATCATCCACTACAAACATGACCACTCAATCTGTTGTGACTCACTAGAGCTCTCATGCTCTAACTCCGTATGCATAGACTCTTGCACAATGTCCTCCTGTCGTGACTCACTAGAGAAAGACCGCTCTACCTGTCTATCCTGCATAGAAGTATCTCGCACAACTGACTCTCTGCTTTGCTCAGTCACTAGCAAAGCATGCATGTCTGACTCTGTCACCTCTCTGTGTGACTGCTCAAGTCGTGCCCCAACTGTGTGCACAACGAGATCACTACTCTGCACTCCATGCAAAGTACCCTGCAACCCATGAGCAAAAGAGACTCGCCTGCTCTCTCGCTCTCTACCTAGCTGCGTGATCACAGAGACAACACCGTCTCTCCCGTGATCCACATGCAATGGGTAACCTGTACCACTCCTGGCACCTCTCGCAATCACTAGCGAACCCAAATGCATCACAAAATCTCGCTCTCGTAGCGAAATCTGACATCCACTATCCTGTAACTGTCTGACTGAGATCAAATCCCATCTCAGATCTGGCACATAACGCACATGACGCAGGGTAAATCTCATACCACTGGGCAAGGACAAACATACGTCTCCTGTACCCTCAATGTCATACACAGCACCATCAGCCATGTGCACACAACCAAGTCTCCCACTAGAAAACGTGCTAAACCACTCACGATGCGACGTGACATGGAAAGTAGCATCTGAATCTAGTAACCAATGTGAAGACAATGTGCAATCCGATATGCAATCCGTAGACATAAATCGTCTGAAGACAAGCTAGATGTAAATGTGACATCGCCATCACAAGCATACTCAGTAACCACCGTACTGATCTCACTAGCATCTGTCATGCCCAAATCTGCATCACGCATATGTCGCCTCCGTTGTCTCAAACGCCTGAAACATCGACGCCTAATGTGCCCTCTATGTCCACAATGCCAACATGTCAAGTCTCTATGCCGTCGAGACTTGCGTGTGGGACCAATCTCTCCCATGGACATAGAAGTGGGACTAGACTCCCCTGTAGACATGGATGTTGCGTACATAGCATGTAAACTCTGCCATAAAGCATGAGTTGTAGTCTGCCTCGAGACCTGCCAGTAAACAGACTCAACCAGATGCAAACAAATCGTAGACATGGCTAACTCATCAAGATCCTGCCAATCATCATCACACATAGAATTGGGCTTCGCCGATAAACCACGCAAGGGTTTATCGTGCCCCAAATCCGCCAATGCAACAAGCAAATGCTCCTTCCAAGCAACAAAATCTGCACCATCAAACTGTGTCAGACCATAACGCTGGAAGTCAAATGAAAAATCAGCCATAATGCTCGCAAAAGAGCAACCAACAATGAGTAGCAAATGTCAACCAAATCAGCCCTAAACTGGCTCGAATTGCATCAACAAAAGTCTGCAAATATGGTTGTAAGATATGGCTTCAAATCAGCCCCAAAATAGCCCCAAAATTCAGCTCTTAAACAACTGCATAAACAAGTCACAAATGTGTCCCAAATCAGCCTACAACTGAGCCATACGTGGACACCTGCAAAGAGGAAACAATGGCTGAAAATTCAGCGCCCAAATAAGCCCTCAAACCTGCCTGTAAACTTGTAAACCTGTAGCTGAAACCTGCTGAAAAACCTCAAGCCATTAGTGCTCGAATCCGGCTACCTAGCTCGTAGCCACACAAGCATACATCACAATACTCACTCCTGTGAGTGTGCCAAGATAACTGTACGCCTGTCAAACCCGTGAGCTAATCACCAAGCCCACAATGTGCGGTATCGATGCATACACACGCACAAATCTCCCACCTGCAGAGAACACCGCACGCAAATGCTGAGTGCAACCCGCAATCTCTACCTAGATCGCATA
The DNA here is from genome assembly GCF_014529385.1 of Adiantum capillus-veneris. Classification (NCBI taxonomy): domain Eukaryota; kingdom Viridiplantae; phylum Streptophyta; class Polypodiopsida; order Polypodiales; family Pteridaceae; genus Adiantum; species Adiantum capillus-veneris. Next base: position 72,554,426 of record NC_140953.1, on the reverse strand, counting down.
AATGATACGCATAAAACTCCTGGGAAAATTTCGCCAGAGTTTTGACGCACAATGGCTATCAACACAAAATAACCATTGTCCTGCAAGCTCAATACAATGAGCAATCAATGCGCATCAAACTACACTCAACATACATGCATAAGCTCTGCATACCTGTGTCCAACAAATACTAACAAAGAGTACCACATGTGACCATACATGTCATCCATAACCAACCTCTGCACTTGCTCACAAGATCTACTGCTCACCACATAAGCATACATAGAGCATTACCCGCTCAAACACCATGTATGCAAGCCACAACACTGCAGAAGAACCACTCAACTACAACTGGCAACACCTGTGGGAGTACTAGACTCAACCTGTACCTGGGAGTCAAACCCGATCTTGTAACACCTCATATGTGCTGCTACTTGCAGTGTGCACGGCTAAGTTGTCTGCAGCAAAGAAAACAACAGAGCCCAAAACTATCATGAAAAATAGTCTCTGTGTTTTTAATTTCAGACCCACCTGCACTCTAAATTAGAAAACAATTCCTCCTACAAAGTCGTAGAGCTCAAAGCCAGCTCTGTTTTGAACCAAAAAGTTTTGGAATCGGAGCTCTGTAGCTCAAGTTATGAGCAAAATAGTAGACTGCTGTCAAACTGCCAAAAACTGAATGACTTTCTTCTGTGCTTCTTTGAGCTCATAGAAAGGCTCAAACTCACTTCCGACCTCGATGCATGAGCTGAATGCATCAATCTCACAATGCTTCCATGTTTATGGAAGCTCCAAGCTCCAACCTGTCGTCGCCGATGTAGCCGTTGCAAAGCTTGCCGAGAAGAGCGAAAATGATGTACACTGTGGGCTGATCTGTAGAGGAACTCTGATCTGTGAGCACTAGGAAGCTCCTGAGAACTCTCCTGCAAGCCTCTGTATGGCTGCCCACAAGCCTCCTCTATTTCTTTGCTTAGATCTGTGACCTCTCCGCCATAGTCGACGAGTTCATCGCGAAGCCGTCCATCTACGATCTCACACCTGTCGCTCTGATACCAATTAAAGGGGATCGGGGAGCACCACAGACGGAGAGTGAGAGAGAGAGAAGGAGACAGACACGATGTGGGTGGGGAGACTCAAAGAGTGAGCAGCCCCCTATACACTTATGCTATGTATAAGGTATACAAGTCAGTGGGCGCCCAGAAATCGCACTTGCTTTGCTTAGCATACAGCGTGTGAGCTCGTAGCTGTTTGAACACTAATCGTAAGTGTTCTATGTGTTCATCTTCACTCTTACTGTAAATGAGAATGTCATCAAGGAAAACCACAACAAATTTTCCAAGATAGGGACGTAAGACACTATCCATGAGTGTCATAAATGTAGCTGGAGCATTGGTTAGACAAAAAAGGCATAACCAAAAATTCAAAATGCCGAACTGTGTTCTAAAGGCAGTTTTGGAGATATCTTGTAGTAGGATATGCATCTGGTGGTATCCTGAACGAAGATCTATCTTTGTATAGTATCTTGCCCCGTGGAGTTGATCAAACAACTCATCCACTCGAGCAGAGGGAACTTGTTCTTAATGGTTATCGCATTTAATCCGCGATAATCTACGCACATGCGCATAGTACCATCTTTCTTTTTTACCAATAGAATTGGTGATGCCCAAGGCGAAGTGCTAGGTCTAATGAAACCACAAGTGACATAGTCAGCCAACTGACTCTCAACCTCCTTGGCTTCTTTAGCACTCATATGATAAGGTGGTTTACTCACCGGTTTAGTGCCTGGCAAGACATCTATGCCATGCTACACATCATGTGTAGGGGGTAAACCCGGCGGTAAATCACTTGAGAATACATCACTATACTCCGTGAGTAAGTGAGTCAGTTTTTGCCATGCAAAAGGAGAAATTAAACTAGAGTTATGTTGGGATGGAGAATCTTGTAATTCCTGTAATGTTTGTTTTACAACAATTGCACGTTGCTCTATAGAATTAAAATTGAGAGCACTTTGCTCGATAGATTTGTGAACACTTTGTTTATCAGTAGAATTCATTGCACTTTGCATACCATTACTAGAATTTACCGCACTTTGCTGTTGAGAATTCACAAGACTTGGAGACAAGCAGTAACATATAAGAGGTGTACATATAGAAAGCTCGGCTGTACATATAAGAGGTGTAGATGGTATATTTTTCTCACCAAGAAAAAGCACATGTTTACCATTGTCCATAAAGGATAAGGAGTTGTGTTCATAACTAGTGTGCAATGTGTTTCCTAAACCATGCAGCCACTCCCGTCCTAAAACTACATCAGCACGGTCCATGTTCATAACTTGGAAGTCAAGGGTCATCGTATGATCTTGAACAATAAGCTCAACCCCTTGAACTACCGTGTCCCATACTTCTTTATCATTCCCAGACATCTGCTCCACCACATATTTGTGAGAGCAGGGAGTCTGTGTAAGCTTCAATTTCTTGACCAGCTTATAGTTCGAGAAGTTATAAGTTGCACTATCATCCTAAAATACGAACACGTTGTCCGTTAATAGTGTCATGCATGTGAATCAAATCATGGGGGCCAAAGGTGGGCTGCCACATTGAAGCAGGCACACAACACTTATGCTTTTCTTCCATATGAAGAACCTCTACAACACAATATTTAGGAGATGAATCTAATGTGAGGCGTTGCACCGTGTGCATGGCCTTTTCTTTGCCTTGCAAAAGAGGACAATATTTCTTGTTATGTTGGTCCGAAAGACATCTAAAACAAAAATTGTGTTTCTTTGCACGCTCAAAATCAGCAGTGCTGAGAGATCCACGTGGAATATCTCGTGATTGCTTAGGCTTCTTAGCCTCTTGTGGGTGTGGAGAGTGTCTCTTATTCCTCTTGGAACGTGTGGGAGATCTACCTCGCCATTGGCTCTTAGCCACATTGCTCTTAGCAAAAGTATTCTTAGAGTAGGGAACATTTCCTTTCCTCTCTTGGTCATCATCATATCTTCTTAAGTAATGCATTGCTACCTTCTACATCTTTTGCAGCACATGTCTCTTGGACTCCTTGAGTTGTGCGAGCTTGGTTTCCTTGAACCGTGCCACTTGTGGCTCCTTGAGTCGTCTATGAATTTATAAACTTCACAAGTAACTCCGTAAGATTGGTAACATTTGCATAGAGTGCAGAGAGGTTTCTTTCAAGTACGCTTTGGCGATGTTCCAAAGTCTTGAAAGAAGCCATTTCTACAAACCCATGATCTCCTAGATCATCATCATCATGCATATTAGTGTCAACAGCACCCGTGGTGCCCTGATTTTGATCTACGTGCTCAAAATCAAAAGTGTGTGTAGGTGGGATATCCTCACTGGCCATGGTAAACACACACTAATGTAAAGAGAGAAAAAACGTCAACTTGTACCTTGTGAAATTGAAGTCTTTGTGTTTTGTATGCTCCAGGATTTGCGTTGCATGCAAACCTCGCCTTGCGGGAATTGTAGCGCTTCACTTGTCATTCGTCGTAAGAACACCTTTGTTACCTCTTCACAAAAACTCGTCGTTTTTGTGAAGGCTTTTGCTCACTTTGAAGCTACCTCTTTGAAGAAAAAAGAATTTTTGGAGGAAAACTTGCCTTCCTCCAAGAAGTGAAAAGGAAGGGTGAAACTACTTCCTTGAAGTTTGAAGCTAACCCTTTCCTTCTAGCTTTCCTTTTAACACAAGTATACTATCTTTCCTTGTTATACACAACAAGGGTCAATAGCTTGATGGCAAAGTGTTGGCCTCTTACCCTCATGGGGTGAGTTCAACCCTCATTCATTCAAGGGTTAAGCGAGCCTCCCTATACGATTAGCCAACGGCGCCAACGGAAGCCTTTAGAGCATCAGTGCCGTCGAGTTGCGGATCGAGTTTGCCTTGGTCACCCACCTTAGTCATGCATTGTGGAGGGCGTAGGTGGGGGTGTCCGACGGTTAGCTGTCGCTGTCTATCCAGGCGCGCTTCGCATAGGAAACTAAGCCTATCTTCTTTTTGCTGCACAGCGGAGACATCGATGTCTGTGGAACGTGGGAGAGAAGCAGCGCGTTGCACGCACATGCAACCCGCTTTTCGCCTCCTCCCAAAAATAGCTCTGATACGAGTGAAATGGAGGTGGTAATGCGTGTGCTAGTCTCCACCCAACTGTGCTATCTTATAGCCTCACCCTAGCGTACACACTGTCCGGCCTTGACCATAGGACCCATATTCTTACTGTGTGTGTGTGTGAGAGAGAGAGAGAGAAGCATAGAAGTTTAGAAACCTCTAAATCCAAGGGATATGTATCTCTCCAGGCGCACTTTGCACAGGAAACTGTGGCTGTCTTCTTTTTGCTGCACAGCGGAGACATTGTTGTCTGTGGAACGTGGGAGAGAAGCAGCACGTCACACGCACATGCAACCCGCTTTTCTCCTCCTCCCAAAAATAGGATACCAGTGAAAGGGTGGTGGTAATGCGTGTGCTAGTCTCCACCCAACTGTGCTATCTTATAGCCTCCCCCTAGCGTACACACTGTCCGGTCATGCCAGTGGCCTTGCCCATAGGACCCCTGTCCTTACAGTCTGTGTGTGTGTGTGTGTGTGTGTGTGTGTGTGTGTGTGTGAGAGAGAGAGAGAGAGAGAGAGAGAGAGAGAGAGAGAGAGAGAGAGAGAGAAGCATAGAGCTTTAGAACACATGCATGTTTCACATGGCGACACAAAAAACAAGGCTCTAGAAGAACTTGACCCAAGAAAATCTTGGTGATAACTTAAAATCTTGACCCCGACCGATTGGATCTAAGCTATTGTGCATGGCACTAGGTGTGACTCATGAGCACGGTGAGGAGCAGGATATCTTTCACAAATTTCTTGACGTCGGTGAGGACGCTCAGTTGGGTGAGCAAGGCTATCTTTATCTACCTATGGCAACCCAATCTTAAGTTCAAGCTCCATGTCAATATCTACCTAGCAGCTTAAACATAAGTTTGAGCTCTATGCCTATATCTAGGTCTAGTAGCTTACTCGAGCTCCAGGCTTCAATCTACCTTGAAGCCCAAGCTCCATGCCTTTATCTACCCCGCATGTTTGAGCTCCATCATCTATGGCTTGAGGCTGTGCATTTGGCGAGTCCGCTGTTTTCACATCTTCGAATCTCAACTAGTGGAGACTCTTCACCATGACATCTGGCTGGAGATGTGGTCTGTACACCAAGGGTTCAATTTGAGACACTTTACGAAAACTCTCACAGCACGAGAGAGCGCCATGAGGCCTTCTTGCAACTATGGCACCCATGACCTTTCTTCACCATTATTCATGTCGTGCATAGATGGAAGTACCGTCCACTTGAGTGGAATTTTCCTCCTCCCGTCCCTTGATGTTGCCATCATTGTACCTATTTTTTTCCCCATTGGGAGAGTCTCCCCACATGTTGATGTAGCCCTCTCTAGTAGGGGTAGTTTGTAGCCCATTGGGCAGTTTTTCAACTAATGGAAGGATCTTTTTCTTGGATAGGAATACCCAAACTTCCCTGAAGGTGTTCCAAAAGTATTTCCATGCTTTGAGTACGTTAAAGACAATAAGAAAGCTTTGGAGGGATTAAAGAAGTATGGTAGTTGGTGAAAAGAGCACTTGGAGGAGAAGCAAGACAAAAAAAAGTATTCTAGGTGTGTCGACCCAGTCCTCATGTAATCGGAGAATCTTATGCAAGCTATGCAAACCCTTGGTGCAATCGAAGAAACTTTCTTAGATGAATTTTGGTCAAGGAGTATATGTGAATAAGCTCATTCTCTTGACCTTCCATTCAAAGATAATACAGATGTAGGACTTGATGTAAATGAGGGCCATTATTGTGGTCCAATGCGCAAGAAAGATGTTGAGGAGTTCAACCCAACTACTCATGTGGAAAAGGGAGACTTTGTACTTACAACCTTGTGATACAAATTTTGGCTAAGAGTGACAACAATGTTACCATATACATGTGGTAGTGATGTGTGTGAACACACTAGGACCGCCAGGGCATTTTTTCCCTCTTTAGGAGGTTTTTTCCCCCATGCATTGTATATACGCCCATCACTCTAGGGCTATCTATCTTTCCATTGCACATTAGTAATACACTCTCTATTGTGTGCCTTGAGCTTCCTTCGTCTTCTACAAGCTGTGTGCATTTCTCTGCAACCCTAATTCCAACAATTGGTATCAGAGCAGGTTGCGTCCTCCCGGGCTTAGTTGCCAGCTGCTCCAGTACACACCTGCTCACTTTATCCGATTTCAATGAGCTTTGGAGAGCGTTCGCAGCTCGGTCTGCTCAGATTTTCGATTTGGACTCATTTCGGCCTCCGTTTCCACTACATGCAGGTCTGCACAGGCAATTTCATCATTTTGTGCAGAATTTCTGTCAGTGTCATTTTCTGCATAACAGGTGCCTTATAGTCTTCTGCGGTTTGTGCTATATAGCACGTGTTGTTCCCGCTCCATTTCTCCTATTTTTGTGCAGTTTTCACATCAGGTGCAGCATTTACCATGGCTGACAACAACAACACAGATGTGTTCAAGATGTTTGCTGCTAAGCACAGGTTGGATGGGGACAACTATCCTATGTGGGCTTATATGATGCAACATGTTCTTGTGTCAAAGGGCGTCTGGAACATTATGCAGGGCATTGATGTACGTCCTGGTTCTGAGGATGTAGGCGATGTTGAGGATGTTGCAGGTCTTGCTGCAAGGATTGTAGCTGTTAGAGTTGTTTTGCTTACGACAGAACAAGCTCGTTGGGATGTTACGGGATGCGCAGGCTCACGCATTGATTGCGTTGTCTGTGAAGCGCACCATTGTTCCTCACATCCGTTCAGCAAAATCTGCAAAACAGGCTTGGGATATTCTAGCAGGTCTTTAAGCAAGCCGCAATGAGGCTAAAATTGCTTTGCTACGTAACGAGCTGGAGTCGAAGATTATGCATGAGGAAGATGCTATGGACACTTTCCTTGCTAGTGTCAAGGATATCAATGAGCAGCTTATTTCTGCAAGTGAAGTCATTTCAGACAGTTCCCATGTGTAGACTGTTCTTGATGCCTTACCAGATTCTTACCAGACTTTTGCTGGTACTTGGAGACTTATGACCCAAGGAAATCCAGAAGTTGTCAAGTTTGATGCATTATGCACATTGCTTTTGCAAGAGTCACTTTCCAGAAAAAATAGGACTATACATCGTGCAGTTGAACCTTCTATTGAGCACATGTGTGTTTTTGGTTGTTTGGCATATGCTTTGGTGCCACAAGTGCAGTGCAGAAAATTGGATGCTAAGGCTGTCAAATGTATTTTTGTTGGTTATAGTGCTGAAAGCAAAGGTTACAGGTTGTATCATCTACAAACAAAACGTATTATGGTTTCTCGGGATATAGTGTTTGTGGAAGATTCTGTTCAACCCTTGCTGTCATGTACTAGAGACAGTAATGTAAGCTCACAGGACATTTATGACACTTTGTTGCCTCTTTTCAGTGGTGGAAATACGAATGTAAGTTCCAATGAGGCAAATGTACAACCTATGGGGGTTTCTGAAAATGTTCTAGATCAGCCTATTACTGATGCAGATGTACATGATGTACTTGATGAGGAAAGGGCTGAAAATGAGCAGGCTAGAGGTATGCCAAAATGGCTGGTGCACACTTTGCGTGATAGTAAATTGGATGCACCTTTGTCTAGTCGTACTCGTTCAGGATCTCGCCATGCATCCAATGCATCAGATTGTTATGCTTTGGCTGTGTCTAGCTTACATGATGTTGAGGAGCCTCTGTCTTTTGATGAAGCACAGCATTTAGAAAATTGGATGGCTGCCATGCAATCAGAATATGATGCACTCATAGAAAATGACACATGGACTTTATGTGATTTGCCTCCTGGCAAAAAGGCCATTGGTACGAAGTGGGTTTACAAGTTGAAACACAAGCCGGATGGTGAGATTGATCACCATAAGGCTCAACTTATTGCAAAGGGTTATGCACAGCAAAAAGGGATAGATTATGAAGAGACTTTTTCTCCCACTTGTCGTATGACTACTGTGCGTTTTCTATGTGCATTGGCAGCTCATTTTGGTTGGGATGTACATCAATCAGATATTGTTACTGCTTTCTTGAATGGTGACATATTTGAGGAAGTTTATGTAACGCAGCCTCGCGGTTTTGTCATAAAAGGAAAAGAGGACAAAGTGTGCAAATGTAACAAGGCTTTGTATGGGTTGAAGCAATCTCCTCGTGCTTGGTATGAGAAAGCTGACACTCATTTGGTCAAACAAGGCTTTCGTAACAGTCCAACAGAAAGCACATTGTATGTGAAGCGTGAGGGTGATGTACTTCTCATTGTGGTTCTTTATGTTGATGATTTACTAATCATCACTGGACCAAATGAGATACATATTGTTGAATTTAAGGCTGATTTGAATGCTACTTTCAAGATGAAAGATTTGGGGCTGTTGCATCATTATTTGGGTATACAGTTTAAGCAGTGTGATGGTGGTATTGCCTTGTGTCAGAAAATTTACATAGAGACATTGCTATGTAAATTTGGACTTGAGGATTGCAAACCTATTGCCACTCCCATGGAAACAGGTTCGAAGTTGAGTCTACATGATGCTGGTGATCCTGCTGATGTCACTCTTTACCAAACTGCTGTTGGCTGTCTCATTTATGTATGCAACACGCGGCCGGATATTCAGTTTGCAGTCTCACAGGTCAACAGATTTATGCATAGCCCAGGGTCTAAGCATTGGCAGGTTGTCAAGAGGATTTTCCGCTACCTTAGTGGCACTTTACATCTTGGCTTGTTTTATCCCAAGGGGGGATCATTGCCGCCAGACTTACATGCTTTTTCGGACTCAGATTGGGCTGGTTGTTTTGACACGCGAGTGTCCACAAGTGGTTTTTGTTTCATGCTTCGCAGTTCATGTATATCATGGTTGAGCAAGAATCAACCTACTGTGGCCACTTCGAGTTGTGAGGCTGAGTACAGGGCAGTCTTCATAGCTACGGTTGAGAGTGTGTGGCTCAGACGCCTTTTGGGTGTTGGACAGGACACTGCCAACACTATCTACACTGACAGTCAGAGCGCATTGGCAGTTGCGAGAAACCCAGTTTTTCATGCTCGCACAAAGCACATTGAGGTGCATTACCACTATGTCAAGGAGAGGCTCTCAGCAGGAGAGATCAGCTTGGCTTATATGCCAACACAGGACAACCTTACAGATCTTTTAGCAAAGGCATTGTCTCGTGAGAAGCTTGAAGCTTTCCGTAAAGCTTTGGGCTTACTCCCCTTTGTGGACTGATCATGTCCTCAGGGCATGGCACTTCCCTTTACTCATGTGCCAGCTCTCGTTCATTGCATCACTCTAGGGGGGATTTGTTACCATATACATGTGGTAGTGATGTGTGTGAACACACTAGGACTGGCGGGGCATTTTTTCCCTCTTTAGGAGGTTTTTTCCCCCGTGCATTGTATATATGCCCATCGCTCTAGGGCTATCTATCTTTTCATTGCACATTAGTAATACACTCTCTATTGTGTGCCTTGAGCTTCCTTTGTCTTCTCCAAGCTGTGCGTGTTTCTCTGCAACCCTAATTCCAATAAACAAGTGATGTTAACATGTGTGGGTGGAAACTTGATTTTGTCTTTGTGTGTGTGTGTGTGTGTGTGTGTGTGTGTGTGTGTGTGTGTAAACTATCATGTGCAAACATGCCCTAGTGTATAGTATGGTTGTTGACAACACACATTATTAGATGTTGCATACTCATTAGCATTCACTAAACATTGTACCACAACTGTCTTGTGTTCAATAACCTAACACGACACAACCTCACCTCAAGTCCATGTGACACAAAGAATTGTCCCAAATTTGCGCATTTTTTCCCATTTTCCTAGATATGTGTTAGAGTGGGATAAGTTGTCTACTTAGAAGATGATATCTAAAATAGTAAAATGACACTATGAAATTTTAAGAGCTTATAATGTACTTGCAAATTATGAACTTCTTTTGCAAAATACGGATTGTACCCTGTGAATGTTTCCTATCCCAATTATCATATAAAAAGTCCAAATAGCCCTCAGATTTGCAAATGAACATTGTTGTGGTAGTTCTTAGTTGCTAATCAAAGCTAAATACTTCAACATGCATAAATAGAGGTTGAATACTTAAGGGACTTCTATATATCGTGAAACAACATGCTCCTAAAGCTTTCACTAGTTTGGGATGCTAGCAAAGACCAATCCTTGCTGTCAAAAGATGGAAGTGGCAAAGGAACTACATGACCCAAGCCAGACGACATTTTGGGTTCCAAATATGACACATCATAAAAGAATATTCCATTATTAGCAAGCTCCTTGTGCGGTCTTCCTCGATACATTTGCTCACCAATAAATGCATGGAAAGCATCAAAATTCCCAACTATGCTCTTAATTGGTTGTCAGTCCGTCCTGTTCGATGGATAAATATCTACAACATACCAAACATGATATCAACCGTAAACCTACCAAAATAATCATGCACTAAATGAGATATATGCTGAGAATAACTTACAGTTACAGTTGGGTCGATGCCGTGGAAAACTAGGAGGAGATGTTTGCAACCTTAAGTCTGCATGTTGGAAAGCATGTTGTATCAGGATCTCTTTCACTCGCTTGCTTTGTGCACACACTTTAAACTCTTGAACTTGTCCCTTGAAAGCCTTCACGAAATCATTGCGTTGCCTCCTCTTCCTCCTCCTCGTCTGCAATAATACCCAACTTTCTATAGTTATTCCAGATGGTGTCCATGTCTGATCATATGTAGCATAACTATTAAAAATGCTAACAGAGTCAATGGTAGTGTCAGGCCTTCAAGAGGTAGTCATGGTGTGCACTAGAACACACAATAGAGAAGGGGAAGACAAAGTTTTGAGAGGGAAGTAGAGTTTTTCAAAGCAAGATTTGAGAGGGAACATAGATACTGGAGTCTTCAATGCAAGTTCTGAAATTCGTCGGTACAACATTTATGCTTTGGAAGCATGACATTGTATAATTTGAGGAACAAAATTATTATTTTTTACTTTTTCTCAATGAGTTTGGCTCTAAAATGCCGATTTTCTACGTAACGTAAGCCTCTTCCTCATTGGTCGAGTGCCCACTCTCTCTCTAGAACTAAAAGACCAGAAAGTAAGTCCAAATTTCTCCTAATGATATTGATCAGCAAGTTTTCCAAGATAGAAGCTTGCCTAGTCCTTACAAGTTGCACGTATGCATTTCTAAGGAGCATGTTTTAGTCTTGCGAGTAGGGCTTTATGTGGAAAATTCTAGACTTGCTTCAATGAATTTTCACTCGTTTTAATGTATTATTTGTCGATAGGTAACTTTGTTACACCTTTGCAATAGAGAAACTGATGAGAACGCTTGCCACATCGGTTTGGACGGTCCATGGAAAGCAAGAGTCTTACTTTCCATGGACGGTCTGAGGTTGTCTTGATAAAGTGTTTCACGCACACACTTGTGTGTGTATTTTTAAGGTGGGACCCCTTCCCTTTAAGTGTCATGGGGTCCCAACCATGGGATCAATGGTCCCAAGTGAAAGATCGATCTGTACCATCGATTTGTTGAAACTAAGCTCGGGATCTCGAGTTTAGTTTTGATCGGCCATGGGGGGCCTAATCTCGAAATGCCCTCGCTTCCCCAACTAGGATTTGAACCCTCACCACTAGCTTGAGAGTCCGGATCCGTAACCATCACACCTACGTGCACTTTCTTGAAATAGAAGTGTTTTTTCATAAACCTAAACTTAAAACAATAGATCTCCACTTAAAAAGTAAACTCGAGATTGCGGATCCCACCATAAAACTAAACTCGAGATCTCGAGTTTAGTTTTTACGCTCAATGGCTAAGATCTGCGAGTGCCCTTGATTTTGCACAAGAGCCATTGATCCCATGGTTGAGACCCTCTGGCACGTAAAAGCTGAGGTGGGAGCCTCTTGGTTTATGTGAGGTTAAAGCATTCATGCTTGTATCGATGTCAAAGTGAAGATTACCAAGTTTGTTGAGTCTTTTAATCATTGAATCATGCGCCAACACATGATCATCAAGCACCTCATGATTCAGATGCAAGCTAAGCATTTTTGGGTGCTTTCCTGCAAGAACGAACCAAGGCCATAGCCAAGATAAACCCTAATCTCATGATATTCTCAGAATGGGCTCTGCGTACTTTTCCAAAGATATTTCGCAGAAACATTTTGCGCCGAAGCTGCCACTTGTGGCAACCAAGATTCTGCCTGGAAACTTGTATTTTACCCCGCCGCCATAGCCAAGCTGCAGAATCTTTTTTGTTTAGCAAAGATCTCCATGTATTGGCACATTGATAGCGCAGAACTAGCTCTTTGATTCCTGGGAGGTGCTTCGCCCTTCACCATAGCTTGATTTCAAGCAGGTTCTTCTTCACCTTGGCTAGCCAACTCTTGTGAGCATAGGGACCGATTTGGACGACATGAGCCTGCGGGCTTCTCAGCAGGGTGCTACAGAAGAGCAGCACCCAGCTATAGATGTGGACTGGCGAATGCTTGATAAGACCAGGTTTTTCTTTCTGGGTGCAGCTCTCTTCTCCGGCGTTTCTGCTACGCTTTACCCCATCATGGTATTGAAAACAAGGCAGCAGGTATGTGCTCACAACACATCTAGCATGCGGTTGGGCTATAATCTTGTGCGTGATGAAGGCGTACGTGCTCTGTATAGAGGGTTTGGGACATCTTTGCTTGGGACCATCCCTGCAAGAGCTCTCTATATGAGTACTCTTGAAATCACTAAAAGCAATGTAGGGTATATTGCGGCTCGTCATCTTGGGCTTCCTGAATCAGCCGCAGCTGCCACCGCAAATGCAGCTGCTGGGCTGAATGCGTCGGTAGCTGCCCAGCTGGTTTGGACTCCAGTTGATGTCATCAGCCAGCGCCTTATGGTTCAAAACAAACAGAAAGGGTCCTCTTCCAACCCTCACCCTCACTCGTCGCATTACAAAGGTGGGTATGACGCATTTCGAACAATTCTTCGAGTAGAGGGTCTGAGAGGCTTGTACAGAGGCTTTGGAATGTCCATCTTAACATATGCACCCTCTAGTGCTTTATGGTGGGCAACATACTGTATGACACAGAGAACAATATGGAAGAGTCTGGGTCTGGGGTTGAACAAAAGTGGCACAGATGCAGAGGAGAGGTATGTTCCAAGCACTGCTATGGTGGTGAGTGTGCAGGGAGTGAGTGCGGCATGCGCGGGTGGTGTCGCGGCTATTGTAACTACCCCATTGGACACCATCAAGACAAGGTTTCAAGTGATGGAAAATGACGAGAACAAGCGGCCAAGCATAAGAGAGACGGTTAGGACTCTTTTTAGAGAGGGAGGTTGGAGAGCATGCTATAAGGGGCTTGGTCCTCGCTGGGCCACAATGTCAATGTCTGCGACAACGATGATCACGACGTATGAGTTTCTGAAGCGCATGTCGACCAAGCAGGATATTAACAATGGTGGCTAAGCTTGTAAAGAGGGTTGCAGAGATTGGTAAGCGAAGCAAGCTGAAGCGATTGACCCCTTTTTGATGAGGATCATCAATGTGTCCATGTGCCAGTTCCTTGGGCTTGTAATGACCTCAATTGTACATTAGAACTACCCCATATAGTGTAGGTGTTTTTGGAGGATGGTGGTGGGGCTGGTTTCCCTGAGGAGGACAACCTCTCTTGTATACAACCCTCTTGTAAATTTACACGCGCCTTGCCGTACAAAGGGTATGGCTGGTTTTTGCTTTGTATCTGAAATGGTTGTTCAGTAATCGCATGCTTTTGCATGGGTGAACAATCTCTTCTGTTTATTCATATATAGAGCTCTTGCTATATGTTGTGTGTGCAAATGAGATGATTGTTGGCAATCAGGAAAGGGTTCAACTCTTTTACATTCAATTTTGTTATTCGTGGCTACAACGCCTGCAACATGGAAGTTATGCGGTAAATGCATTTATGCTGGTTATTCGTGAATGCCATCGCTTCATCAGAGCAAGCCGGGCTATAGTTTTCAGGAAGAGTAAGCATCAAATTCAAGGTAAAAGGAAAGCTCAGCCACCAAGGCTGCTGTTTGACAGTGGGGTGTTTAATGTTTCTGTCATTTGATCTCTTTTATATGCTGGAAGATGCAAAAATCCCATTCGAATTTTGATATATGCTTTATGTCCTTTCTGCTGTGCTTGCTTGTCAGTGGTATTGCGGACTTGTCTTGTATACATCATTGGACAGGAAGCGAGCTCTGACTCGATATATTGTATCAGAAATTCTGTATTGGGGGAAACAAAACTGTGTGCATAACATGTTTGTTTGCTTCTTTAAAGCAGGCAGGTCATCATTGTACAGGTCTCCATGGATTGACTGATGAAATACTATTGATGAGCCATTCATTGCCATGAACAGCGTGGCGACAGTAACATGGATGATGGTAAATACTGGTGTTCATGTTATTCTTGGCATGATTTGGTACATGCCCATTTTCAATGGATTGCTGAGCTCAAATAACAAGCTTAGAGAGCAGAGGACAGGAGTTTTAAAGGTTCAGCTAGGCTTAAGATATGGAATCCAGTGGTCATATTGTTGGTAGCCTTTCGGTCCATGATTTGCAAGCCTTTTGAGGAGCTGAATTTGAGGATCAGGCTCGCTTTCCGACGGCAGGCAACATTGCATGTTTTTGGCATTTTGCACGTCAATCTGAAGACCCATTTGATATCCTGGCAGAAAAAGCAAAGCCACAGGAGACGCACAGCCGAAATTAGTGATGCACAAGGCAGGGACTGAAAAGGATGCGTCATAAATAACGCACCTCGGAGGCCTATACTAATTGGCAGAGGGCAAGCACAAAACAAAGAGCGAGAGAACTCTGGAGCGAAACTTCTGCGTGGTGGCGGGGTCGCAAAACCGGGAAAAGAGGTCTTTTTTTTCTTGTTTTTCTAACCCAGTGGTTGTGCGAGTGGGTCTCGAGATTTGGCGAGCAGTCTTAGTCTGCTAAGCAAGCAGCATCTATGCCAAAAATGAAAAATGCAGGGATGGAATGGATGATGATCTTCGTTGCTCGACAAGGCTTGTTTTTCGACAGGTGACGCTTCTCAACAAAGGAGCATGGAGCTGCAGAGACAGATAAAGTCCTGGAGATTGGCTACCACCACAAAGAAGTGAGTTATTGTTAACCTTTTTGTGACAGAAGGCTGCCAATCTTCTTCAAGTTGTCACGAGCTTTGCACTCGCTACCATATACTTTATGCAGCAAATCCCAAGGGTCGTGTTGGAAGGAAGCCTTAATTTAGCTTTACAATTCTGTACAACACGGATAGGATATATTTTGTTAGCAAAGAGGACTTCTCTTGGGGCTTGCGAGGGAAGCATTGACCTCAAATTTGGCGTTCTTATCAAAATCTTTTCTTCAATAGTGGTGAAGGTGAGGCTCCAAACAATTTTGTTATTCTTTGTTATTGTAGTCTTGACTCCTCCCCCCCCCCCCCCTTCTCCGCCCGCGCCCAACTGGCCGTCGAACGTTTTTCATTGGAAACGGAGGGGTGGGATCCACGATGGGCAATTGCGGCCTTGCAATATAGGGGCATGTCTTGAGTTTTCTTTTAATGCCACTTGTCACAGCATGTTTAAAATATAACCAAGTGGGTCGCTCGACTTCGAGTTGCGGGGTGTGCCAACCTTGTTTATAAAGCGCACGCGGTGGACTCGAGGGATCAACAATGTGGATTTGATCCACCGTTGATCCTTGCTGCGTGACCTAAAAAATTTAGCCTCCCTTCGTCGCGTTCGCGCATCGAGCCCCCGACCTCATCCCATAGACCTCGACACCCTATCCAACTTGCCTATCATCCATGCAAGCATTGCGAGGCCGCGCATACAAATCTCCCCCCCCCCCCCCCCCCCCCCCCCCCCCAACCTTCCCCCATCGCGTGGATCCGACGGACCAAAGTCCCCGGCCCGCCGAAAAAGAACCCCTATCGTAGATCCCATGAGTGACACCTTGTGTCACTTATAGACGAGGGTGTGCCAAGGTGGAAGCCAACTTGGATGATCCGTTCACCTTGGGATGCTTGCTTGAATCCTCTTGGTTTTCAATCCAATATTACCGACACTTGTAAATTGAACTAGGGCCATTTTTCATGGTCAGCTTTGGAAATCACACTCGTGTTTTCATTCACAAGGACCTTTTTGGCTTGTGCAATACAATCTTTTCTGTTTTGTCACACATGCTGGCATAATTTTCATATGGAGTATATTCCACAAATCGCTTTGTGTAGTTCTTCATAAAGTTGCGATCTTTGCTCAATGTTGCCACCATAGTGACACAATGACTCCAAAAATGGTGTCCTCTTCATTCCTCGTCTTGTTGGTCAACTCAAAATCACCTCTTGACCAATTGACACAAGGAGAACAAAGTATGCTTCAAGGTCTTTCTCATAGCACATGGACATTATCTTTGCCATGTAAAAGCTTGACCAAAAGGGTTATAGGTTCAGACCCCCTTAAACTCCCTTATGAATAAAGGAAATTTATTGCCACTTAGAGTTCAAAACTCCAAAGCATGAAACCCTCTTATTGTGTGGATAATGCCAACATCTCACATCTTTGGCAAGCTCCACCAAGAACAAACTTTGTAAAGGCCAATGATTTAAACTGGGCTTACCTTTTGTAGCTACTTGATTTGTTGGTGAAGTGCTGTCAAGGGAGGTCTAAGTCAATTATTTCTTGGAGAAGACCCCATCCTTCTAATATAGAATTATGGAGTATTGTATTGGAGAAACTCCAACCTTTTTCAATCCTTTCCAATAGAAATTGAGCTACTTATTGGAGAAGATTCTAACTTTATCAATCCTTTACCATAACAAATTTCCACTAGAGTGAATCTAAAATAATGGAATCCATAACAATATAAACAAGAGGCAAGTATAAAGGGGTTGCCTCTTGTTTATAATGAAAACAATGATACTCTATCATGCTCAAGGGCAATTCAGTCTATGTAAAACTACTATATCAAGGGATACCATTTCCACTCATAGTATGGAACAAGAGAAAAGAAACTACTATCTCACATGTGTTCAAGGGGTGTTATAACAATTTCTTGCCTATGAAGGTTTCATCTTTTTTCTATTCAATCTATAAATTTGTCGGTGAAGCATCTTAAATGATACCCCTTCATCACTAAAAATGTGACAACATTTGAAATTAAAACTGACCCAGGAGATAGGTACATATATTAAAGGTGACAACCCAACCCAAACCAACACACACACACACACACACACACACACACACACACACAAACACACACACACACCACACGAAGTTCTATGATAGAAATTCTAAAGTTCATCTTGATTATTGACTAGTTAATTGTGGAAGCATGAACCTTTTACAACGTCAATGTCCCCCCCTTGATTGGCTCTTCTTTAGGTGTCATGCTTGTAGAATGCCAACCACACTAAAAATCCTTTGCATTTAATAAAAGTTCTTATTTTTTCACAAAAATAACTAGATATTCCAAAAGAAACATATAGGTGGAAAGTGGAGGCTCAAATTGCCAATCAGAAGTTTATCAAGTCTAGTGTAGTGTATCACTATAACAAAGAAATGAGTTTCATAAGTTTGAACCTTCAATTCTCAAACTTTTTGAGTGGCAAGACAGGGAGATGTACATCCGAGTAAATATTTCATTTTGAGCTTAACCAGAGCTTCTAAAATATAAATTGTGTGTGTGTGTGTGTGTGTGTGTGTGTGTGTGTGTGTGTGTGAGAGAGAGAGAGAGAGAGAGAGAGAGAGAGAGTCACACATCACACAATATTTGAGATGGTTTGTTTTAGAAGTTTAATTCTTTGTTGCAAGTCTTGCTGTAGTACATGGGTACGATGGTATTCATTGGCTGATAACATTTGAATATAAGTGATAGATGTGAGGTAACATAATAACGAGTAACTAGTATGTGACCCACGCATTGTTGTGACTAGAAAATGCATGTCTTCTATTCTTACAACTACAAAGGTGGGAAAATTATATAGATGCTTTCTTTCTACATGTATACTATTTGTTGCGCTTCAAAAAATTGATTCACACATCTCTTGATAGATTCTAAAAAAATCTTATATATGCAAGAGGCAGCAAATATCCCTCTAATACCAAGCTTGGCAGCTTCTCACATATTACCTTGGATTTGCTAGCCCATATTCAATGGATTTTGGAGTGCCTTCTATAGCTATTGAGGAGAGCGCGCGCACACACACACACACACACACACACACACACACACACACACACACACACACACACAGTTCTTCCTCTGGAGCACCCTAGGCTAGAAACACTACCAAGCTCGATGGTACAAATCGGGTAAGACATCATGGTCTGAAGAGATCACAAGGACCTAAAACCATTAATGTAAGCATGAAACCTCAGTCGAGAGTGAAGTTGGCTCCAGAAATGGCTTTGACATTTGAAATGCAATTGACGTCCAAATTTGTGCTCTTCTCTCTTTTTCCTTGATTGATACTCTATGTTTTTTATATTGCAAGCAAGAAGTGGTGTAGTGCACATTATCACCTAGTTTACAATAGAGAGAGCGTCCGCTCTAGGTCTACAGGGGTTTGCAAAAATGCTACCAAGCCAAGTGGCACCAATTGGTTAAGTCAGCATGGTGTTTAAGCAAGAGGGCTGATAGACGCTAGTGTAGTCACAGAGCTTTATATGCTCAAATGCTCCTTTGGATGCAATCATGCTGCTTCAAAACACCTAACATTGCCTTGGATTGACAATGCTATGTGCCCCAATATCTCTTTAGCTCTCTCTTGCTTTCTTGCATCTTTGTTGCCCAAGATATAGTATAATGGACATGATAAATTGATCGACAATATTTACAGAATTAGTTGTCCCCTTTGCCGACCTTGCACTTGCAATGCTACAAATTTTGGTTACACAAACTAGTTACATTAGGAGAGTGTTAAGTGTGAGGACTCATAGTTGCCAATGTAGTAGTTGCCTAAGAGGTTCAAGTCTTCAAGGTTTGAGTTGGATTTTAACATTGGAATCTATGCTCATGACAGATGTGAGGTAGCATAATAACAAGTAAAGGTCACTTACTTCTTCCTTTGTTCTTTGATGCTTGTTGCTAGTTGTGCTCAATACCTTGTAGTGTAGAAGCACATCCTGCCTTTATTGCCTAATATTTTGGGCCAAATTCTTAAAGCATGATATGCTCACATGTGTGTCCAAAATATAAAAAATAATATTATAGCGTTAGAAATGTGGAATCTACTTTGTGTCACCAAGTACATATCTATCTTTAGCTCAAACTAAAGCTAAGGAAAGAAACAACTAAAGGTATACAAAAGATTATATAAAAGTGAGTAATGTAAATCAATTATATAGGCTATACATAGAAATATTTTCTTTGGATTAGTCTACATATAATATAGGAAGATTGCTAACAAAATCCCCTAAAGCTAGAGGAAACTCTAAAATTACCCCCTAAAATTCAATTTCTCAAAGTAACCTTCATATTTGACAAATTTTGAAAAAAATACTTAAAATACTCTTACTTTAACCAATATTCCCAATACATCTTTTGGCCATCATACAAAAATCTCTCAAGTGATTATGTTTTGCAACTAGTCATTGGAAGATTGGTGCTCCCTTGATAGAAGATGAGCTTCCATGAAGCGCCTACGGCGGGTCTCACTAGCTCTTTTCAATGGTGTGCTACGTGGCTCACGTAGCCATTCACATGAATAGGCAAAACAAGTAGGAACATCCATCATAAAGGGACACCTCAAGGACACACTCTATTTTTACCTTTTTATCCCGTATAACACACACACAACAAAGAAACACTTAGTCACATGCAAAGATACATATATGCGCATACATGCACGTGCGTGTATGTGCACACGTGCACACATAGATTGTGCGTACTTACATATAGATGACACTACAAAGATTCAAAAGGAGAGCCATAGAAGGAGGGAGATGCAGTTGCTTGTAAGAATGTGTGTGTGTGTGTGTGTGTGTGTGTGTGTGTGAGAGAGAGAGAGAGAGAGAGAGAGAGAGAGAGAGAGAGAGAGAGAGAGAACCATTCTAACTGAGCACACATGTGATGCGCATGTCAACAACACCTTACATATACGATCCCCATGTCAAAAATTCCTTCCTATATTGTATAGAAGTCATCATCTACACCATCATCTTGACATCACACTTCCTTAAAGCAAAGCAAGACGTTCAACACTTCTTTGAATAAAGAAATATGATATTGCAGTAGAGACAACCTACGCAAGTGCTAGTCCAAATTGATCAGACTTTAGAAGGCATCAAGGCACCACAATATATATAAAAAAAGCTCAAAAATTTGGAGAGATTCTCCGAGGTTACTTATCAACATCAAAGCATATATACTTATTATTTCCACTTGAACTTCCTCTTTTTAATATCATGTGTTGATAGATGTTCTCCTATGCTTCAAAACTCGTCTTGAAAAGAAAGAAATAGAGGCATATATAAATTGTATATAGCTTATAAAAAAATGAGAGCAATCCCTCTCACTTTTTGTGCCATAGCATTGGTCCCTGCAGTACCTTAGTGGTGTCTGCAGGCCACTTCATTTACCACATTCTAACAAAGCACTAAGAAAGCCAAATATATCTACAAAAACTTTCTAGGGAGAGTGAGATAGCTAGAAAGAAGAGGGAGATTTGATCTTAGTTAAAAAAAGTCTTAAAAACACCATATTAGAGAGTTTGAGACTTTATAGCCAATTTGGGAATCACCATTGTCTTGAAGATTTGGCCATATGGACAAATCTCAAACTTTTTTTAATATCAAAGTTTTCCACAAGGCAGTATTTGAAAATATCTTTTTAGCCCAACCCTAAAAAATTTGGCTACTAATTGACCATGTGGTCAAATCTTAAGCTCTTTTTGAAAGTAGGAAATACTAATGTAGTGCTTAGAGGGAGATTATCACACCAACATAATTAGCGAGTGATGCCAAACCCAAAGCTAACAAAAAGCATAGCCACCTTATCCACAAAACCGGACTATCTGTGGTCCAAGACCTTGTACATCTAACTTTGTATCCCACCCTGAGGACTCATATTTGCAATTTGCGGCTCTATAAAAAATGGGCTCGTCATTGTAGCTCTGTCCCCGCAATTTCTACCCCTTTTTTGTTATATGCCCTATTGCCAACCCTTGCTTATGGTGTTGCGATTGTCCATGGATCCCTCTCCCATGAGGATCCACTGTGTGCAAGATATTCCCGATTGTCCGATCTGCAGGCTCTCAAGTTCCAGCTCGAGACTCTTAAGATCCTAGTGAGAGAAAGAGAGAGACATGAAGCTTTAAGGCATCAAATCATTTGAATGTGCTGCATACTGAGGAGTCCACCCACAAGACCTCAAGGTGAGCCTCTCGCTGCTCAAGGCAGAACTGATGAGTGCCCATTGTCACCGACAGAGTGATGCTACCTTGTGCATTCAAGGAGTGGTTTTCACTGCTAGCTAGGCACTGCCATGTTCGTTGCTAAAGACATTAGGAGAGGAGATGGCAAGGCTGTCCACCATGGCTCCAAGCATTTGAAGCCACATGGATGGCACTCCAATTCACTTGCATTTTCTCCATCTGCATGTTCAAGAAACATAGCCGACCATGAATATGAAGTCTGCATTAGAGGCATGGGAGAAAAATCTTCTCTTTGTGAGCTTCTCTTCATGTTATTTGGCATGAAGACTTCCATTGCATTGATCAAAAGTAAGTGATGGTTGCGAGTCTAAGGAGAAAGCTAGCCTGCAACAACAAGAGAGAGAGAGAGAGAGAGAGAGAGAGAGAGAGGGAGAGAGAGAGAGAGTAATGGAGAGGGGTGGAAGAGTCCAAGTGTAGAGTGGAGCTAAGAGCTAGCACTTGATCAACTACTTGCGAGCTTCCATGTTGGTCCTACCTCACACTCTAGAATTTATCTAGGTCTGATTTATCAATGATGGCTTGTTCTTCCTTGCAATCATTCTCTTTAGACACTGTGACTGTAGCATCTCAAAGGCTCTAACCATCAAGCTTGGCGGCCTCAACACTGAATGTGCATGCTCGAGAGTTCACCTCTTAGACTTGTAAGTTATCGCATGAGTTCAAATGTGGGTTTTTTAATTACTATATTAACAGAAAGGGTATTTTATTTGATGTTAGAAAAAAACCCGTAAGGTTTTGAAATTTTTTTTGTCATTATATTACCTTAAGCATGTAAGTAAAGGGGTTTCTTTGATACCCTTTGAACACACGTTGTATGGATAGTTTCTTAAAGGTGCACCCTTGAGGCACCAAGCTGGTCCACAAATCATAGGCAAGCTATCATTAACGCCTAAAAGGTCGCAGGATAACCATTGGACCCATAAAATCAGCTTGGATTTTTGACTTGGTGACACAACTATCAATCACAGCCCACCCACAAATATACTAGAAGATGATTTTGAGTGCCGGGCTACTACAACATTAATATGCCTGAAGCTTACTCCTCATTTGTTCTTGCCCATTGTGAATAGTTTAGAAATGTTAAAGAGGGTCAAGAGGGAGTTAAGACTAGTTCTGTAATCGAACATTCAAGTGTTTTAAGACACTAAAGTATCCCATTTTTCTAGCAACTTGTCATAATTATTTGGTGAATCTAGGAAAAAAGATATAGGCCACGTTCATACCTTAGGTTAGTTGTGAGGTGAAGAACATAACCAAAATTTAAGTTTTGCCAAAATTAGTAACAAATTAAGATTATGGTGATAAAACTTAAGATGAAGAAATCATAGAAATTTAGTGTGGTTTTAACAAAATTTTCATAACTTGAAAATAACTTCTCATCAAAATAAGATTTTGTTTAGATTTCAAGGTGTATGAATAGGAAAAAACTTATTATAGCAAGAAATCAAGCTTCATAACTTAGATATGAGACTAGATTTTTGTTATAATCAAAAAACCCAAATCTTGAAAATGTTCAAAAAGGGGAAAATTTTGGTCGCTTAAGACCTCTTTCATTAACCGCATCATTAACATGATGTGGTTATGGGGCAAAATTGAAGGTCTATAATGTATCTATAAGTCAATACTTATCAACTAAGCATTTTTCAAGGTCTCAAACTCATATGCATGTCGTAATTTAAGCTCATTAAAAAATTTATAGTGAGTAATTTCTTGCAAAAAAACATTGCTATGAACAAATGAAAGTGTGTAGATAAATTTCCCAATTGTGTCCATATGAGGTATATGTATACAAATAAATAAGACGAATGAAAAATTCGAAAAGTGGACTTTTTTGAAGGCTTATCTTTGATTTTTTTAAAAAAGAATTATAACATGTGCAGTTTTTGGGATATGTCATAAATAACCAAACGTGGCTTGCATAACCATCAAATAGCCTCACCTTATGTAATGGAGTCAAAGATCTAGTATATATAAATCATAAGGCATTACAAATTTAGATGAAATAAACGTTTTATGTGGTTGTTAATTGGATTTGTAAACGTTGCATATTTGACCCACATGACTTTCTATATTTAATTCTAGTCACAAAGAAATTTGTTTTCTCACATGACAATTGAAAAAAATTCAAACACATATATAAGTAGGTACCACAGATTATTGCATGCACGCTGCTCATTTTTTTTAAAGATTAGAGTACGAGTTTTAATGAAACATAAATGTTGTTTTGCATAGGTGCTTTTCATGAGTGTCGTTTTACTATTCTGGTGTGCATGAGAGTGAGGCAAGATAGGATCCAAATGAGCATCTCTCTTGCATACGAGAGCAACTCCTTATATTGATATCACAAGCACTACAACAACCTTCTTGGCATACACAACGTGGGTTCACACCAAGGCCGTTCGGCCACACACCACACCTCTCCCCTTAAGGAGAAAAGATGGACATCTTTTTACAAGTTTGGATTGAGAATGGACTCGACATGACTGAAAGGATTGTATCAACTCCAACGCCTCATTCGGGGGGAGTGACCATATAACGGCTTAGGGGCTAGGGACTGAGAGGACTCGACTCGAGAAGAAAACATCTCCTTGTAGGCAATACACTAGCTCGCTATCCCAATGGAATTGGCTACGCAAGGAACCAGTAATTGAGAGCTGGACATGATTTTTTTGACATACATCCATTTCCATAAGGGGTGTGGTGGGCTTGACTCGACGCTTAATTGAATGGGACAAACTCTGCTATAACGATAAAAACTAAAACTTTTTCACAGAAAAACTAACTGAAAAACCAACTTTGCATCACAACGATGAAACAAAAAGACTGGGCACCTCTGCAACAATTGATGTGCAGTAACTCCCATCTTTCGAATAGCTTGATAGCAATAACAATGGACAAAAACCAGAGCCCCAAAAATTGAACGTCCCAAGAGAATGGGGAGCATAGAGGACTTTGACTATAGATTGTTGTAGAAAACACTCAGGAAAATCAAGGGCTAACAGCCACTCGGCCATCATGCATCCTGTTTCATGGGAATCGCTAAAGCTGATTTTAAACTGAGAAAGACGACCAAGGACTGCTTGCTACCATCTGTGCTTTGTGATTAAATGGCAGCTCTCAAAGGAAAAGCCTCGAGCATTGCTCCCCCCCCCCCCCCCCCCCCTTTCTCTCTCTCTCTCTCTCTCTCTCTCTCTCTCTCTCTCTCTCTCTCTAAGAGGAAGGGTGCCATCGCTGACCTAGAGATTTTCCAAGAAAATCAAGAAAAGGGTTTCTAACTAACCCTTGCCCGTCATCTCCACCAATGTGGTGTGCATGAGAGTGAGGCAAGATAGGATCCGAATGAGCATCTCTCTTGCATACGAGAGCATCTCCTTATATTGATATCACAAGCACTACAACAGTCTTCTTTTGGCATACACGGCGTGGGTTCACACCAAGGCCATCCGGCCACACACCACCTATTGAGGTTGTGACGTATGAAAGTGATGGATTATAATTTTTATGAGTACTTTGGATAACATTTTATAAGTTTGCAAAAGCATTTTTTGAGATGTTTTCTAGATTTCATGTGTCATTTTATTTAAATTCGTGAAAAAAGAGTGTCCTTTTTGTACCAAATTAGTGTTAAGAGGGAAGAGGGCGCTTGAGTTGTTGAGAATAAGAAGAAGAAGTTCAAACGTCTATATTAGGACCAAGGAGAGAACCTCGATCCCATGGATCATCAAAAACGGCATGCTCTAGAGAGGAAAGGAGACACATGAAGGCCCTTACTCTTTATTGTTGATGGCAGGTGTGCAAGAAACCAGCTAGAGGCCTGGCCTTTAATGCCTTGTTCAACAGCCTATTGATCACACACTTCGACCAAGCCAAGCGCCCCTAGATAACAACATAGGCAGATTGACCATAATTCATTGTCAAGACATTGGTTTCTCTGTGGCTCCTCACTGCTACTTGTTTGCATTGGTTTGGGTCAATCAAAAGCTTCCTCCATTGGTATGCTAAGGAAGGGTGTCCATGTAGTAGCATAATAATATTACTATCAGCCCTTATGACACCCTTGGCTTGAACCCATCAATAGCACGTCTCGTACACGGTACATGTTGAAACTCCCGTGGGGTTCTCCCCACACTCGAGCCCCCCATCTCATCACTGCAGTCTCCCAGAGTAAACAACCTGAGGGCTCTTCATTAACCCCTTCTTGGAACCTACAGGCAATGAGGCCTCGTTGCTTGCTTGTCCTCTTTTTACATCGCAACCTGCAAGTGATCACATTATGCAATTGGCGATGATTATGTCATGGCCCTCCTTCTCCGGCTCCTTGGCTGTACTGCGCAAGGCACCTGTGTGGCAAGTATGACCCTCAAGGCACCCGCGTGGCAAGCAGGCCCCAAGTCTCATCGGAGTTG
This sequence comes from Adiantum capillus-veneris, assembly GCF_014529385.1. Classification (NCBI taxonomy): domain Eukaryota; kingdom Viridiplantae; phylum Streptophyta; class Polypodiopsida; order Polypodiales; family Pteridaceae; genus Adiantum; species Adiantum capillus-veneris. Next base: position 72,528,525 of record NC_140953.1, on the reverse strand, counting down.
AAGACTCACAGCTCATAAATGCAATGCTAATTCTGCAACGCACCTGAGTTGCCCCTGCTGTTCAAGGAAGCGCTTGAGCCTAGTGGAGAGGAGGAAGAAGCCGCAGTTGAAGCCTTGCCAAGCCCGCAACTCAAGGCACGCGAGGTGGGCACCCCGTGGTTCAAGGAAGTGCTTGAGCTTAATTGAGAGGAGGAAGAAGCTGCACACATGCTCGCAATTCAAGGTGGCAGCCTGGCTGTGTGCTTTTGTGGCATGGGCCAAGTTGGCTACACTCAAGAAAGACATGACTTTTAGATAAGAAAGACATGACTTTTAGATCTCGTGGCTGCAAGAATTTGCAGCCTGGTGGATCAAACTCTTGTCTTTTTAATATACACTAGTACAATGGTTCCGCCTGGGCACTGCTATGTGGATGCATTTGGAGAGACACCCTTGCTTCCCATATGCCGAAAACAGTCCAAAGCTTCTTCGCCTTGCCCAAGTTGGGCATATCCCACAAGCAGTGCATTCCAAGAGATGACATTGTGGATAGGAAGCTCGTCAAGCACTTTTTGTGCTTTATGGAGTGCACCACATTTGGTATACATGTTAACCAAGGCAACGCCAAACACTACATTTTCTTTCACCAACCCTTGACTAACAATATCATCGTGAATTCTTTTTCCCATATCACCATCTTGTGTAGTGTCACATTTCTTCAAGGTGCAAGTGTATGTGATTGCATTTGGAGAGATTCCCTCTCTTTGCATCTACTGAAATAGACCAGACCTTCTTGACTCTGACCCTTGCCTTCGAGATGCAAGCGTATGTGATTTCATTTGGAGAGACACCCTTGCTTTGTATCCACCAAAAATAGCCCAGAGTTTCCTGGTCCTACCCAAGTTGGGCATATCCCACAATCAGTGCTTTCCAAGAGACGACATTCCGGACATGCCGTTCCTCAAGCACTTTTATGCTTTATTGAGTGCACCACATTTGGATACATGTTGACCAAGGTAGTGCCAAGCATGACATTTTCTTTCGTTGATGACACAATATCATCATGAATTCTTTTGCCAATATTGATTAGCATCTTGTGTAATGCCACATTCCTTTAAGGTGCAAGTGTACGTGATTGCATTTGGAGAGATGCCCTCTCTGGGTGTGTGCATGGTTAGGTGGACTAAATACCTATGTCCCGGACATTGGTGGTGGAGAGGTAGCTTCTTGCATATCAAAGGAGGAACCAAGAGAAGAGTTCTAAATAAAACTTTAAAGTTTCAAAGCGTGACATTTATGATTAAAATATTCCCATGACCATTGGCAGTTTCGTAGTTCGTTCCCACCACGCCCCTGGAGAACTTTCAAACAAAATTAGTCGGATCTCTCTCTCTCTCTCTCTCTCTCTCTCTCTCTCTCTCTCTCTCTCTCTACATGCACAGAAACCAAGCACAGGAGAGTGAGCATTGATAGTCTTGCAGAAACATTTGCACAGAAGCTTCTCTACAAACCAAACACAGAAGGGGAGTTTCTTACAAAGTTGGTAGTCTTGCAGGAGCATTTGCACATGAGATTCTTTTCCAGGCAAAGACAAACAGAGAAGGGGAGTTTTGTAGGAGGTTTTGCATAGAAGACGTTTTGCTTTTGTTTTCCAATCGGCAAGCAACTAGAGCAGCTTTTGGAGCTAAGCACAGAGGGTGTTGGTAGTGAAGCAGGAGGTTTCAAGCAACAACTACAGCTACAACTACAACTACAACTTATACATTGTAGGAAGAGTGGTCAGCGTGCACTCTTGGCCACATATCAAGAAGGCCATGGTGGGAAGACAGCCACGTCTTGACCTTACAAGCGGTAGGACTTTAACTTCGGTCTACATGGCACCCGCATCGAGCGGAGCAACCTCAAGCATTGGATCATCATTGGTTCCAACACCCTTGGGTAATGGGTTTATTGGAGAAAGAAACAAATATGCATCTATGGAAACAACATTGATTGGGGCATCGGCAAGTTTTGGAGCAGGGATAATAGATGGAACAACATGTGTTGAAGCTCCCTCAGGTTTTGGAGCATGTGCAAACCATGCCGGCATTTGTGAGTGTACAAAATGTAGAAGGCTTGCTGCCAGAAGTTATGAAGCTCGCAAAAAGAGAGAGTATCGTCGCAAGCTCAAGGAAAGTCAGAACCAATATCCATCTCGTCCGATTATTGCGAAAGGCGAAGCTATCGCAAAGAGTATTGTCACATGTTTCAAATAGCACACAAGAGGCCTTGACAACAAGACAAAGGAATCCATCATGAAGGATGTGCTGAATGATGGTTGCATGCGTGGGCTCAAAATTGAGACGTGAGAGAATCCAGTGCTGGTGGGTTTCAGGGACACTCTTTCCACCATCAAGAAACCCAGGAGCAAGAAAGAATTGTTTCTTAAGAGGGCGACTATCATGATGGCCATGAGAGCACCGGTCCCAAACATTTATGTAGCTTCAGAACTTCTAGGGACACACCGTAGAAACTTCTACGCAGCAAGAGAGAAATTAAAAAATGAATCCTTGCCATTGCATTTATGCGAGCGATAGGCACGCACAAAGGATGCAATCTCTGATGAGGTCAAGGAATTGGTGCTCTCCTTCTGGACAAAGAATACGCGTGTATCGCCGAACAAGAAGGATGTGTGCCAAAGACAAATCAAGAGAAAATTGTGGCAAAAGCATCCTGTGCATCTTCTAGAGCAACCCCAGGTGAATGTTTTCTGCATTGTGATGTTTTTTTGCACTTTGAAAAGCGTCCTGAGATTACATTAGCTTCATTGCTATCTTTCTTGTTGGCGTGTTGTAAGTTTTTTCGTAGCTGTAAGATTAGGTGGGATAAATACGGTAATCAGCCCTATGGTGGCAACCACCTCTGGTTTTCATGAGTCCTACCATTGGAGTGATATGCAGCAGGCCGTCAGTGCTGATACAAGCTTAGTTCTTGCTGCATATCTACAGGAATGGTTTTCATAGTCACCAGATTGTGTGAGGTAAGGGTGGTAGCTATCAATTTTAAGGAAGAAGTCATTGATATGATGCCTTGTCAATCAACATGCAGCTTATAACCTGGGATGTCCACCTACTATATATATTAGTATCCTCAGAAGTCATTGTCTTGGTGGCTACCCAATCTATAAGACATATTGAGTGTAGCTACTTACTAGTAGGCATCCAGGATGGTAGTTATAGTGTTGCTTGTAGTAGAAATTTGTTGGTCTGGTAGCTAGGTTTTCCCCGCTGGTGGGGTTGTAGTAAAAAAATTGTTGGTGTGGTAGCTAGGTTTTCCCATATGGTGGTGTTTGAGCACAATGTAGCAATTCAGGTCAAGAGGTGGCTATTTTCCCTTTTCACATAACTAGTATGTCCTTGGTAGCTATCTATTGTAAGCACCTTGCTTGGTAGCTATCCCATTATTTGTGGTGGGGTGTGCTCATGAGGTGGCTACAATGACATGGATTTCAGCCTTTCTTGAGAGCCTCACAATTATGGTCTAGGTAGCTACCCATTTGGTTTGCAGCTTCCCTAGGTAGGGCGTGACCAATCCCTTGCTACCTTCCATACATGGTAGCTATCCCCTAGGGTTCAACTTGCTATTGGTTGAAGATTATAGTCAGGTAGCTACCACTCTACCTTCATTTTTGGTTGAGTGCTATGTGGTGGTAGGTGCATGAAACTAGTACACTAACAGATCATACAAGTAGCTACCCCCCTAGGTGGTGGCAACCTGAAAAAGAGCTCATCATACAGGTAGCTACCCCCTAGGTGGTGGCAACCTGAAAAAGAGCTCATCAAGGAGGCTAGTCTGGTGACGGGTGGCTATAGATTGCATGACACCTGCTAGCTTCTTGTATTAGGGAAGGTATTTTGAAGTGCATGGTTTCCATCAAATATACTTAAGCTGACTAGGCCATAAGTAGGTACAATCAAGTGCATAATAGAAATAGGTCAACAATTTTTTTTTTACTTGCTGCTTAAACTGTGCTCATATGGATACTAAGTCCAAAGGTTTGCATGTTTACAGGTAGAATTTTTCCTTCAATTTCAAAGAGCCCATCCAGATGTGAAGATTGGGCAACGAACTTTTGAGAAACTGAAGCCATACTTTGTCCGCAAACTTAAGGATAGGTACATGTGCTGCTGCATAACACACGTCCAGATGTCTTTTTTGAGAGATGCCTTAAACCAAATAAGGCAAGGTTCTCTTGGCTTGCCAATGTAAAATTTGTGGGGCCACTGACAAGTGCAATGCATGTGCTCAAACCTACAGCAGTATGACAATACTATGGGAATCTGTTGTGTGTCCGAAGTCTGAAAGTGCCAGCCATCACAATAAAAAATGTTTAATGGGAGAATGCTCTATTTGTGGACCAAAAAGAATGCCTGCATGCCCAAGGGAAGAATCACAGACAGGATGCATCGTGACAATCAAGCTATTCGAGGATGTCGAAGTTGGACAAACAGATGCCGGGAAAAAGAAGAAGAGGAAAGTCCTTTCATTGAAGAAAATGAACATCAAAGAGCTTCTGGTTTTGTTTAGGGATCACTTGAAGAAGTATATCCAACATAACTCTATGTATAGATGGCAGGCTGAGCAATTCAAAGAGTGTCTTCTAGTTTTTCCAAAAACGGTGGTATTGTCTGTAGTGGACTTTGCAGAGAACTACACGTTCAAAGAGCAGAACGAGATTCAAACAATGCATTGGTACTCTGATCAGGTCACAATATTTTTCCACATCACCTATATCCGCGTTGCAGGAGTGGTCCAAAAATATTATCACTTCTACATATCAGATGACAAGACTCATGTACTCTTTTTGTTCAGCATTGTTTCATGCTACATCACCAATGGTTGCAACAACTTGGCATAGCAGTCCAAGAACATTGGGTGTGGTCGGATGGCGCGACCTCTCAATTCAAAGCCAGGAGGCCTTTTTACTTTGTTGCTAGGTATGGCACTCTAACAGGGGCTCGGGGCTCTTATGACATGGAATTTTTCAGGAGCAGCTCATGGAAAAGGTGAGCATGATGGAACAGGGGCTGTCATCAAACGTCATCTCACTCATGAGCAGTTGAAGCGAAATGGGGTAAAACTCCAGTGTGCACATGAAGTTGTAGCATTCTTGAGGGAGACCATGTTTACAGGCACAGAGGCTTCTTATCCATCAAAGACCAGGCTAGTATCATGGGTGTTTTGGGAGATCAAGTTAGATGAGGTTGATCGAAGTCAAGCATGGGATTGTAAGGCTGTCCCTAATGCGTGGAGCATTCATTGCGTATCTGGTTATTCGCTGACAAATGGGAGAGCTCTGAGAATTAGGACACTATCATGCTTTTGTAGTGCATGTATGCATGGTCTCTGGAGGAGATGCTCCAATTCTGCGCATGTGGGGTCTTGGGAATACGTTTTGCTCGAGCCCACGGATGACTTTGAGGCGGAGGAAGAAACAAAAAATCCAACCTATGAAGGACATTATGACGCCCTAACAGATGTTCTGCATGTAGATGATAACTTTGATGTTGCTGCAAGTGCAGACAATGAAGAGCTTGTGGACTTCTATTTGTTGAAGTGCATGGGAGAGAAGTCATGCATCGAGTCTCCAATTACTGATGCTTGGGGTAATTATTGCCTGCGAGGATCTTATGTGTCAAGGGAATTTGGTATGAGCAACGATCTGGAAATCCACACGAATACAAGATCTTGCACTCGAAGCCCGAAGTCTATATGTTATCACACCTTGTGAGAGTTATCAAGTTTCCCATGGAGAGAATCGACCAAAACTTGTTTATGATGTCCCCAATGTATATGAGGCTGTTTACAACAACATTCTCTTTGATACATAGGGACCTTAGAATTTCCAGTCTATAATGAGTAAAGTATCCTTTGTTTCTTCCAAATTAAATGGTGCAAGGATATACTGCTATGTTGTTCTTGGGCTCTAATTCACAATAGGACGTCTTCTCTCTATTTTTGTACGTGTAATGGTTCCTTCCTTTCACTTTGGAGGTTGCTGTGGGTAGAGAAGTGTTTGCTCTGTAATGGTACCTTCCTTTCACTTGGGAGGTTGTTGTGGGTAGGGAAGTCTTCAGCTGATGGTTTAGGGTTCGAGGCACAAGGCCTCATCGTCAATGAACAAACAATAATCCAACCAAAATTCCAAATCTCCTCTGAATCCTTAAACCTCAATTTAGCCACAGTGGGTGATGACTAGGTGTGAACAAGTCAGGAACCTTGGTATTCAAAGCCATTGTAATTTCCCACTTCTAACTAAAAAATAAATACCGCAAGTGGCGCCGGACTTTTGAGCCAACCAGGTGTTGAGCGAGGAAACGAGTTTAAAGTATGTGTGTGTGAATAAGTCTAGGTATTAATTGAATGAATTACCGCTTTATGAGACCATAGACGGGTTTTATGGTACCGCTTTATGAGACCATAGACGGGTTTTTTCTACAAGTCTGACATGGATAGATTTGGGTGAAAAGGATTCACAGACAGTTGCCTTACAGGTGAGAAAAACCAGCAACCTCGAGTCACGGTCTCTCTCTCTCTCTCTCTCTCTCTCTCTCTCTCTCTCTCTCTCTCTCTCTCTCTCTCTCTCTCTCTCTCTCTCTCTCTCTCTCTCTCTCTCTCTCTCCCCGTAGAAAAGAAGGTGGGAAAAAACTGTAACATAAAACTACACCGTAACGGCTGAAAACCCAAACACAAGGCTGAAAATTGCCGAGGTAAAACCCTTGAAATATTATATCAGAGCAAAACTCCAAGGGGACGAGCCTCAGCCAGAACAGAAAAGACATAGGATTAGGATTAAGGATCCACAACAGGAGCTTTTGGTAAGTGGTAGGAAGAACGAACATCCAAGAAGAGGATTAAAGTCTTCAACTGATGGTTCCCAGACCGAGGCACAAGGCCTCATCATCAAACTCCAACCGCGAATCAATTTAAAAATTGGAACTGTAAAACCAGCATCCTCTCTCTCTCTCTCCCCTCCCCCCCCCCCCCCCCCCCCCTCTCTCTCTCTCTCTCTCTCTCTCTCTCTCTCTCTCTCTCTCTCTCTCTCTCTCTCTCTCTCTCTCTCTCTCTCCCCCCCCCTCCCTCCCTTTCATTTCTCTCTCTATCTCTCCCATTCCAAAATTGTCATGAGTATGAATCATGAGTCAGAGGGGGTAGCTACCATAAGACAATAGGTAGCTACCATGTAGAAACAGGTAGCTACCAGAAAGAAATAGATAGCTGCCACATAGAGCTTCCATGCAGATAAAGCTAGCTACCATGCTAATACCAGATAGCTACCAGTCATGAGCAGCTAGCTACCATGCTGAAAATAGATAGCTACCAATAATAAGAAGCTAGCTACCATGCAGAAAGTAGATAGCTACCAATCCTAAACGGGCAGCTAGCATGCAAAAATAGATAGCTACCAGTCAAGAATAGGCAACTACCATGCAGAAAACAGACAGCTACCATGCAGAAATAGACATCTACCATACAACAAGATTTATACTGGTGGCATTTGCAAGGAGGAGACAACACATTTGACTAAGATTTAAAAATTTCAACTCAATTACAAATGACTTGAAGTACCGCATATCATTTCCCAACAAAATCACAAATGCCAAGAAGTATGAGATATCCATTTTAGTATGAAGCCAGTTACAGATTCAAGAAGGCTGATATAAATAGGTCAATGATACAAAAAGGGGTTATCAACTCCCATTGGCTATTTACACAAGTACATAGGCCCAAACCTAAACTTGGTCTCTTAAGATCAAGTCGCTTTTCTCTGTGACCAAAATTTGATAACATATTGGGAAACCTGGTCCTTCTCATTTGATATCATGTGCATCCTGACATACTGATCAGGATCTTGCACATAGTTCCACCCCTTTAGCCACGGCAATAGAGTGTTCGTGAGGTAGCAAGGATCCTATGGTTTGTCATCTGGTTGAAATGTTGGTGGACATATCATGGTTGTATCACTGTTGAGAATATTTTTGTACTGTGTATCGTCCACCATAAGAATCGATGACCCCCTCCAATTTGGTCTCCTTTTTAAGAGCTCCGGTAATCCCTTTACAAAAACTGGTTTTGCTTCGCCGCCTTGCAGCTCTCTAATATCAGTAAGTCTGAAAGGGAATTTGACGCAGTCAGTTTGGCAGAATTGCTCTTTTCAGATTCTGGGGTGCATCTCGCTCAGGCAACCCTTAAGTGTAATATTCATGTTTCTGTTAGTGCAGCTGGACCAGATGCAAAGGTGAAAGATGTCTGCACATTCACAAAGAAATTGAAGCACATCTGGCATGATTATGCAAAAGGTGCCACCGTCACTACCTCCCTTGAACACTTTTCGACAGAGAAAATCTTTGGTTCTCGGAGGGATCTCTAGATTGGGGTATCTTCTCAAGAGAACCCCATTCATGTCTAATACCAAGACTTTTTTAGCAGGACAGATTGGAGGTGGCGTACCCTCCATCAGCGAAGCAGTCACAATGCTAATTAGGAAAGGCATTAGAACATCCTTCCACCTTTTTGTATAGGAACTTACATCTTGCTGTAACTCTGGCGAATGCACTTCTTTTGGAGGCTCTGGTTGCACATCTTGCCCCAGAGGGGAATCTTTCTGAGCATCACCGATAGGGACGAAGTCTGGAGGGGCCGCTGGGTGCACATGCGTGGATGCCCCGGTAGTAGGATCCTGTGATTCATCATCAGAAATTGTACCACTCTTCATGTCAGTGCCTTCCTTGCCAGGAAAAATAGCAAAAGATTGTATCAGCAGGAGCAGCTCCTTTGGTGTTTTTTGCTGTGTTGGCAAAACATGTGCGTTGTAAAGTAGACAAGATATTCAAAACCCCTTCCAATCCTTGGGGCATTACCCATCTCCACCTGTTGTAGCCCAAGGGTTCTGTTTGTTCCTCTAAACAAATAGAATGCGAGAGTTAGAAAGTTGCAATATTAATTATTTTAAAGAAAAAATGGATCTCACCTCAATGGACAAGGCATCAAAAGACACATGCACCACATCACAAGTCACATAAAAAAACACTTTGACAATGAAAGAGGAACTCCAGGATGATCCAAACGTTCTATTGTTACATTACGAAAGGATTGCGGTACAAGGAAGGATAGTGGTTTGATACAAAAAGGATGGTACAACCAAAAAGGCTCATAGAAGGGTTGGCTATAAAGCATCACTCATGGACACTAGGTAGAGTCTAAGCCAGACATCTTTTTTCCCGTGTGTTTGCAGCACCTTTTTTGAGGTTTTCTCTGCTTACTGCAATAGTGTCCCCATCCACAACCATAGAATCCTTCTCTTTAGAACTCTCTGACCCTTTGGCTGCATCCAACCTTTCATTCTGGTCTCCCCTTGCCCCCCCTAGAGGAGCAATAACTATTAATAAACACCCTAATCAAGCCATACAGATGCAAACATCTCAGAGACTACCCAGTTATACCTGAAGTCCCTTTGCGTTTTTTTGCATTTCTTGCCACTGCAAAAGCCTCCGCACTATTAGGGATTTTAGAGGGAGATTTCTCTTGGTTCACCGATATATGGATGTCAAGGGTTTGCTAGGATACTGGCTCTTGAAGAGCTCCACTTCTTCCCTGAAAAGTGGCGATTCCGCAAGTATTTCATGTGCAATGGGGAGCACATCACCATCCATTAATTGGGTTTCCTCTATATCAGGTACATCTGTTTTCAAAACATCCCAAAAATAAACTCTAGGTGCATTGTAAAAAATAATGATGAGTAAACTTTGTACTAAACAAGTGCTTCGAAGGACCCAAGGAATTGCTGTTACCTTCTAGATTGCAATGTCTCTTTGCCTTATCGTAGATCACCCTTTTCAGCATCTGATCAATAGATAGGAAGCTTAGGAAACATTTATTGACAAAACCATACAAATATTGTACGAATGTCCCCGAAGAGAGGGTTACCAAAACTGTCATCTAATTTGGTTGAAAGGACCTGTGCCTTACTCTTTTTCTTGGAGGTAGATTTTGCACAAGCATTAGACAATTTAAGTTATCACAAGCTAACCATCAATGGATATAACCTTAAAGATTATGTCCCACCATGCTAGATACCATTGCATGAAAAAGGTAGCTATCCCTAGACTGGTAGCTACCACAATACTAGTGGGTAACAACACTATGTTGGGTGGCTCAAACCATAGTAGCTACAATTTAGCCAGTACAACATTGGTGCCTAAAGATTGAATGTAAGATACATGATCATGGCAATAAAGTCGTAGTCACCCCCTACCATAGCTACCACCTTTGGAGTAGTTAGCACATAAGTCACTAGCCACCTACTATCCAGCCAGGCATCTTTTTGCCTGTGTATTTGCAGCACCTTTTTTGAGGTTTGCTCCGCTTACTGCACCGGTGTCCCCATCCACAACCATAGAATCCTTCTCTTTAGCACTCTTTGAACCTTTGGCTACATCCAACCTTTCATTCAGGTCTCCCCTTGCCCCCTCTGTAGGAGCAGTAACTATTAATAAACACCCTAATCAAGCCATACAAATGCAAACATCTCAGAGACTACCCAGTTATACCTTAAGTCCCTTTGTGTTTTTTTGCATTTCTTGCCGCTGCAAAAGCCTCTGCAATATTAGGGCTTTTTGAGGGAGATTTCTCTTGGTTCACCGGTATGGATGTCAAGGGTTTGCTAGGATGCTGGCGCTTGAAGAGCTCCATTTCTTTCCTGACAAGTGGCAATTCCGCATATATTTCATGTGCAATGGGGAGCACATTACCATCCATTAATTGGGTTTCCTCTATATCAGGTACATCTGTTTCTGAAACATCCCAAAAATAAACTCTAGGTGCATTGTAAAAAAGAATGATGAGTAAACTTTGTACTAAACAAGTGCTTCGAAGGACCCAAGGAACTGCTGTTACCTTCTAGATTGCAATGTCTCTCTTCCTTATCGGAGAGAACACTGATCGTAGCGCCCACTTTGACCTCTTTGGAGATCACTTCGGTGTTTAGATCACCCTTTTCAGCATCTGATCAATAGATAGGAAGCTTAGGCAAAATTTATTGACAAAACCATACAAATATTGTACGAATGTCCCCAAAGAGAGGGTTACCAAAACTGTCATCTGATCTGGTTGAAAGGACCTGCGCCTCACTTTTTTTCTTGGAGGTAGATTCTGCACAAGCATTAGGCAATTTAGGTTATGACAAGCTAACCATCAATGGATATAACCTTAAAGATTATGTCCCACCATGCTAGATACCATTGCATGAAAAAGGTAGCTATACCCAGACTGGTAGCTACCACAATACTAGTGGGTAACAACACTGTGCTGGGTGGCTCAAACCATAGTAGCTACAATTTAGCCAGTACAACATTGGTGCCTAAAGATTGAATGTAAGACACATGATCATGGCAATAAAGTGGTAGTCACCCCCTACCATAGCTACCACCTTTGGGAGTAGTTAACACATAAACCACTAGCCACCTAGCCACCTACTATCCATCCAGCAACCAAGTCAGCACTTGTGACTAGGCAGGTCTGACTTGGGTGGGGTGGACCACCACCTACCATAGGCTCTACCACCTTTGTAGAAGCTACCACATAGTCACTAGCCACCTAGCCACATACTACCCAACCAACTAGCAAGTCAGCATTTGTGACTAGGTAGTGCTGAAGGGTGGCTACCTGTGACTAGGTAGTGCTGACTAGGTAGCCACCGCTCAGCAATAGCTAGTGACTAGCTAGCTCTGGGTAGCTAGTGGTAGCTAGTCAGCAGCTAGCCATCTACCACCCAGCCAACTGCCACCTTGCCAGCTAAGACCAACCTAGCTAATATCTAGTCTAGAATACCTATACATGGTACCATCTAGCCAACCACATTGCTACCACACGTACAAGAGGTACCACAGTTCTCTTGGAGGGAAACTGCCAGCCATTAAGAAATAGGCACCATAGCTACTGTATAACAAGGTGGCTACCCTTCGTGTCACACTATTAGATGTCTGCCCCAGTAAGAACCACTTTGGAAGCTCGTACTTGTGGAGATGCAATTATAGGTAGCCACCTTTGAGATCATGCTCATATGAGACCTACAAGTATGCACAGGCCTGAAGTTGTACTGGTAGTAGACTAATTCTACCACAAACACAACTACCTCTATGTTAGGTGCCTACCCATATGTTACCTAGGAAGATGGTAATAACAATGCACATTCTCAGCCACATTCACAGATACCTTATGTAAATGAGCAAAATGACCTGCTTAACAAACTTTAAGCATCTAGGAGATGTGTCGCCCCCACTGTCTACAAACATTAATTCCTTGATATTATCTGGGATGAGACAACCACAACTTGCAGCCAAGCATTTTCCCTCTTTGTCAGGAAAGTTGGCAAAACAATATATGTGGTAAGCATGTCTGCAGGGGAGTATGAATATCCCCAACGCCTCTTCGTCGTACATGAGCAGGCCACATGCACTGCAGCTATCAGGCACCTGCAATATCTCAGCATTAGGTGGTGGCACTTTGGGGGGTGGAACCTGCAAATGAATCGGGATTTTCCTGCGTTGCATGGCATTTACAAAATCGACACGAGCATTCAATATGGGGAGAATTTCTTCATTCATCTCAATTTCCCTAGTAATCTCAAGTAACTCTGCACTGCAGTCATCATCCTCCACCTCAGCTTGCAAGGTCTCTATCGTCATTTCGAGCTTGAAGACCCGTGCCTTCTCCCTTTCCACATCAGCATTGTCCATTGCGCAGATGATTGAAACTCCCCCAATCGATGTTTGGCTTTAGCAAGCTGCGTTGTCACACTGTTAATGATTGACATTGCCCCCTTATTTCGATGCACATTTGCCTGCATGGCATCTCGTCTTTTACACGCTTCATGGTACTACGTTAATGCCTTTGCTTAGCTGAGTGCCACAACCATTCCAACATCATCAAGTTAACGAAGAGACAAATTTCCAAGCCTTGAAAATTTGGCCGCATTGTGCAAGCTAGAACCCTTGCTGGCATCCCCATCATCTACATTCGTAACCATGGTCATGCGCCGTGAGCTTTGCGGTGCACTTGCGGAGTGGAATGCTGCCCATCTCTGTTTCTTCACCTGCAGCTTCCTAGATTCCATATTGTCTACAATGCTCTCAGCAAAAGATGCCCAATTCAAAGCCCCTCTCAAATGTTCATAGAGGAAACCCCTGGCAAATGCCTTTGTTACCTCCATACCATAGTTCCTAGGAGGCTCCTGGTACACCGAAGTGAACACCGAACCAGAATTCCTTCTTAACAAACCTGCATTTGACTTTGCTGCCTCTCTTTGGCACCTCACTAAACACTTGCATCCAATCTTCATCTAAAAAATCCTCCTCATTGAGGAGACTAGGATCCTGTCCAGCAAAATTAAGTTTGTACACCTCATGGGCCTCTACTTTTGTCATGCCAAATTGGCTCTTCCTCTCAAAGTTGATGTTAGCAGCTGGACACACCCTACGGAGAATGATTGCTCGGTGGAATATTATTTTTTGTAATTATTCTTTAATTGAGAAAAACCGATATTTCATCTTTGTAAATAGTGGGGCTTGTAGAAGCTTCCAGATTGTATCCCATTTTTGACATTTAGATTGAGTAGATGGTTAAATTGGAATATTAGGGTTTGAGATTGTAAGGTATTTATACCACTTTTGACCTTAATGAAAACACCTTTGTCATTTAAAAAAAAAGTTATGTCTGTGTGAGTGAGCGTACTGTGTACGAGAGAGAGTGAGAGTTTCATCTTGACGCTACGCACGCACCGGTGGTCGGAATCGAGTGCGGAGAAGTGCAGCGTGTTGCCCCCGACGTGAGCTACGCGCCAATACCTACATTGCGGGTGTACGGTCTGGTTTTGCGAACTCGACCCACGAGCTACATCTGGTGATTCGATGAGCATACGCTACCCGTTTTCGCATTTCAGCATATCCACGCGTTCGCATTGAGTAGAGCTACACATTAGGCACTTTAGTTTCCGGAAACGATGACCTGCAAATTTCGACCAGACATCCTATGTGATTTTGCACCAAATGTTTGGGGTTGGGATTTTGGTTCATGGACCTTAGGGAGAGCGACCTATTGGTGTTAATAGGGTTTCCTTCAAGTTCTGTGGCGTTTCGAGAACGTTTGATGGGTATTCGGCTCTTGAAAGCATTGTAGGAAATCTCCTCTTATGCACTCCTAAAGGCTGTAGCTTAGACATTGGGTAGAGACCTCTGTAGGAAGTAGTCGAGAGTCGGTCGAGTGTAGGTTGACACCCTATGCTTGCTTCCACGCGCCTGCGGGTCGAGATTCGTCCTTAGCTAACAAATCTTTTTAGGTGAGTTCTCGTTGTGCTGACGTCCGTCGCGACGTATCCGCCAACATTGGCGCCGCTGCCGGGGACGAAAACCCTAGGTAGGTGACCGAGACTAGTCCTTTAGGATAGGGATTCTCTGGCTTGCCAGAGTCTTGTTTTACATTTAGATAGAATCAGAGGGTGGAGTACTCTCTAGGTCTTAAGAGGAGTCTAGGGAGCGAGTGTCTGGCCTAGATCCTTTGACTTAGGTAGACTTAGGTAGATTTAGATAGTTTTAGGCATCAATTGAGTTGTGGTGTAGAGAGTAGGAGTTGGAGTGGTAGAAGCGGTGAAAGGAGAGCTTAAGAGTCCGGAGAGGTCAGGAAGCAACTAAGACACCAATATCACCATCTCATATGATGAGTAGGAGTAGGGTAAGTAGGACATCATGATTTATGATCTGGAGCACTTCATGCATGTTATATTTTTTGTTAAACTCATCACAAGGTTGTAAAAGACGGAAAAGAGTGTTTAGAAGTTGAAGTGAAGTTCAAAAGTTTTTGTGAGTGTTTCTGAGAGTGCTGCGAAGCATCAAAAGTACTTCTGTCAGGAAAAAAATTAAATTTTAAGCCAGGAGACATCCTACGCGTAGGATGTCTACTACAGGGTGATCTGGTGGAAATTTTGAAATTCTGAGTTGACCAGTGTGTTTAGAAGGTAGGTTTTACCCTATTTTCACCTGGAAAGTGAAAGTTTGAGCATATCTTGACAGTATAAGGCCAGATAGATAGAAATTGCCAAACATACTACCCAAATTGTGCCAAAGCATTATTTTAAGAACAAAACCATAGGATGGCTGCATGATTTATTGAGTGCCTGAGGAAGTTTTCATCTCAATTGGGTGAGAAAATTGGGTTTTAAACAGACTTTAGCATTTTTGACTGAAAAGGGCTAGGATAGCTAAAATTGGGGTCTTTTGAAATCCAAACTAAAATCTAAGCATAGCATTGGGTTGCTGACATCAAGGGGAAGCTGTGGCTCAAGTTTGGGGTCAAACATACCATATAGATATCCTACGCGTAGGATGTGTTTTGTGTGATTTAGCACTCCAAACCCAGATTTGAGCATACCAAAGTGATCAGCACCTTAAGAGGAGTCTGTGCATTGCATTTGAAGCCATTTTGAGAAGTTAGACATGCTACGCGTAGAATTTCTAATGCATGAAATTGAAGCCAAAAAATGACTGTAGGCATAGCAGGGTGTTGTATAGCCTGAGGCAAGCCTCCTAGTCAATTTTGGTCCAAATTGGAGACCAACATCAGGCTACTGGAACAGATTTCTGATCAATTAACCAGCTTATAGGTGTCCAAATCAAAAAGTAAAAATAGTTGTGGACTCAGCACATCAAGGGGAATCTATAGTGCAAAATCCATGCAAAATAGAGCAGATAGACATCCTACACTAGGATGTCTACAAGTGCTTAGTGAAGAGAAAAGCTGAGTGAGAAGACTGATTGATGTTCCAGTTGACTTGAGAGTTTCAGAACTTCTTTCAGAAGTGAATTTGGACCTTGTTTGACCTTTTGACAGAGCAAAGACGGAATTAAGACTTTTCCTGTAAATTGACCAACATCCGAGGGAATTACAGTTCCAGATTATCAGACCTAATCAAGAACATCCGAAGTGTATAAAATACAGTAGTGGTTGAGGTTAACCCTCCAATTATACCAATCATTACTAAGACCACCTCTAGCAGTTAAATGCTTTGATTCGATTGCCAAAATTAAACGCTTGTGTACAGTTATATTCAGCGGCAAAGCAAGAAGTTGTGCGGAAACTGATCCTTTGCCAGGTGAGTGGTTGGATTTGTATTAAATTGCATTGCTAAGTTTGATGAATTTAAGATCAGGAAGACACATTCTTAGAGATCAAAAGGTGGCAGGTGATCAGGGTAGCTTAGTGTCCACCGAGGAGATTGTAACTTAGGCAAGGCTAGATCCGCTAGCACCGATCATTGAGGAGGGTAGTGATACTGACACTTCATCCGATAAGTCCTTCTTCATGATGGGTAGTCAACAGCAAGGAGGTTTTTCCGATGAAGGACCAATGCTAGGAGGAAGCACCTCCCAAAATCCTTTGAACGATTCCAAGTTCACTATAATTTTCTTAGAAGGAAGAAAATCGAGGGGAGCCCTAGTTTATTCTGCCTATCGAGGATGAAAGTGTATTTGTATTGAAGAAAGACCTGCTCAGAGACTGGAGATAATTCGAGTCTATGATGATGGAGATAGATTCCAAGACGAAAAGGAGAACCACTATCTGATAGTTAGTAACCCTGAGAATTATAATAGATATGGAGATAATGTGGCAAAGGAAAAATGGTTTCGGAGACTCAAGAACCACCTCCAAACATTGATCGACCTGCAGCGCTTTTTATGTATGATAAGAAAACAACCAGGGTCTCAACCTATAATGAGAATGTGGGAATTTACAAGCATGAGAGAGAGGGAGGAGTTTCTTATTTCGATGCAAAGAACCCTACCCAAAATAATTAAGCAAAGACAAGGTTCTTTACAGACAAATCCATTTTCAAAAGAGTATGACGCGACCTCACATTCTAACCTACAACAGACGTTCAACTACCAAAACCAAACAACAACTCAACCATCATTGCAGGCATGGCTTCAACAAAGTGCAACATTAGAACAAGACCAAAACCGAGATGGTTATCCAGCCTCACGACGGATAAGGGATTTACAAGAACCGCCACTCTATTCACGGTATCAAGGCGAGAGTAAGCCAAAAACTCAAGGGTCAACAAAGCCTGGTAGACAACCCATAGAACGAGTTAGAAGAGATGAACCATCTCTTGCAAAAACCGTCAGAAATTATGGCTTAGGAGCACCACTGGGAGAGGAACCCACCCACTACAGAAGGCCAGAGGAGGTATATCGAGTAGGACGAGGAGAACCAATGATGAGATTTGTAGACCATTGTAGAATTAGACCTTCCCAGGTGCAAAAATGGGTAAACAAGAAATACACGGGAAACAGAGATCCTAGAGATCATGTAGCAGCCTTTGTGCATGTAATTACAGCTGAAGAGGTGTTAGACTTCCCTACCCAATTTGCAGGGTTTGGAATGACCCTAGAGGAGGATGCTGCTACTTGGTTTGACTCTGTGGAGCGTAGAGACTTTGAGTCTATGGAGGAGGTGTTTGACGAGTTTATTGAGGAATTCTCACAAAGGGGGATAGCTCATAATACAGTCTCACAAATCCATAAAATCAAACAGAAAGAAGGGAAATGTGTGCGAAAGGCAGCCCTATGAGTAAAAAGATATGTTAAGTTCTGCCTTGTGGAAGAACTGCCAACTCAGTCCAGACTTATGCTTATATTTATTCAAGGACTAAGGAATGCAGATCTCCAAAAGAACTTACATATAAAGAGGAGCACGACGTTAAATGAGTTAACTAAGGAAGCTCTTTACCTGGTAGACAATTGCGTGCTCTACAAGGAGGGTGAATTCAAGGATCTTGATGACGATTCATCCTCACAACAAAGTGGAAGCAAGTTCGCTAAGACAGCACCGAAAGGAAGTAGTTGTAAGCCAAGAGCAGCTTGTAGAGGAAGTGCTAAAAAGATTAACCTGTATGCCAAACCTCATGCTAAACAGCCAAAGTGGTGTGCTATTGAACAAAAATGGACAAACCATGTGACGAAGGAATGTTATTATAACAAGGGATATGTGAGAGAAAAACCTTATGCTCCCTAGGCTCAGGTAGCATCTCCTCAACTTCCACCGATGCCTAGGTATCAAGCAGGCAACCTACCAGGACCTGTAGGTGTAGAAAGACCACAACCAGTGTTGGGGCAACAACCACCCCTACCAGGATTACGACCAGTCGGCATAGGATACACACCAATAGTAACTAAACCAGAAGAGAAGGCTTTGGTGCCTATACATGCATATTACGAAGATCCCAATGGATATGTTGCAAATCCTATCTATTATCACCGGAAGAACCCCCAACGCTAGAACCATGGAGCATGATGGGAAGTGCAGGACCACCAACAACTGCACAGGCAGCAGGAGAAGGAAGATATAGCTTGGATGAACGAACATTGTTGTTCATAGCCAACGGAGGCATGAGTGGGCAGAGACATGCATACCAACAAAGAGGAGCTCAAGGAGCACCTCAACAGCCTAAGGGACCCTGCTACAAGTGTGGTGGAGACCATTGGCTAAGAGAATGTCCTCATGATGAAATCATTACAGTCAACGCATATTGCATCGAGTGTGGAATTACTCAATTGATTCCTGATTTCCCTAAGAACCCCAGCAAAGGAGCAAAAACTACCTTGAACATGGTGGAAGCAATGCCTTCCAGTGGAGGGTCAAAAAACGAAACAATAATACCTATTCAGGCAGTGACATGAGTCCAAGCTCAAAGAATGACGAATGAACCCATAATTGAAGAGCCAAAAACCGATGCCCCAAGTTCAGAAATGAAAAATCAGAGAAGCACTTGGAAAGCTAGAAAGATGCATATGAAAACCAAGAGAGCAAACGGCTCTATCCGAGGAGTTAAAACACACGAAGGATAGATTAGAGCGGTTAGAGGATCTAGCTAGTCTAAGCTCACACACTGCGGAAACCATAGTACCCAAGGAAATAGCAGAACCCAAAAGTGCAGGATCAGGAGGATCAATGTTGGCAAAAAAGGTAAATGAGCAGTAGACGCACTTTTAAAATCTTACGAAGCCAGACTCAAAAACAACCAAACCCAAGATCAAAGATGGGTGACTTATCCATATGTTGAAATAGAAAAACAGAGGTTGGAAATGTGTCGAAAGATGATTGAAACAACTCAATCCTTGATAGAAAACCCGCTTGGTAAACCTCCAACCCCCATCAAACCAACTTTAGAGAAACAAGTAGACACGAAGGAGAGACTCACGACTGCCTCTGAGTCTCGGAGAGAACCTATCATAGTGCCAAATACAACAGATGAGACAAGTGATGGGTTTCAACCTAAAACATTGGTAGAAATGGGTAAGGTTTGTAACGGTCTAGATGACCCGTGGAAGCAAATCTGTGATGCCAACGAAGCTAACCGGGTGAGCTACCAAATGAATAGCACGAGAAAAGAGAAAAATGAGATCTTACCTCCTATTGAAGAATTTGAGGCAAGATCACAAATGAACTTTGATATGCACTCACAAGGGGGAGACCAGGGATCAATTAGTTCGGGACATAGCCAACCAGACTCGCTAAAAACTCTACCCTCTTACCTAGGGGAGTATGAAGCCAAGTCTAAGGTGAGAGCAATCCCATCTCAAAGACTTTCTTCTAGCAAAGTGATGGATTCACAAGGGTTGATTGAGTTATTGTCCACCCCTGTGGCATGCACAATCACATTAGCCGAACTCCTGAGGTTACAACCAAACATGTGGACCATAGTAGGCAAATTCTTAGAAAAATTTGGAGTAAAAGACCCCACCTCGAAGCTTCAAGAAGGGATCAGAGAATTGGACAAGCCTCAACTAAACACTAGGCTAGTACCTTTAAACAAGGTTGGAGAATATTATGAGGGAGAAGATGGAAATACCACACTACCAGTAGAATTCCAAGGAGTAGTTTCCAAAGCTATTCTTGATAGTGGAGCCGGAGTCGCTATTGCCACCAAGGAAATCTGGAAAAAATGGGAAAAACCTGCTTTGAGAGCTACTAGAATGAAATTGCAACTGACAGATGGGTTCATGGAAAAGCCTCTAGGACTTTTAGAAAAAGTAATTGTCACCTTGTGCGGAATCGAGTATGAGCATACATTTGCAATAGTCGATTTCGACGAAAAGAACAATTACGAGATCATCTTGGGAAGACCATTCATGAGAAAATTCAAGATGGTCCAGGAGTGGGGTTACGACCACATATACCTCAGACATGGCGAGACTACAACCAAAATACACCTAAAATACCATAGTTACAAAGATGTGAACCAGACACCAGTGGAAGAGTTTGATTCAGCTACATTGGCAGGGTCCGAACTCCCAGTATGGTTAGGGGAAAAAAAAGAGCTATAGATGTGCGGAGCTTCACATTGTGGGAGCTTAAAAAGAGAGGAATGCGTCTTAGAAAGAGCTATCGAGGACAAGGATTATATTCCAGAACCTTTTCCCAAAGATGCCTTAGAACCTCTAGAATGGGAACACATTCTAGCAACATTGGATGTCTGTACCATTACAAATAGCCCAACGACAAAATTTTACGATAAGGATGGCTATGATGTGCTACCCTATTACATGGTAAGCCTTATACCAGCAAACGATGAGAATGTAGAACCACCAGAACAAGAAGAGTTTTATAACTCCTTTGAACATCTGGAGGTAAATAACGATGCAGATAACGAGTGTTCAGGCAGCTCAAGCAAGCGTGGGGAGACAACAACGAATATCAAGTTTTATGATTTTGCCAATCAGCACCCTAGACGCCAGGAACACTATAGAAAAAAATGAGCAGAAAACAAAATGAGAGAGAACCTAATGCCCAGGATAAAAGATAAAACTCACTATCTAATGCTTGTCAAAGCAGAGGATTGTGTAAAATACCAAATATCAGGCAGATTCTCAAAATTTTGAAGGGAAGGAACGCAAGAGGAAATAAAACAAGTACGGAAGGCTAAAACAGAAACAAAATCAACAAAAACTCAACAATCAAAACAGGAAAAAACAAAAGACCTAGAGTGGACCAAACTGGAGAGTAAAAAGAAATACCAAGAACTAAAACGATCGTTACGAGAGGTATGGACTACTGAGGGCGAAAGTTATGGTAAGGAGGAGTCAGAAAAAGGAACATAAATGTACCATCCCACTATCGAAAATTCACCATCCAGGACAGAAAAATCATAATGACACCACCAGTCAGGGAAAGAATAAACCAGGAATATTACGATGGGTCGGAAAATGCAAAACGGACAGACCTCGCTGCGCCAGGTGAAAAGCCTCAGCTGACCTATATCGCAACTGATTTAGAGCCTGAAGAAGAAGAACTGCTAACACAACTTCTCAAGAAGTATAAAGATGTGTTTGCATGGTCCTACAAAGACCTCAAAGGAGTTGATCCATCGATATGCCAACATAGAATACCGTTGAAATCAGATGCCAAACCTAGCAAACAACGTCCTTACACATATAATGACACATTTGCTAAACGAATCAAAGAAGATATTGACAAGCTGATGGATGTTGAATTCATCTATGAAATCGAATATACAGATTGGGTGTCACCCATTGTGGTAGTCCCCAAAAAGAATGGAAAGCTGCGTTTGTGTGTGAACCTCAAAAAAGTAAATGCAGCCACCATAAGGGATAATTATCCCTTTCCTATCACAGAACATGTACTTGAGAGGGTGGCTGAGAAACGGGCTTATTCCTTTCTAGATGGGTTTTCAAGGTATAACCAACTGGCAATTGCAATAGAGGATCAACACAAAATAGAGTTTGCCACAGAATGGGGAATATATGCATATAGAGTTATGCCTTTTTGGCTTAACCAATGCCCCAGCTACCTTCCAAAGGTTATTGACTCATGCATTCAAAGAATACCTGAGAATATTCTTAGAAATATATATGGATGATCTCCTGTGTACACTCTCTTCTACGAGAAGAACATATTGACCATTTACAAAAGGTATTTGAAAAGTGTAGAACATATCGAATCTGTCTTAACCTGGAAAAGTGCATTTTTATGGTTAGGCAAGGCCGCATCTTAGGACATATTGTCTCAAGAAATGGCATAACCAATGACCTAGACAAAATCAGAGTCATAGTAGACTTGCCCAGGCCTACTAATGCCAAACAAATACAATCCTTCATAGGACATTGTGGATATTATCGAAGATTCATATATATGTATGCAGTCATTGCACAATCTCTGTATCGCTTATTAGTCAGTTTCGACTAGACTGAAAAGTGTGAAACTTCATTCCAAAATCTTAAGGAAAACCTTGTATCAATACCTGTACTTAAAGCACCAGATTGGGAAAAGATATTCCATGTTCACATTGACGCATCTGCATATGCAATTGGGAGTATTCTGGCTCAACCTGGAGATGGAACAATGGATTTCCCAGTTTGTTATGCAAGCCGACATTTAAATAGTGCAAAAAAGAACTACACAACCACTGAAAGAGAGGGGTTAGGAATGATTTATGCTGTAAAGAAATTTCGGCATTATTTTCTCGCAAACAAATTTGTGTTCTTCACAGATCATCAAGCTCTTTTATATCTAGTAAATAAACCATGCAATACTGGGAGAATTGTACGCTGGTTTATTATACTGCTAGAGTTTGATTTCACAGTGGTGGTCAAAAAGGGTAAAACTCATCTACGGGCGGATCATCTTTCAAGACTGCAAAACGGGGAAGCTCCTGAAGGAGTAGACAATGACATACATGATGCTTATCTTTTCAATATTGAAATGATACCCAAATGGTCTCAGGAAATTGTTAGCTTTCTTTCCTTTGGAGGTAGATTTGATAACAAGGAAGACAGATCCAAACAACAAACAATTCGACAAACAAAAAACTTTCAGTTGATTGCAGGATGATTGTATCATCTGGACCAAATTCTACGATTATGTATAAATCCTGAGGAATTCGAGTGTTATCTTGAAGAAGCACGTCCAGGATTGTGAATTTCATTGTTCAGCAATGAAAACACACCAACGACTAAAACAATTAGTGGTTTATTGGCCAACTATGTATGTTGACACACATGCTTATGTTAACAATTGTACTATATGTAGTGCCAAATGACCTGTGGATCACGTGACATTGTTTCAGGTAAACATTGCACTTGCATGGAGTCAATATATCATTGATTTCTTAACCACAAGGACATTTCCTGAAAACACAACAAAAGCACGGAAAAGTGCTATAGAGCTGGAGGCTCGTGACTTTAATTGAATTGGGAATCAACTCTATAAGCGAGGAAAGGACAATCAACTTAGAATCTGTGCAAGTGAAAGTGAATACCTGCTGATTCTAGAACACGCACATGGAGGCATAAGTGGAGGCCATTTTTTAGGCGATAAGACGGCAAAAATTGTCTTAACCGTAGGAATATGGTGGCCTACATTGCATATGGATGCTGAGGAGTTTATAAAGCGTTGTGATGCATGTCAGCGCACCAAGGTGCCGATAAAGAGGGATGAGATGCCGCTACGGCCAATGATGGAAGCAAGGGCATTTGCAAAATGGGGCATTGATTTTGTGAGGCCTATTTCACCGCTTGCATATCACATCCATACCCAATATATCATTGTGGCTACGAACTATCTCACAAAATGGACGGAAGCCAAGGAAACACAAAAAGCAGATGCAAGAACCACTGCACAATTTTTGTATGAGAATGTCTTTGTACGATACGGACTACCAATAGAAATTGTCAGTGATCGAGGAACACATTTTCTTAATGAAGTCATTGAATATCTACTAGAGAAATTCATGGTCATACATAGAAAATCTGCTCCATATCATCCACAGGCAAATAACAAGCTGAGGCCACAAATAAAACACTGTGAACTGTTCTGACTAAAATTGTATCAGATTCAAGGACAGACTAGGATCAACAGCTACACTCAACACTATGTTGGGGTATAAAGCCCAATGTGGTCACCCAGGTAAGTGGGCGGGTCGCCAGGTATGTACACATATTCTTTTGTAAAAACCTAATAAGAACTCACTATGCTCTACACATTACAGTAGAGCGAGTTCACCATATCATCGTGCTATTCTTCTCGTACTCTCTCTCGCGTCGCACTTCCGCTCGTACTCCTTCAACTGGTATCAGAGCTCAGATCGAGGCTCGGGGTAACATTTGCAGGTAGCTAGAGTCACCTGCTCAGATTGGAGTGAGATTCGACAGGCGAAGACACGGCCCTCTCGACTACCGTTCGGCTTCGACAAAGTTCTGCGCAGGCCATTTTCGATTACGTGGTCTCGGCGGGTGCATATCCGACTCTGCAAATTTGGGGTTTCGGCTTACGACTGCAGGTGCTGAGGATATCTACACTTCCAGAGTGCTGATTTGTGGCTGTCTACACAACAAAGGACGGCACACAGTTCTTGGAGGTGTGTCACATATGACACGGGCGCACCTACACACAGACTGTAGGCGACATCCACTAGTTCATCAGGTAGCTTGTGTTTGCTGCTTGATATTCCAGATTTCATCCTGACATTGCAGGTACTTCCACATGGGATGTATTGTCGGAGATGATGTATGCCTGTTGAGGGTTTGCTAGCTGTGAGTCACGCAGCAAACAACCGTCGCAGCAGTTACAACATACAGTGGGAAATTTGTGGATGTATGACTTTGTGGGAAGTCTATGTACTGTCAGATTTACTGCAGCCTTTGTTGAGGGTCGAGTGAGGTTTTATTGAGCTGGGGGATTCGCGAATGTTGAGATCCACGTCTTGGAGCGATCCCTCGAGCACCCTTAGATAGGCAGCTAGGATGTATTGACTATGAGTTAGACAGTTGGGATTGCATCTTTGTTTTACTGCCGTTGAGGCATTGTCGTAGTCTATGCTTATAGGACAGTGACAGGACAGTGAGAGACAGTACAGGTGCAAGACAGGCTTACTGTGTTAGAGAGACAATGGTTTTTTGAGCTGTTTTTGGTCTATTTTTGAGTACACCAGAGCCATTTTACAAAGGAGACTCTGCCGAAATTTCTGCAGAATCTGAAGCTTTCTTGGTTCATTTGACAGGTTGATATTGGTTCAGAGGTCAGTTTACAGGGGAAACTCTTCCGAATTTTTCCCAGGAAAGTAAACTACTGTGAAGCGTAGCTATGGCTGGATCACAGGACACTGCTCTTTACAATATCAAGAAGCTGGATGGAACCAATTTCCCATTGTGGAAGAAGCAGATTTGGCACGTGTTGGTACAAAAGAAGCAGATAAAACCTATAAAGCTCAAGGGGATAAAACAAAAGATATAGACGAAGATGAATGGAGCAAAATGGATGAATTGGCACTTTCTACCATTATGCTGACTTTGGCAGAAAGCGTTTACTTCAATGTAGAAGACGAGATGTCGCTTATCAAGCATGGTTAAAGCTGAGTGATCTTTATGAGAAGCAGAGTGCAACTTCACAGGTATACTGGCTTAAGAAGCTTGTTGACTTGAAGATGAAAGAAGGGACACCTATGTCCAATCATCTAAATGAATTCAACACCATCTACAGTTAATTGTCAGCTCAAGGTGTCAAGTTTGTTGAACCTGTTAGAGCTATGTTCCTGTTGATCACATTGCCGGAAAGTTGGGACACTTTTCACACAGCTTTGAGTAATTCTGCACCTCCAGATGGTTTGACCATAGCAGGTGTAGAAGGCAGTCTGCTTACTGAAGAAACCAACAGAAAGACAATGGACAAAGGCAAAGGAACAGCCTTAGTTGTCAGGGGAAGGACCAAAGAAAAAGTACAAAGGTGGAAAGAGGCATCAGTCTCGTAGCAAGTCCCGCAGTGCTAAAGGCAAGAGTGACATAGAATGCTACCATTGTGGCAAGAAGGGTCACATGAAAAGAGACTGCAGAGAATGGAAAGCAGAAAAAGGCAAAGAGAAAGTAGAAGACCATGGTGAGAAGAACAAGTCCTCAGTGAAGATTCAAGAAATAAATGTGACAAAAACTGTTGCAGAGGATGACAGTCTAGTGTCAGGAGACATCTACTTCTTGAAGAATACAATGGACTCATCTCTTCTTACAGCATCTGATGGAAATGCACTGAGTGAATGGATTATAGACTCAGGGGCATCACTTCATGTGTCTCCAAACAAGGAGTGGTTTACCTCTTATGTGACCACCAAAGATCATGTTCGGCTAGGCAATGGGCAGACATGTGAGCTCTTAGGTGTTGGAGATGTTCAATTGAAGTTTCAGAATGGCTCTTCTTTCACGCTGAAGAATGTGAGGCATGTTCCCGCAATTACAAAGAGCTTGATCAGCACAGGTTTACTTGATGATGCTGGCTACGTCACCACTTTTGGACAGAACATGTGGAAGATATCCAAGGGTTCTATGACAGTAGCACATGGAGTAAAGTCTGGTAGACTTTACATGATTTATGTATCAAATGTCTCTAAAAATGTAATCAATGTAACCGAGCAGCCGAATGTTTCTTTGTGGCATAGCCGGTTATGACATATGTCCAAGAAGGGAATGGAAATCTTGTCTCATTCTGGTTATTTTCTTGGCTTGTCATTTAATGATTTTGAATTCTGTTAACATTGTATGTATGGTAAGCAAACACAGCAGCCACATAAGCATAGAAGCAGTAGAAGAGATACAGAGTTGGCACTTGTTCATAGTGATTTGTGTGGACCTATGCCTAACCTATCTCTAGGGGGAGCTTCTTACTTTATGACATTTATAGATGATTACTTGAGGAAAGTATGGGTTTACTTTCTCAAGCACAAGGATGAAGCGTTTAGTGTTTTCAAAACGTTTGTGACACTTGTGGAGAATCAGAGTGGCAAGAAGCTTAAATGCTTACGCACTGACAATGGTGGAGAGTATGTTTCGAAAGCCTTTCAGGACTTTTGTGAGTCAAAAGGTATAAAACGTGAACTTACTGCTCCTTACAATCCTCCTCAAAATGGTGTTGCTGAGAGGATGAATAGGACCATACAAGAGAAGGTCAGAAATATGTTGTCTAATGCACAACTGCCAAATGGGTTTTGGGCTGAAGCTGTATCAACAACTGTTCATCTTATAAATAGATCTCCTAGCAAGGTTTTACAGAAGGATTCAGTGGCAGAGATGGTATGGTCAGGCAAAATGCCCTCATACAAGCATCTCAGAGTCTTTGGTTGTGAGGCATATACTCATGTTCCATAGGAATTTAGGAACAAACTTGAGCCAAAGAGTAGAAAGTGTATCTTTTTAGGCTATGGTAATTCTGGTGAGATGGGTTACAGACTTTGGGATCTCGAATCCAGAAAGGTTATCTGCAGCAATGCTGTTCACTTTAATGAAGCCAAATATCATTCTAAACCAGAGAGGGTTGAGGAGATTAGAAGAGTTGTCTTCCAAGAAGATGGACCTGCATGTGCAAGACAAAATGTCAGGGCTCAAGAGGAGCAAGGACAGGATAGAATGGAACCAAAGGTTGTGGCTGAGCGTGAGCCACCTATTGTGCGTAGATCTGGACGTATCACACGACCTCCTGATAGGTTTTTTCCATCTATGAACTATGTCATGTTGACTGATTGCAATGAGCCTTCATGTTACAAGGAAGCGGTGCAAATGAAGGACTCCGGGAATTGGCAATTGGCCATGCAGTCAGAGATGACAGCTCTGCATAAAAACCAGACATGGAAGCTAGTTAAATTACCACAGGGCAAAAAGGCTCTACCTTGTAAATGGGTTTACAGGTATAAGATCACTGCTCATGATAGTCAGCCAAAGTACAAAGCAAGGCTTGTTTCCAAGGGCTTCAAGCAAGAACAAGGCATTGACTTTGATGAAGTCTTCTCTCTGGTGGTCAAGATGACTACATTGAGATGCTTTCTTGCATTGGTTGCCATATTAGATTTGGTGTTGCACCAAATGGATGTCAAGACAGCGTTCTTGCATGGTGATTTAGAGGTGGAAATTTACATGTAGCAGCCAGAAGGGTTTGTTGAAAAAGGCAAGGAAGATTTGGTATGCCAGTTGTTAAAGAGTCTTTATGGCTTAAAACAATCACCGAGGGCATGGTACCATAAGTTCCACAAGTTTATGCTTTCTCAAGGCTACAAACGTAGTGAGTTTGATCACTGTCTATATACAAAGAAGGCTAAGGATGGCAGTTGGCTGATCCTTATTTTGTATGTGGATGACATGTTGATTGCTGGCAAGCACTTGGAAGAAATTTCAGCTTTGAAGTCAAAGATGGCAAAATCGTTTGGCATGAAAGACATGGGTGAGGCAAGTCATATACTTGGTATGCGCATTGAGAGAGATAGATCAAAGAAGTTGATTTGGTTATCTCAAACAGAGTATATTGACAAGGTTTTGCAACGTTTCAATATGGAGAAGGGAAAGGCATTGAGTGTTCCATTTCCACCATATGTGAAACTTAGCAAACAAGATTTTCCTGTGTCTGAGGAAGAACGGGTTGAAATGGATAAGATTCCATATGCGTCTGCAGTGGGTAGTTTGATGTATGCAATGATTGCTACTCGCCCAGACATTGCATTTGCAGTGGGAGTAGTAAGTCGATACATGTCAAACCCAGGCAAGAAACATTCGGAGGCAGTGAAAGGAATATTGAGATACTTGAAAGCTACAAGGAGTATGCGTATATGCTATGGGAGTCGGGAGCTAAGTGTAAAGGGTTTTACAGACTCAGATTATGCAGGTGACTTAGACAACCGAAGGTCTACGTCAGGGTATGTCTTTACATTGGCTGGTGGAGCAGTATCATGGCGTTCTAGATTACAAGATTGTGTTACTCAGTCTACTACAGCGGTCGAATATGTTGTAGCATCAGAGGCATGCAAAGAATCAATTTGGCTTAATCGACTAGTAATAGATTTGGGAATCAAAGAAGAGATGCCTGTCTTATATTGTGATAGTCAAAGTGCTATACAATTGGCTCGCAATCCAGTTTATCACTCAAAGACAAAGCATGTGGATGTGAAGTATCATTTCATCAAGGAAATGCTCGAGGATAAGCAACTTCAGCTTGTCAAAGTTCACACCACAGAAAATCCTGTTGATCTACTTACAAAAGGACTTCCCTCAGAGAGCTTTGCGCATTTTCGCAAGCAGTTAGGTGTAGGGTAGTACATCACTTCTCTACATCTCTTGTATATTAGCTTGTATAGTAGCTTCTCTCACACTTAAAGTACCACATTGGACTTTAAGTGGGAGATTGTTGGGGTATAAAGCCCAATGTGGCCACCCAGGTAAGTGGGCGGGCCACTAGGTATGTACACATATTCTTTTGTAAAAACCTAATAAGAACTCACTATGCTCTACACATTACAGTAGAGCGAGTTCACCATATCATTGTGCTCTTCTTCTCGCACTCTCTCTCTCGCGTCGCACTTCCGCTCGTACTCCTTCACACTATGGGCATACAAGGTAGCTTACAAAACATCAATAGGAACAACACCATACAACATGGTGTTCGGTCTAAACGCTATATTACCCATAGAGTTTTTAATTCCAACTCTACGAGTAGCGAAACGCTTAGAATGGACAGGGCATGAGCTCTCTTCAAGAATAGATGATCTTGAAAAGCTAGATGAACTTCGATTGAGTGTTGTAGCTTCGATCTATGTTAAAGAGAGAAGACAAAAAAAGTTTTTTGACAAGCATGTGCGCACAAAAGAGTTCAAAACAGGTGATTATGTACTTGTTTATACCTTGAAGCAACATGCCAAGAAACTTAAAAAGCAAGTGATGGGACCCTTTGTGATTAGTGACTTATCACAAAGTGGAGCTGTCAAACTTACTACATTAGCAAGAGAAGAAATGCCAAATGGGATTAGTGGGTGTCGATTAAAAAAGTATCATCTGCCACTAACACACGATATGCTTCAACAAGTTCATCAAGAAAAACAACAGATGAAAGAGAAACAGAGGATACGAGAAGAGGCCCAAGCAAAAGCAAAAGAACGCATTGCAAAAAGACGGCTTCTACGACGACAACAACAATGTGAATCACCGTGGCGAATAAATGCTATTCGACTAACGAATTTTAATGAAGACACAGTGGAGCCAATTATTGCAGTCAAAGTGGGTAGCAATCAAGTTGAATCGACGGCATTGCTTGATTCTGGAGGTCAAGTAAATCTAATCTCTTACAGATTATACAAACATCTCAAGCCCAAAGGTCAACTACATCCTACTCCACAAGTGTTGGAAAGTAGTACATCACATTCGCTAAAAACATTGGGCTGGATTATATTGCATGTACAAGTACATCAATATATTTACCCACACAAGTTTTATGTGGTTGAGGATGAAAGCACACAACACCCCATGTTGTTAAGACAACCTTGGCAAAAAGAGTATAATGTGCAGATAGATTGGACTTCGGATGCAGTCAAAAATTCAGCATGCACAAGAACAAAAGGTGGTAGCCTTTGCTCAGTAACCCCGGAAGAACCAGATGACAGCAACACAATCACCGGATAAAGAACCAACAGGATGGGTGCCACTAAAGAACAACATGATACCCATGGCGAACAAACAAGGAACTGCCAACCATGTTCACTCCAAACATAAAACAACACCGACCGCAGTGAAAAGATCCAGGTTAGCAACACGAGAAAAACAAGTATGGGTGTGGAAGGATAGAGGCGACATGGAAGACAAGCCACAATACACTAGCAGGAGTCAAAAGGAGAAAAGATTTCAACCAAAAACCAAGGGAATAAAAAAGATATGGATCCCAAAGAGAATGCTCCATAACAACTTAAATGCGACTCGCATTTGGATCCCGAAACCAAAGCAACAGGAACTCCCTTCAGTACAAGCAACATCGGCATGCAGAAACACATTATATATGAAACCGACAAACCAATCAATGTGGGTGCCAATCAGCAGCACAACAATGCCAACCGTGGAGGTAGCAATAAACCTACAGAAACCTCCAAAACAAAGATACAAATGGAAAGCAAAAGAGACAAAGACTATGGCCAATTCTGCCACGACAATTCTCTCCAAGGAGACACCCATGCCATGTCGACAGTCGTGGCAAACCAAGCGACTTTTGCAAGAAAGACGATTAAACAACGAACTATGGAGTTACAACTTTTACTTGCAAAGAAAATCAGCCAACCAAATCAACAACAAACAGGAAACCTCGATGGCGAATGCCAATAAGCATCTTGCTTATACCCTCCTCTTGCACAGCATTGATTTTTCCATGCATTGACCGAGTATGCATCATATAGGGCCACATTACACGACCGCGCATTAGCACAATTTTTAACCCATGCACGACACATACACCACGGTGATACCTTGTCGTCCGAGAGGACTCCGGATAGGAGGGGGGAGGCATTCTCAAATTCGGACCCAATGGTAAAAAGAGCAAAAAAGGGCATGTTTTTCGACTATTTTAGAGGGTTGTCGTTTGATTGCGAAATTTTCTAGACTAACCTAAGTACATATGCCCTTATACAGCATGAATCTACAAGTATATGGGGCCAAACGCCAAATCAGCCCATAGGTGTGTGTATATATGTAAAAATAGCCAATTTTTGGGCAAAATATTGGTAAAACAGAGAAATCCGGCCATAAAAATTGCATGTGAGTGTATATAGTGTTTTGCGGTGATGTTTTTGAGTTATTATGATTTTTGGGGATTTTTTGGGTTTAATTTGCTATTTTCTTTTTAATTTGCAAGTGAAATACGATCGTAATGAAAAACAAAAAATATGGGGATAATCAGTGACTATAGGACAACCTATGGTACAATGGGGGTGCAATTATGTGAATGGAGCGGAAAGCGTGTTTTGGCCAGATTTTGACCGAAACGTCAAATTTCTCGGAAACTGGGCAAATGGAGTCCAAATCAAGAATTTTTCGAGCCTAAACCGCATCTCGCAAGAAGTTGAGAGCACATGTCAAATTTCATGGAAAGTGGTTCGGGGACCCCCATTATAAGATTTTTTCACTTCATTTAAAGCTCATTTCTACTATTGCCTTTTGAGAGAGAGCTCTTGCCACCTAGAGAGAGCCGGACTTCCAGCGGCTTCTACGACGCGCACGACCACCCGACAGGCTCCAGACATGAGAGGTAGGCTCACCACCTTAAGCTTTTCGCGTATGTTTGATGTTTTGTCGCAAAAACTAGCGTAAGGTTCACGCGGGAAGAGAGCAGTAGAGACCTACAGGTAGAAGTGGCCACCTAACGGCTAACCCAAAAGCAATGAGGCTTCATCGGCGGTTTACCCTATCATAGGAGACCACTCTTGGATGCCCAAAGGCGGCGGAAAACCATTGGGAAAAACCCTAATTTCTAGAGCCCTGCAAGAGGCCACCAAATGGTAAATCGGTAGAAAGGCGCATGTCCGTTTGCCACCAAACTTCACGAGCGGCTTTCCTAGACCATCAACAATCAAGTCCTATGGTGCTAGACCACCACAAGTCATCGAAGACATGTGAACGCAACCACGGGCGCTTCCAAAGCGACAAATTGCCAAACAGAGCCCCGATGAAGCCAAAGTCAACAAAAACTATATGGCAAGGATCCCCAAGGAACCGTGAAGCTATGGAGACTAACATCAAGAAATTTCATCACCGAAAAGCACTTCAAGAGTCAAAAAACGGCTCACAGACTCTGAAAGCCAAACAAGGAGTTTCTTTCTATCTATTTGACTTTTTTGTTGAAATAGGGCTTAAAAGGGACTCAAGGGGGCTCAGGACAGGCACCAGTAGCACTTCTCACATAAATTTCATCAAGAGACATCCTACGTGTAGGATGTCTCAAGGCCACATATGGGAACCAAACTCAACATCTCATATCACACACAGTTTCTGAATAGCCTGTACATGCTAGCCACCAAGTTTCATCACATTTGGACAAAAGTTGATCTCATATGCATCAAAAACCGCAAAGTCGGAGCATAGAGGCAATAATGGGTCATAGACCTACCAAAACTAGTCCAAATCACATGAAACTTGCACAATATACTCATGAGCACATTGCCAAGCTAACTGTGGGGTCACATGTGAAAATTGATGAAATAGACATCCTACGTGTAGGATGTCTAAATGACCTATCTGACCTCCAGCTGGTATTTTTCAGTTCCAGATCTCTTTATAACACCTTCATAATCTCATGTATCAAATTTCAAGCCATTCCCATCACCTTTGCCCCCCAACACCTCCAAGATGCACTTTTTGAGCCTAAAAACACTACACATGGTCTTAACAACACCAATGCTTATCCAAATCAAAATCTAAAACCAGGGCCATGTTCCACATGCTAAGGGCTATCCCCGGCACCAACTTCAAGCCATTTTGATAAAATAGACATCCTACGCGTAGGATGTCTCCAGTGTGATTTTGACCTACTGTGTAGGATCTGACTTCATGAAAACCATTAACATGGTCTAAGAAGCCTGTATATCAACTTTCAACCCATTTGAACATCATTTGCCACTTGCTGAGGACATCCTACCCAATTTGTGAGCCTAAATCCTAAATCTGCCCAAAAATTCACTTTTTGATGCCCAAACCCAATTCCAATTACATAGCCATGTTGCACAGGTCAAGGGACACCAGCCTACCAAGTTTCACAAAAAACAGACAAGTTAGACATCCTACGTGTGATGTCTAAATGATAATTTTTTAGCTAGAAGCTACTGTGGGCAAATGCAGAGTTACCCTAGTTCCTTTTAAGTTTTATTTTCAATTTTCAAGTCATTTGGGTAGTTAGAACTCAGTTTATCAACTAAAATGGAAAAAAAGCTAACTTCGAACTACTGAGTGCAACAGGATCCATGGCAGTCGCAAAATCACCTGCAAAGAAGAAGAGGATGACAATAAAAGACTACTTAGAAGAAGTGGAGCCATTTGTGATAGCAGAAGGAACCCTAAAGCCCACCGGCACATGGATTCAAGACTATCTGCTAGAGTCCAATGATTTGAGAATCTACCAAGGAGTATTCAAAGATCTTGAAGGAAATGCAGTAGAGCTACCCATGATACCTCGGGAGCTCAATGAATTTGTCAGGAGCAAGATGGGGGATTTGTAACCACAATCAAAGAAGATGGAGTGGCCCGAGTCACCGATCTGCAAGGCAAGCCAGATACCATGATTGTCATCACAGAGAGGGTGGTGGCAGCCGCACTTGACATCTCGAACAAAGGAGATAGTGTGATAAAGAGGCGAGATGAAGTCAAGGTCTACTCGGAAAAGAAGAATAACTACACATTTGAGGACATTGCAAACCCAAAGGTGACTATCATGAGCCAACTCTACAACCAATACTTCCACATGTGTACAAAGCGGCCACAGAAGTACAGGATGCCACGTGGAGCCTTTGCTACCACCTTCACCTGGGCAATGCAGAAGGGCAAGCCAAAAGAGATAAATTATGCTACTTACATCCATGACAACTTGGTGAAGATGGGGAACAGAAATCCCACCTATATTGTACCTGGTGAGCTGATAACAAAAGTTGTCTATGGAGCATTGCATGCCAAGGGAAACTGGCATGAACCTCCCTCACAAAATGATTGGCTAAAGCTAAAGGAAGACAAGGAAGAAGAACCACCCAAGACACCCAGGGTAGCCACAAGGATGAAGCGCCGGTTAGAGACCGTGCTAGAAGAGCCGCCAGAGTCGAAGAAAGGAAAGAAAGAAAGTCTACAAGTGCCGAACAAAGAAACCAAGTGACAAAAAGCGACGCGGCTAGAAAGACTAATGGAAAGCTTCAGAGCAGAGAGAGCACTCAAAGGAGATCTAAGCAAGTTGTGGAAGCCATCTCTTGAAGCCATGTTGGGATCATCTCGAAGGGTTCACCGGGATAGGTTCGAAGACTATATCAAAAACAGTGAGATCTTAGATGCCACGGCGGAAAATATCCCGACTGTCCCTTTTACAGAAGAAGAAGTGGACGAAGTGAGACGGCAGCTGCTAGAAGAGCAGGAGGGCCAAGAAAGAGAGAGAAAAACCAAGGCGGACCGAGAGTTCAAGAAGAAGCCACCAACTCCACCGTCAAGCCAGAAATCCAGACCACCCCCATCACCACCTCCTCTTAGCCCTCCACAAACCCAACAAAAAGAGGAGCTGGACAGACATGATGAACAAGAAGATTCCAAGCAAGAGAAGACCAAAGAGGAAGAGAAGAAAGAAGAAGCTGAACCAAAAGATGAGCAGCTAGATCGAGAGGAAAGATATTTTAGAATATTTCTTGATCTACTAGCTGCGGGGTACTCTCGAGAAGAGGAAGCTACGGTAGCTTTTGAGTTGGCAAGCACAAAACCCAAGGAATCTCTGCAGAGCCTTCGGATAGTTGAATTGAAGGAGATGGCCACTGATACAGTGGACCTACAGCCACATGCCAATGATTGGGATGTGGTAATGCAAAAGCTAACCGGGATCAGAGCAAGATCAATGGCCATTGAGAGTGAGATTGATACTCTCAAAACAAATGAAGTTTATATCAAGGCTGAAGTGGACTTACTGCAGAAACAGGGCCAAGAGAATATAGAGAAACAAACAAAGCTGCAAGCCAGTCTGGACGCGGCATTACAAAGATGCCAGGAAATGGAACGAGAGAAACAGGTAGCTGAACACAAGCTTCAAAGAGCAGAAGAGGAATACAAAAAAATCAGCAAGTCATTGACAGATGCAGAAAGAGAGAGGGACAATCTGACACTACAACTTGTTGAAGAGTCCAAAGAGGTTGAAACCCTGAGGAATGCCAAGGAAAAGGCCAAGATAGAACATGAGGCAAGCCAGGATGAGGTAATAGAGCAGAAAGATCAAATTAAAGTAAAAGATCAGACCATCCAAAGGCTAAGAGCATCTCCGGCCAGAGTCTGAGCTACTAGCTCGACTGGCACAACTTCAGAGACTGATTTTTATGAAGAACAAATGAAGGAACCCCAAAAGGAGTCGACATTAGAGAAAAGGCAAAGACTGATGCTGGCCGAGGGATCTCTTGTAATGCAAAACCGCTTGGAAGAAGAGAACCAGGCCATGAAAATTGAGCTAGAAGCAGTGAAAAGAAAGATGGACGAGGAATTTTAGAGATGGCAACAAACAGAAAACGAAGCCATCAAGAGGAAGCTTGAGGAGGCGGAAAAAATCAATGCAGATCTAAACGACCTCCTGGTAAACATGGGAGATCAAGTGGAAGAGGAAAAGAAGGCATTTCAACAACAGATAGATGAGGTGAAAGGCCAACAACAAATTGAAGAGAAACAGTTTAGCACTGGGCCAGCAGCAATGGAAGGAATCGACATAGAAAATGTGTCAGATCCAGTGGATTGTGGACACCACCATGCAAGAGGACGTCCTGGTGGGACCCTCACAAGAACCCCAGGATCTGACACAAGAAGAAGAAGAAAAGCTGCAGAAGGCCATAGAAGCGGCAGTAAGAGACACAGCCAAAGAAGCATTGGAGTGGGAGTAGAGAGTGTTTAAATCAATGACCATTCAGAAGATAGATGCCAATACCATTCGTCGTGAATGGCTACAGCCTTCTCTCCCATATCCACTTCTAAAGTATGAAGCTGCTACTATCAACAAATGGATAAAAGAAGAGCCAATAGTGCCATTATACAAAGCAGATATCTCCAAACCTAAAGGAGTTAAGCTGATAGTGGATTCTCAACCCAGGTGGAGAAAGGCATGGCTCACAAAATATCCACAATATCTAATTCATCTGGTAGAGGTGCCCAAAAGAATCAGAGACAACCTCAGTTTTTGCCCTCTACCAAGGATGAGGACATGGAAAGCCCAAGAGATGTTGCAGAGAAGCCAACTCACTTGGCTCAATTACCCGAAGCTGCCAGGCTTGAAGGCAGGCGAGAGAATGAGTGAGAAATACATGGTGAAAACCCTAACGGGTGCCATCAAATTGTTCATTGGCTCGCTTGACCTATCTTGCATCATGCTGAGAAAAATATGTAAAACCCTTATGGCAATCTTCGAAACCTTCAAACCTAGACAGGCGATAGCAATATCTTTTTCTTCCAAGATACATACAAATGTGCCTACGATCTGTCCGCTCAGCCTTCTCATGAGGTGATACATGCACTACATCAGAGAATTATGTTTTTGCCTTCTTATCACCTCCAGGCCTTTGAAGAAGCCTTCTACACTGGCTTCTTCACCATCAACACATATATATTCGGCCCGACGTTACTCGCCCAGCATGCGCGATATGAGTCCCTTCTAAAGATGAGAGAAAGCCTCCACTAAAGAAGCAGCTCTACTGCCATGTCGGGGATGACATGAACTAGGAGGGGGGGGGAGTGTTAGCAGCTGGACACACCCTACGGAGAATGATTTCTCGGCGGAATACTATTTTTTTAAATTATTCTTTAATTGAGAAAAACCGACATTTCACCTTTGTAAATAGTGGGGCTTGCAGAAGCTTCCAGATTGTATCCCATTTTGACATTTAGATTGAGTAGATGGTTAAATTGGAACATTAGGGTTTGAGATTGTAAGGTATTTATACCACTTTTGACCTTAATGAAAACACCTTTGTCATTTTAAAAAAAAGTTATGTCTGTGTGAGTGAGCGTACTGTGTACGAGAGAGAGAGTGAGAGTTTCATCTTGATGCTACGCACGCACCGGTGGTTGGAATCGAGTGTGGAGAAGTGTACCGTGTTGCCCCCGACAAGAGGTACGCGCCAATACCTACATTGCGGGTGTACGGTTTGGTTTTGCGAACTTGACCCACGAGCTACATTTGGTGATTCGGTGAGCATACATTATCCGTTTTCGCATTTCAACATATCCACGCGTTCGCATTGAGTAGAGCTACACATTATGCACTTTAGTTCCTGGAAATGACGACCTGCAAATTTTGACCAGACATCCTACGTGATTTTGCACCAAGTGTTTAGGGTTGAGATTTTGGTTCATGGACCTAAGGGAGAGCGACCTATTGGTGTTAACAGGGTTTTCTTCAAGTTCTGTGGCATTTCGAGAACGTTTGATGGGTATTCAGCTCTTGAAAGAGTTGTAGGAAATCTCCTCTTATGCACTCTTGAAGGCTGTAGCTTAGACATTGGGTAGAGACCTCTATAGGAAGTAGTCGAGAGTCGGTCGAGTGTAGGTTGACACCATATGCTTGCTTCCACGCGCCTGCGGGTCGAGCTTCGTCCTTAGCTGAAAAATCTTGTTAGGTGAGTTCTCGCTGTGCTGACGTCGGTCGCGGTGTATCCGCCAACAGGTCACATGAGGAGGCTGCCACCTAGACATCGGTGCTGGAGAAGCGGGGGTTTCGACGTTTTGGTCTGATCGGGAACGACGAGCTTGCCTCTCCTCTACAGCAGGTGTTGCATGAGTAGGATTTGGCCTTCTCTTCTTCACCCTGCGTGTGTCATGGTCCTCCCCCTCAAAAGTAGAGGATGCAGCTCTTTTGTTTGGAGAAGCATGCACGACATTCCTGGGTGGTGTCTTCCTCACCAGCTTGCTCTCCTTCCGCCTGGCTTCTTGCTCCTGAGACCTGTGCATGTGTGCCTTCCTTTCTTTCTCCACTCGCTCCTTGATGTGCTGTGGAGAGGGTTGAGCCCATTTGGCACGCGACAGTAGCTCCATGCCCCTAGCTCTCCGCGTCATAATTCCCCCGCTCACGGCTGTTACAAAGGGGCCCAAGCCACTCAAACTCACTTTTTAAAAAACGACACTAATATGTATATATTGAAAAAAGTTTGGTACTACAAGTGACCTCCACCACTTACAAACTTAGGTAGTAACATGAAGTGGCTAGCCCCCAAAAATCAAGTAGCTAGTGTACCACCTTAGCATGCATATACCCCTCTGCATCTGCTGAAAACATCCCAGAGCTTTTTGACTCTCATCACACTTCAGAAGTGCATTGCACTTGAAATACGTACTTCCCTCTAAGAAGTGCACCCCACTTGACATACATATTGCCTATCCTACAATCAGTCCACTCCATGAGACAACATTGCACATAGGAAGCTTGTCGAGGAACTTTGCGCTCTAAGAAGTGCACCGCCCTCTCTCTGCATTTCCAAAGAACAGCCTATATCTCCTTGCCCCTCACTGTATTGGACATATCCTTCAATCAATGCACTCCATGAGACAACATTGTGGATAGGAAGCTTGTCAAGGACCTGCTGCACCCTGACTCCGCCCTGAGAACTACACCAGACTTGACATACATACTGGCTAATGCGTTTCCTATTAAGTATGTGTTCTTTTCAAGTAACTCACTATCACAAATATTAGCATTTATTTGACTGCCTTGACAAATCCTTCTTCTTAGCACAATCTTTAAGTGAACTCACAAAAGAAAGACTTATTCTATTCCCCTCCATGTTTGCTTGTGTAGCGGTTATTACTGATTTCTTGGCATTGCTCTGCGTGTGCTCTAATAAGTGCATCGCACTTGACATGAATACTACCCATCCTCCAATCAATGCACTCCATGAGACAACATTGCAGACATAAATCTCATCGAGGACCTGTTACGCTCTAAGAAGTGCACCACCCTATCTTTTCACCCGCTAAAAAACCCGAGAGCTTCTTGACCTTAACCTTGTTGGACATACCTTGCAATCAATGCACTCCATAAGACAACATTGTGGACATGAAACTCATAACCAAGTACGTGTTGCACTTTGAGAAGTGCACCGCAATTGACATACATCTAACCCTCCATGTAACTCTTGAATTGCACCCAAACCAAAGGCCTTCCATATCTCACATACCGCTCAGGCTTTACAATGTCCTAAAACATTCTTGCAGGAACACAAACTTGAAATGCTTTGTGAATTCCTATTGAGGCTTCAAGGTTTGAATTGAGCCCAATTGACGATCGCCTCCTCGGAGTGGAATTTCAATTAGGTTCATCGATGTTGTGCTTATCCGTATATGAATTGGTAGGGTCTCGCTTGCTCTTATCATCGACATAGTGGAATTTCAATTAGGTTCATCAATGTTGTGCTTATCCACATATGCGTTGGTAGGGTCTCGCTTGCTCTTATCAACGGACTGCTACGCAACTCATTGGTGACCACATATTAGAGTTATCTCCAAGGGCATGGTGGGATTATCAACCTCAATGCAATGTGGTGGAAACATAAGTGTAGCATCTTGAGAGACGTCATCCATTTGCAACATAAATAGGATTTCGTTAGAAGAGAAGCCAAGATTTTAAACTCATCAAATGAAAATAGCTCATAACTTCCTAGCCTTGCCCTTGTAAGGAAGACCTTGTAATTAGTGCAATCCAAATTATAATATCAGTTGATATATTCTATATCTAATGTGGCAGTAAAGGTTGTAGTGTCAGCTCACATGATTTAAGTCTTGGCTAGATATTGGCTTATTTTATGTGTTAATACACTGATTTTGGTCCTTCCATTGATATTTGTGGGGTTCATATCAATTTTCCTATTAGAACATGTACCGACAATGTTGGCTATGATTGGACTTGTTTACATGGCGTCTTAAATGTACATCCAACTATTAGCCACTACCTTTGGGTTTGCATATGGTTTGACATGCAATTTGTAGCTTGCTATATTAGGTGGGTGCTTGCATAGGCTTTGTCTCTTAGGGTTCCATTTGCTGGCTATAGTAGTTCTTGGGCTTTTATCTTAACCAGGGAAGGAGAGAATCTCAACTACCAGACAAGGCACATTGGATATGTTGCCAGATAGTGTACATGCTTTTGACTCTCATCTCAGTGATGGTGATGTTGGCTATCATAGTTATCCAACGTGTAGATGATTTGGAAGGCTAGATGTATCTTTCATGTTATTAATGGTTAACATTGCACTTCTACGGATACACTTAGTGAAATATGGAATCAGTTAGTTCACACTCTTCATAGCTAGTGAGTGGGATCCTTCCTAGAGGGGTTCACCTCTTAGACATGGTTACCACATGAGTTCAAATGAATGGGGTTTTTA
Source organism: Adiantum capillus-veneris (assembly GCF_014529385.1). Taxonomy (NCBI): domain Eukaryota; kingdom Viridiplantae; phylum Streptophyta; class Polypodiopsida; order Polypodiales; family Pteridaceae; genus Adiantum; species Adiantum capillus-veneris. The sequence continues at coordinate 72,487,568 of NC_140953.1, read as the reverse complement.
ATTGTCAAAAGTTGAAATTTTTAATAGGATTATATTAACAAAAGGGATTTTTAATTGATTTTAGAGAAAAACCCGAATTATTCAATGATTTCTTAATAATTAGTTATAGACTTAATATCTTCAAAATCATTTGGAATTGGAGATCAAGAGACAAGGAAGAAGAATTAAACATTGAAAGGAGAGAGAGAGAGAGAGAGAGAGAGAGAGAGAGAGAGAGAGAGAGAGAGAGAGAGAGAGAGAGAGAGAGAGAGAGAGAGAGAGAGGTGAAGCCCTGCGAAACATAGATCAACGCATGTAGCTCAAGGTGGTACCATTTTAAAGTTCTGAGTGGGAGACCTTTGTACACTAGCCTGAGGTGGTAGATATGCACTATGCATCAATCAAAATGACACAACCATGGAAGTGCCCTTCCACATTTCTTTGATCTCTCTCTCTCTCACACTCACACATGCGTGCGCACGCGCACACACACACACACACATCAGATCTCTCTCTCTCTCTCTCTCTCTCTCTCTCTCTCTCTCTCTCTCTCTCTCTCTCTCTCTCTCTCTCTCTCTCTCTCTCTCTCTCTCTCTCTCTCTCTCCCAAAAAAAAGCATTACCTGTTGGGGATCTGAGCAAGCTCATTCGCAATAGCTTAGGAAGGTAGGGACTGATCAAGGTGGCGAGATAAGAGGACATCAACTACCAAATCAAGCCATTAGCTAAAAAATGGTCTTTTGCCATCAACTACCAAATCAAGCCACTAGGTACAAAATGGTTTTCTTCTTGGACCAAGGGATGCGTGGCGACTATTGGTTGGTTGCATGGCGAGCCCGCGAGTGGAGGGGATACAGGGGTTTGGCGGGGAGAAGAGCCCACAAGTGGAGGGGATACGGGGGTCTGGCGGGGAGAAGAGCCAGCGAGTGGAGCGGATACAGGGGTTTGGCGGGGAGAAGGGCCTTACAGAATCTTGCATGAGTTATATGCAACAAATTACTGGTATCCCATCATCGCTCGAGCTCGGTATAGTTTGAGGCCCAAGCGGATAAGCAGGCATCAAAGGTGAGTGCAATCCCTTTTTCCGCTGAAGGTTTGGATGCATGCAAGCTTCTGTGTGTGGTTCCATGCATGTTTTTTGCCTGCATGGATGAGCTCAACCATGGGGTTTTGAAAGAGCTTAGCCATACCATTCTTGAAAACCCATAATGGGGAAAAGGTTTTCCTTGCAATTGAATTGAGTGAATCCTTAGTTAGGGAAAGGGAGTCCGTTGTGTGGCTGTGTGTGTGTGTGTGTGTGAGGAAAATAGAGGGAAAAGCAATGAGCGTCAGCCCATACACCTGAGATGAGTGTGCTCCTACATTCTTTTAGCAATCTTTATCACAATATGTTGAGGTTATTCCCTGCATTTTCCAAAAGCTAAATTATTCAAGGGGGATGAATTGGTCGATCAAAATTTCATGGATTGCAACTTTGAATTTCTCATTATTGTCATGTTTATGGTTTCCCACATTTGATGAGCTAATTTGGCTTGAGGTTGTGTCATTTTTTTACATATAGTACCCAAGGGATGGCTCGCTCACCTGCTAAAAAAGGGAAGAGAACATGGCAACAGGGTGGTTGCTCTCGCATCACAAAAGCAAGCACACGTGAATGGGAAGTTGGAAAGGCCAATGTTTCACCAAAGGCAAAGAGTGGGGAGGAGGTCCAACATGTGGAGAAGTTCAAGAAGGTGGACATAGCCCAAGAGCAAGAAGAGGGACCCTTGTGTCATGAGGAGAGCTTCCTACTCCTCCACATCTCCTCATGTAGAAGGGGCTACTTCTCAACCAAGGAGAAGTCCACGGAAGCACACCTTGCCTAGGATGGGCACACCCTCGAGCCTAAACATCCCACCACGAAAGAAGTTGGTGGGCTCAAGGGAATGTGGAGTTGAGGCCAAGCAAGAGGCAGAGGATGCAGCAAAGGGAGAAGCACAGGAGGTATTTGAGGATCTTGCAAAGCAAGAAGAGGCAGCCATCATCCAAGATCCGAAAGTCTATCTAGAGATTGAGCTCCCTGATGGACGGCTAGCACGCGAATGCCGCGCAAGTGCGGATTGCCCAAAGCAATCGGCCTTCATCTTTAAAAGACTGTGGATGATGTCTCACCTCAAGACTTTGCATGGAGTCACTGTAGAGATTGAAAAGCGCCCTGGAGGTCGCCCCCTCCACAAAGAAGCTGAGAGAGGAGCAAACCTCATGCCCAATCCGGAAGTAAAATCTTGGCATAAAGCAACTTTAATGATTTGGCGACAAGGATAGGAAGTTTAGGCAAAAGTGTAAAAGGTATCAGCGCATCATGCGCATACGAGCTCACCAAGTATGGAAGGACCTCAAAAATTAGTATAAGCACATGTTAGAGACCGCTTTTATTGAGGAGTTTGTGGCTCGGAAGATGCAAGACTACATGGCAGCCAAGGCTCTCTGGTTGGCAAAAATTCAAAAGCGCATTGATGAAGGTTACAACGCACATGTAAGTTTCCGATTTGTCTAATTTGATTTTCTTTTGTCATCAATTTGATTTTCTTTTGTCATCAATTTCTATATTATGTTTGCACACCATGTTTGATTAATTCATTTCTACTAATTCTCTAACTACCATGCTGTGGACATTCATAGAAGAGGATGCATGATATTCCTCCTTGGCTTCAGGCAGCCTTGGAGGACGCTAACAATGAGGACCCTTTCCAGTATTCTCCTGAAGGAGAGGACGACAATAAGAATTATGAAGACAAGAGAGAAGAGGGCCCAGGACTTGTAGAGACATTAAGCAATCTTAAGCTTGATGAGGATGTATGTGTCTAGGATTTGTAACTTTTGTTTTTTGTGCATAAGTAATTTTGTTTAGGTGTTGAGAGCGGTGAAAAAAACTCCAGCATGCTAGTGTGTTTAATAAATGTGCATTTCTTTCTAGCCTACATTGCTTGCAACTCCAACAAAGAAAAAGCTTCCAGTTCAAAGAGGGAAGACACGAGAGAAAGCTATTGAAATAGGCTCCCCCGATAATAACTCTTTGTCGGCTCTCCTATTTTATGTCGGTAATAACCAATTGAAAAAATAGGCCATGAAATCAGCCTTGCCACTTTGACACGTAGTAATTGGGCCTTGTACAAGTGGCTTTTGTCAACCATCCCTATGTTCACAGTTTTCTAATTGTTTGATACTCACTATGTTCATGATTGTGGCATGTTGGATGTAGATTCTCTTCACATGTGCCTATGTTTCTCAACTCTCTTCTCTTTGGCCTACGAGTGGACATTGATGATCAGGCTCTACGCTTCATCTTATCAAATAAAGCATCCACGCGCACAATGAATCTATTTGCAATGTAATCATGCCATGTTTTTGCTATTGAGTTGGTATGCATTGTGGTGAGTAGTAATGTGCTTAACATACACACTTTTACAGGTCGATGGAGTACACACTAGGATAAGATGTCCTCGTGCAAGTGATGCTTGTGGACTCTATGTGGTATTCTGTTGTGGATGCTACTATGGGCAAGCGTGATTCCATGCGGGTCACAACTTCTTCGGGGAGAGGATCTTTGGTGAATGCGTGCTTACATTTTTTCCAAGTGCAGGACCTGGCAAAAGCGAGAGAAAAATCAAAATCCGAGAATTGCTAAAAGCATATGTACATGGCTGATGTGCACGCATCCAAAACCTAGCAAAATCACCATCAAGATCAGCCAAAGCATGAACCTTTTGGGCTCAACCTGCAGCCCTATATAGAGATGCAAGACCTGGGAAAAGCCATAGAAAACTCAGCCCATGAGCTTGCTATCAACCACCTGTCAAAAGCTTTGTGTTGATGCGTTATGGTTTCATTTTGCTGGTGATATCAAAGAGACAACACTTCATTGTTGCGGCCACTTAAGAGTGATAAAGAAAAAAACAACCAGATAAAGACAACCCAAATGAACTTTAAGATATCTACAAACTAGTCTAGCTTCTTGGGGACTACACATCATATCAATCTAATTGTTACAAAAACACATATATTGAAATTGTCCAAGTCATGTTCACAAAACATACATAGCTTGAAAAGTTCCAATGAGGCATGCCATATAAGGATGACCCTAAACCGCACGCAAGTCATATAAGAGTAATTCGTGTCTACGAGGCATAGACCTTATCGTATATCCATCCATCATCAAGCTTCACAGTGAGATGCCGTTCACAATCAATCAATATGCGATACCTCGTGGTCACATGCTATGGTAGAACCATTGGCCGGGTTCTCACCATCCCATAATTGTACAAGGTGGTTCATGATCTGGGAAATTGAATTTGCAGACAAGTGCTTTTGAGATAGAGGGAGCAAAGCATGGCATGTATGGCAACATACTATATTTGAGCCATCAACAAGAAGGGTTTTGCTACAACAAGTTCGGCAATTAACACGTCGCCATTTCTCAAAGCACACCTGATTTCGCCCTTGTTGGTGCTTACGTTTCAAGAAACATGTGTTTCTTGTTTTTTATGCTGGTTGGGGACAACCTTCAACTGCCTCACCTATGCCATCAATGATACATGATAGCCTGCCATGCCCAAGCTGTATTGTGTGACATTTTTCTGGATTTGTTTGATGCTACCCTTTCTTGGCAAGCTGATCTCCTCCTGCTCATGGAGATTCTCCAAGTTCTCCATAGAGATCTTTAATTTCTTACGAGAAACCTCCTTTTCCTGCAATGTCCACTGTGGTAATACATCAACCAATTGTCGCAACAACTCCATAGATTTGTCAATAGAATTGATTATCTCCATTTCAGTCTGTTGCAAGTTTGGTCCAATGCCATTCATATCAATATCCAGTGCTTTGTCATCACATCTACTCCCTCTTTCCAAAACTTGGGCAAATTCTTGCATTCCATTGTTGGTTGCAAGGTCAGCCATTGCATGCATGCTATCTATAATAGGTAAAATTTCATGAAGCATTGGAAAATAGCTTTGAAGTATTAATCGAAGCCCATAGATGCTTGCATTGGGAGGATCGGTTTGGGAAATCACAGTACGAGGATTGCATGCTCACATGGTACCAAGAGTAATTTCATGCTTTGAATTTTGAAGAGTAATGTAGATTCATTCGCCACCTGAAGAGTTTCAGGATTAGTCTTGTATCGTTGAGATAGCTTCTCCCCAGCACTAATTCCTTTGTTGCACTCTTGCTTAAACCATACACAACAAATCGTCCAGAATCCGTTGTCAATGAACATGCCATGAACTTTACTAAGAGGTAGATCAAAGAGAAAGTCCAAGGAGTGGGACAATAGCTCACCTAGCTCTTGATTTTGCTTGAAGAACTCCAAGAGAGTTCCTCCCATACGGCTTCCACTCCGCTCATTGCCAAGAAGTGCATGTAGTAGATCCAAGGTTGTCTGGCATCCAAGAGAGTATACTTGACATATTTCCATAGTCTTTGCACCAGATTTGTTGTGTCCACATTGTCATGGGGAAAAAGACGTCCAAACTTTGACCAGTTTTCACGCCATACACATGACTCTGAGCACCATCCATTGGAAACATAACGATGAATATTTGCATGATTGGAGTAGTCCAGCAAGAGGTGATGAAAGCAAGCTTCAAAGTCGTCCTTGGAGCTGGAGTGCATCAAGCTACACATTGAAGAATAAACATGGTCTTGCATGTGTCTAGGCACTTGCGGCAAAAGGTTCTCCACCCAAGCCTTTTGACATGAAACCAACAAACCAGGACATGACATGCTACTTGGACTCTTTGTGCTTCACTGTGCTCAGCCCAACAAGCAGGAACATCTTTGATGGCTCTCAAGATGGCATTCACTTCTTGGGGATCTTTGTCTATCACAATTACATTCGGTCGCATGCTGCACATTCTCAAGAATATCATCCGGATGGTCAATTGAAGGGAAATGCTCTCCTGACATGTCCCAGGGTCACTTGTGCACATCATCAACCATGGTGGAATCCCTGTACCATTTTGATTTGAAAAAATAATTGCATACAATGGAAACCCATCAACGTTTGTCTTGAATGTGTTGTCCACGGCCCATGCACCATGTTGTGAGAACCGAATACACATCTGAAGCATCCAATCATCTTGAATGATGACGACAAACGACTTTTTTACATCTTGCAAAGTATTTGGATTGTATGGTTGCACATATGCAACCTTTCAAAAGAAACAAGCAACTAAATAAGGACACAAGAAAAAGGAAAACATAAAAATGAAGGTAAGGCACTCCAAAGTACCTTCCCTGCGGCTTGTAACTTCAAAGCCTCCATGTGCATCATAGACCAATCATTCCCAGATGACGTCCTAGAGAAAAACAAAATGGTTGAGTAATTAAAGGGGTGACAGGAAAAGAAAATTATCTTACTACCTTCATGCCATAGGCTGTATGCCAACTGTTGGACCTCCTTTGAGATAATGAAGAATCAAAAATTTGTGTTGTCTAACAAGGATGCTTGTTGCATGTGGAAGTTTTCTTTTGAAACTCGCATTTTGGCAACATGGAAACATGTTCCAACATCAAAATAATCCTCCATGCAACATTGAAGCACACTTGGATGAATAGGTAGATGATATAAGTCAGCCCAAGAGCCAGGAACATGGCCCTCATGTGTAGCACGAAGCAAAATGGTGACCTCATGAACTCCCTCACTGAATTGCACCTTTGCCTTGAAAGGACAACCACACTTCTTTGCTTTCGTCTCTCTGTGCTTGTTTTCTCCATGATGTCTTCTTGAACCACCACGATGACAGACATAGTAGTCCTCTACCTTACCTTCGCCTGCCTTGGCTGATCTTATCTTAACAAGCCTGACGTTATGGTTTATCATAATACTCTCTAGCACATCACACACATGAAATCTATCTGTAATAATTTTTTCACTTGGAGTTTTCTCACCGGCATTGCCCTTCCCTCCAACCTTCTGAAACATAAGCGATTCAGATTGGAGGAAAGGATCCTTCTTACATACCTACCAATTTCTAATCGCATCTCTAATGAATGAAGTAGGTATGCCATGCCTTTTGATATATGTGCACCATGCAGTTTTCACTTGATTCATAGTTTCCAACATGCTCAAGTGAGCCCCTTGCTAGTCAACGTGACATTGTTTTGTAATGGTTGTCCACTCCTCCTTTGGTGCGATGGCTTTGGGAGGGACACCCTTCAAGAAGATCCTAATTGATCCGTGCCGAGGGGATCCTCGGATCACAAGATTGTCCTTCATCTTGTTGCACCATTCTACATCATGCGTGCCGACATTGTGCAGCATACCCAATTGGCTTACAAATCCCTTGAAAATCTAATAGCATAAGGTCATAGGTCTCCCCAGAAAAGCTAAAGAAATGGTGAGAAGCATGCAACTCTGGGTAAAAGATTGGGTCACGGGTTTCCTCCTATGGATTGAATCTACAAGGAAGGTTGAAGGGGATTTGGTAAACTCTTTTACTTGGTCACCACCACTAGAATGGGATCTTGATTCCATGGAAGCACTACTTGAGCTTGTTGATGATGAGTTGCCTTCCTCCAACTCCTCATTCAAATCAAATATACGAAATTGCTTTTGTTTCTCCACATCCTCAAAAGCATCCAATTGTGCCTCCATCCTACCCTGCATCCCTCGATCTCCCTCTCCCTCCCAGGTTACATTTAGGTCAATGGAGTGCATTACTTGTTTTGCCTCCCAAGGTACATTGAGGTCCAACATTTGTTTGCTTTCCATACCTGTTGTGGCTTCTTCCCTCTACCCTCCTTCCTCTTAGAGATAATGCATGGCCTCTCTGCCCAAACCCCAAGATCGTGGCCTCTCCGCCTGTCGACCCCCCTCAAAAGCGTCCCAAATTCAAATTAGCTAGCCCCCCTTTCACCCTGCTGACATGGCCCCCCCTCAAGTTTATCTCGCTTGAATTTGGCTAATGTGCCCCCCCCCCCCCCCCCCCCCCCCCCGTTGTACAGGTTTAGTTTTTAAAGGTATTCATGGCCCAGATCCCCTCGTCAAGCTCCCATCCAGTTCCCTGCCCTTGATCCCCCCCCCCCCCCCCCCCCCCCCCCCCCCCCTTAAATGCTATGTGTTATATAGTCCTGAGGGAGGTGGAGGCTCTCTGCATGCATCCCATAGCTCCAACAACTCATGGGTGGATTTTTTGCTTTCTGAAGGACACCACATTTGGCATACATATCGACCAAAGGCATTGCCAAGCATGAGATTTTCTTTCAACAACCCCTAACTAACAATCTCATCATGATTTATTTTTCCCGTAGCAACATCTTAAGTGGTGGAGATGCCTTCAAGATGCAAGCATAAGTGATCGCATTTGGAGAGATGCCCTTATTTTGCATCCCCTACAATCAATGAATTCCAAGAAACAACATACTAGAGATAGGTATCTCCTCAAGAACTTTTTGTGCATTCTTAAGGACACGACATTTGGCATACATAGCAAGCTAGGCATTGCCAAGCACGACGTTTTGTTTCAATAGCCTTTGGCTAACAATATCATTGTGAATTAATTTTTCAGTACCAACATCTTGATTCATGGCACACGCCTTCAAGGTGCACGCGTAAGTGATTGCATCTCAAGGAGAGATTCCCTTGCTTTGCATATGCTAAAATAGCCTAGAGCTTTGTGGCTTGCCCCTATTTAGGATATCCTGTAATCAATGAAAAGTCCAAGAGACAACATACCAAATGGGTAGCTCCTTAAGCACTTTCTATGTTTTCTAAAGCACATCACATTTGGCATATGTGTCGACTAAGGCATTGCCAAGCACAACGTTTTCTTTCAAGAGCCCCCGACTAACAATAGTCATGAATTATTTTGCCCATATTATGTCTTGTGTAGTGCCACATGCCTTCAAAATGCAAGCATAGCTAATCTCCTCAAGCACCTTCTGTGATTTCTGAATTAGACGACATCTGGTATACATGTCGATCAAGGCAGTGCACTCCCTCTCTCCCTCTTTGTCTCTTGATGTTTCTCTTGATCCTTTGCTCACCTGCATCACCATGCTTGTCATCCCTCGGCTTCCAGAGGACAGGTCACACACTCGTACTGGCTAATGTGTTGCCTAAGTATGTGTTCTTTTCAAGTAACCCACTATCATGAATATCAGTATGTATCCTGCCACCTTGGTACAAATCCTAATTCTTCACAAAAAGAAAGACTTAGTCCCTTGTCACACACGTCCAGACCATTGCCCAATAGCAAACATACAGATCAGAAAGCGCGCAAGCAACGATCATAGCCTTGTGCATGCCGAGGGAGTGTATTCTAATTCGCTACTGGAAATTTCAAAAGCAAAAAAATCTTGTAGCTTTCACTGTGTATGACAACAACCAAAGTGCCCAAACATGCATTTTTGGGCCCTGTCCACCAATGCCCGCATCTGGCAGGGGCCTTATTCTCTTCCCCTCCATGTTCACTTGTGCAAGCGGATCCTGATACTGCATTTGGAAATACACTTGGGTAGGTTTGTTGTAGAAAGGCATAGAACTGATGAAAAAGAAAAGGCAAGAAACTTAAGAATCATATTCCTTGCAATCATATAGTACTCAAGAGATCTATAACCATTACCATACATAAATTATTTGTAAAAAAAAACTTTCCATTTGTGTCAATTGCTTCCAAAATGTTAAATGTGAGCCCAATAATCCCAAGTTCATCATTGAGAACAATGAGGGACAGAGACTCCTACACACACAAAGTCAAGATCCAAAATGACCGTATGCTCAGATTGAAAAAGACAATCACTCCCATGTACTCACAATACTTCTTCAAGGGTCCCAAAGTCAAGAGAGAAGGGAGTATGTCCACAACTTGTAGACCAAGCAATGCTTCCTACGAATGGCAATCACTAACAGTGTGCGCTAACCCAAAAGTTAAAATTTAATCCTCTCAAGGCTGTTCCATTCACTTCTACTATCATGTCTATGCTCATCTCAACCATTTTGTTCCTTTTCTTTTGACAGGGAGAGACATCATAGGTTCGTTGCAAAGAGAGAGAGAGAGAGAGAGAGAGAGAGAGAGAGAGAGAGAGAGAGTAGGAAAGATTGAATGTGCCATTTTGTCCTCAGATTTTTCTTTTGAAGTATATCCCCTGCATCACATTATTGAGAGGGGGGAGAGAGGCTTGGACCACTAGCAAGCAAGGAGTGAGAGCACAAGGACTAGTTGGGGGGAGAGAGAGAGAGAGAGAGAGAGAGAGAGAGAGAGAGAGAGAGAGAGAGAGAGAGAGAGAGAGCCCTACACATGTAATGAGATTGGCATACTAAATTAAGAGTAGCGGAAATTAGAGAGAGTACTTTTGTGAAATTACGTTGTGAGCATAGTGGGTGAACATAATTGATGGTAGCAACATAAACATAGCATTTAGTTAACTTGGCATGCACAATACTTTTGCAAGAGAGAGGATTTAGAGAACATGACAACAAGTGAGGACCGGATTTATGTGGAGCCGGTCCCCCTCCAAACGGTCCCCATCTAATAGGCATTTGTATTATGATTTCTCCCATCAAGAGAGACTTGTTACAATAGAATCTTTGTGTTCCTTGTGACCTAGATGATGCAATGAAGATGGAAATCTTCATGCATCACGAGCATAACATAAACTTTGAAGAAAGCATTAACTATCCCAAGCCTCAGTCCCAAGACCTCAAACACCTTCGAAGGTGGAGAGAGCTAGCAAGGAATGAGGGTAGGGAAGAGGAAGAAGAAACATTTTATAGGAGAAAGAATTATTTCCTCACTTATCATCACTCTTCTTGCTAGCATACATAATAGCATAGTAATGAAGATGGAGAAGATAACAAGCTTAAGCATTGAAGCATGGCTCTTGGTTGGATTTGCATTCCATAGCCAAGAGTGTTGGTGTAGGCTCTCAACCTCTCTACTTGCTGAGACAACTAGAGGGAGCTCTTTCACTTTGCACTTCACACAATGAGAATGTGTGTGTGTGTGTGTGTGTGTGTGTGTGTGTGTGTGTGTGTGTGTGTGTGTGTGTGTGTGCGTGCGCGCGCGTGGGAGAGTATACCCCCTAAACAAACCCCTAGCTTCCTTGGTTGACCCCCCCTTGTAGCCCATGCTTGAAGCTCATTGGACCCCTCCAGGCCTAGCCAATCACAAACAGGAGATAAATCAAGTAACAAGGGTAGCGTTAGGACAAGTGTCCCCCTTTCCCCTTTGAGAGAGACAACTTGATAAATGCAAAGACAATTAATTAAATCTCCTGAATTATCATTGGACCCCTTGGATGGCCAACCAATAAGCTTCAGGCACTCCATGAGGGCAACATGAGGAGGAACTTGACAAGTGTTCCTTTTGCTTTCTTTGTACCAAGCATGCCTTGTGTGAGAGTGTGTGTTTGTTCTCTCTCATCCCCCCTCTTGTAGGGCTCGCCCCCTCCTTGTAGGGATTGAATCTTGACTTTTGCACACCTCCAGCCACTCAACCTTGGGCCTAGTTCTCACCACAAGCTTGGCCCTTAAGCCCCTTAAGCTTGGGCTGGGTTCTCACCTCAAGTACAACCCTAGTATCTCAAGCATGACAAGCACCTCAAGCATCTCAAGCAGCTCAGTCATCGGACACCTCAAGCACCTCAAACATCTTAGTCATCAAGCACGAGAAGCACCTCAAGCACCTTAAGCTTGGGCCGGGTTCCCACCTCAAGCTCAGCCCTAGCTTACCTAAGGTCAACCTAAGGTCAAAGGACTTTTACACTAACTGTTGGAGGTCTTCAATGAAGCTAACCCTAAGATCTTATGCTCCATTGGTTAGCGTTGCTCTTTAATAGACCATCTCTCATTTGGGCCCCTTTACCATTGGCCCCATGTTGAGATAGATCTATAAGCACATGTTTATATCTTAACCCTTGTTCCCATTTATTCTCCCACATTAAATGATTAGTTTAATATGAGAAATCATTTGGGTTGGTTAGATATTAGATTTTATGACATTACCTCTCGCTTGAAATCATAGTCATGACGTAGAAGAGATAAATCCTTAGTCATTAGTCAATCTTACTTAGTGGATAGAGGATCCCTTTTCACCCTATGACATCTTTTCAAGATGGATGACTAATCCATTTGGTGCTTAGGAGACATAGCTGCTGCAAGCATGTCTGCTCTTTACTCCATTCCATTCTCCCAAAGTAGAGTGAGAAATTCTACTTGGTGTTTGAGAGACGTTGGTACAACTAAAGTTGTTCGAAGCTAGCAAGTGGTCTATGCCAGGCAAAGGGTGCAGTCGAGTGCAGTGCAGAAGGCTAGGGCAGGTGCCAAGGCCCTTGGCGGCCAAAGGATAGCGGGAAAGTATGCCTGATGCGGTTTTTTAGGCCAAAAGTGCAGCGTAGTAGTCCAGATGGGATGGCAGGTGAAAATGTCCAAAATGCCAAGTCAAAGCTCTAGAATGTAGATTTCAGCGTGCTTTATAAGCTAGCCCAGACGGCTCGTCAAACGGAGCCCCGGTGCTCAAGATATTGCAGTTTAAAGAAAGGGTGTGTAGCAGATTCCCGACGGACAGGGCAGCTGGGGACAGGTGGCCCGGGATGATGTCAGTATACACATGTGTAGTGCTCGAGTTGTGGAGCATGCCTGTCTTCTTGAAATGCGAATCGGACCTCTGGATAGCAAGATATGGTCAGTTGAAGATTTTCCGGGGGTCGGGTCTGAGCCCACTTGGCCGCATTGGAAGATGTGCCATATGGCGTTATTTGAGCCTCGCCAAGGTTCTCGGTGGGAGTGTTCACCATGTGGAGCTAGTCGGAATCAACTGCACATCAATCGGATGCTTAGTCGGCAAGTTATGGCAAGACAAATTTGGGAGCATTTGGGCAGTCACACAGTTGCAGATGGTTTTTTTCCATTTTGGAGGCTTTAGTTCGAGGGTGCCAAGGGATCGAAATGCAGAGAAGGCAAGGGTAGTCGGGGCCGGGAATGTGGAGCTTTAGAGAGTTTTTCCTGCTTGGTGATTGGGCCCGAGAGCAATGAATGGGGTGCTGCTTAAGTGGGTCACAAAAGGAACCATTGTTATGCAAAAGCTTCAATCCCCAAGGGGCAGCAGTCGAAGGAGCCGGCGCCACGTGGCATGGTAGTGGTCCCACATGCGAGGAGGAAGCCGAATATTGGGCGTTATAAGGGCTAGGGCGAGTAAGCCTCATTGGTATCACAAGGTGAAAGGGGAGTGTAAGCTCCTTGAGGTCGTAGCTATGACGAGCGCGCTGGCGGCGCTGTTGTGGCCGAACGTGGCGCTGCGTGGGCGGATTTTGGCAAAGCGGGGCGGCGCAGGTGGCACGCCCGTGTTGAGACAGTTGACGGTGACGTGGCAAGGGAGACGGAGTTCACGCGGAGGCCAAAATTTTGAGGAGGAGGAGGAGGGCAATAGCGATGTCTCTATTACCTCCCCCCCTCGTGTAAGGGGAAGGTCCCACATCAGAGTACGCAAGCGAGAGGGAGTGAGAGATAAATCCCGAGGGCAGCCAAATGGACAAAGCAAGGAGATCCGTAGGCCGGATAAGTTAAGTTGGGTAAAAATCAAAGGTGGACAAAGTGCCAGGCCAAATAGCCGGACAAAGAAGGGCAAAGGTCATGGGCGTCCGGGCCAAGCAAATGCAAAGGTAAGAGGGACCAAATAAAGGGGAGAATCAAAGCTGAGCAAGGACAAAGTGGAAGCCAAGCTAAAAAAGGAGTCGGATAGAGGAAAGGGAGAGTCAAAGTCAAAAATGGAGCAGTGTAAGGTTGAGGCCAATAGGGGTAAAAATGAAGAGATAAAAAATAAAATTTTAAATTTTAAAAAAAAAGCCTAGGGGGCAATAGCGACATCGCTAATGCCCCCCCTCCCAAGTGCAAAGAGTGAAGAAGAGAAACATAGAGCAAAGCAGTGCCCTCTTTCCCAAAAGATACCAATTCAAGGTGCCAGGTGGACCTATTAAATTGTAAATTCCCAAATTAAAGTCCCCCCCCATAAAAGTAAAAAATGAATCAAATTGAGGGCTTTTTCTTGGCCTTTTGAGGTGCCGTTTGAAGCCTGCAAAGTGGAGTTCTCTAGGAAGCTAGCCCCTTTGTAACTTTTGCTTGAAACTGGCCATGGTGATGGCATTGCAAGCCGGTGTATGTGTTTTTTGAAGTGCAATCAAGCCATAGTTTCCTCCCGTGCTCTTGTTTCCCCTTCCCCCCTTCTCTTTCTCCTGCTTTCATGTCCCTCCTCGGTGCCGGCTGTGTGGAAGTGTGTGTCCCCCCGGACCCATGGTGTTTTGAGTGAGAGAGTGAGATTGAGTGGCTGTGTTCCCCCATTCCGCCTCTCCATCTTCTGGTGCCCCCACGGAGGAGCACACTGATTGCTCCTTGTTGATCGAAAAGAAGCGGTTTTTCGCATTGGAAGTCATGGCAGGTAGAAGCTATGGACCGATTTTCACAGGAGAAGAGAGCCCTGACGAGTGGATGTCAGATTTCGAGCTGTACATGCTATCATTGCGTATGCTGAACGAGGATAGCAAGATGCAGACTTTTCCTTTGGTGATGCGTGGTAGAGCTAAAGCATGGTACGACGCATTGGAAGGCGAGCCGAAGCAAGCATGGCCGGCTCTACGGGCGAGGTTTCTTCACGACTTTTGCAAGGAGACTTCCCCAGTCGAAATGGATGCAAAGCTGAAGGCGCTTAAGCAAGACGTAAGTGAAGAGTTCAATTTGTTTTTGGGTCATTTTGAAGAGTGTTGGGCAGAATTAGCGGCAGCCATGCAATTGGCCAATGGAGATTACTTCAAGCTAGACAAATTCATGGCGTCTCTGCATCCCAAGGTGAGAGAGAAAGTTGATATCGAGAGCCCAGAGAATTATAATGGTGCGGTAGCCATTGCACGGTCGAAGAGTAGAAAGATAAAGAAGAAGATAGAGCAGGGCGTGTCAGGCTACGAGACGATGGCCCATGTTCAACCGTAGAGTCCGCGAGAGGCTGGACATGAAGAAAATCAGGGAATTCGAGGTGTAGCTGTTGTGCCGCAAAATTGGGTGCGCACAGTGCAAGATTTATCCAAGCAGATGCAAGAGCTGTGGCTCAGTGTCATGGATAGAGGACAGCCAAGAGGAGCAAGGGACAGGGCACGGCCACTGCCTGTTCGATGTTACAATTGTGGAGAAGAAGGGAATTATGCACCTGATTGTCCTCAACCGCAGAGAGAAAGAGGGGGTATGTACCCGCTTTTTGGTAGAGGTCAAGGTCAAGGACAATACAATGGCCCAAGAGAGCAAGCGGTGGAGAATCCTGTGCAGCCAGCTCCGCAAAACGGAAGTGAAGTTCCTAGAGTAAACATCATAGGGGTGGACAAGCAAGATGTTGAAGTTTTGGCCAATAAGAGGGCAAGAGTTGAGAGGGAGACAAAGGTAGAACGGGAAAATAGAGCTTGCAAAGGCAAAGAGAATGTGTACGAAGGTAGAGAGCAGCCCGAGCCTAGCAAAAGAAGGAGGCGTCGCAAAATCAAGCAGGCAGATTTCCAGCTAGGACGTGGCTATCCCGAGTACAATCTGGTGAGTGATGTTCAAAATCAAAAGGCAAATATCACATTTGGTCAGTTGTTGGCTTTAAATCCAAAGTTAAGAAGCCAGTGGTCCACAAGTGTTAGCACCACGCTGTCAAGAGCTAAGGGAAATGTCCAAGCAGTGCAAAACATGGCTTTGAGGGTAGGTAACCCCACAGACGTTCTTCCATTGGTAGATGCGATTATAGAGAAGAGGATGCAGGTACAAGCTACATAGACGGTGGAGCGCAGGTTTGTGTCATGACAGAAGCAGCAATGAAAGACACGGGAGTCAAGGCAGTAGTCAAGTCAAATGTGCACATGAGGATGGCTAACCATACTAAAGCCAGGTGTCTGGGTGTGGCCCAGGATGTAAAGGTCAAGGTGATGGGGATAGAGTGCCTGATTGACTTCTTTGTGATGAAAGCAGGGGATAATGCTTACCCTATCATTTTGGGTAGACCATGGCAATAGGTGCAAAGCAAGATTGGGAGAGCAAAGTGTTCACTTTGCCTGACAAAGAGAGAGGCAGACAAATTGTGCTTGATTTGAAGACCAAGGAGAGCAGTTCTCGTCCTATGGCAGTTAAATATGAGGGCGATACGACGAGCTATGAGTACGAGAACGAGACGGGCTATGATGAAGGCTATACTAGCACAGAGGAAGAGGAGAGCGAGGATGACATGTTGAAGATAGATGCAGACTTGTTCGGAGTCACCATAGATGACTCTCCACCTAAAGAAGAAGGTATGCAGCCTCAAGCTCATGGTTTAAGCATAGAGGATGTTTTAAGCATGATAAGTGAAGACTTAACCAAAGGGGAAAAGGAAGGATATGTTCAATTGTGTGAGTCCTATCCAAATCTGTTTGCGACGGAGTACAAGCATTTGCGAGGTGCAAAGGGGGTGGAGCATAAGAATTTTCTTAAGGAGGGGCATAAGCCTAAAGCACAGAAGCTGAGAAGACTAGGGGAAATCCAAAAAGAAGCCCTTTGGCAAGAGATCAATAAGCTATTGGATGCAAGCATCATATATCCTGTGAAGGAGTCAGAGTGGGTCTCGCCAGTGGTCATAACCCCTAAGAAGAATGGGAAATGGAGAGTATGTGTCGACTACAAGCCATTGAATGCTGCAACCAAGAGGAATCACTACCCCTTGCCATTTCAAGACGAAATCCTAAACCAGGTGGCTGGGCATGAGAGGTACTCGATTATGGATGGCTTTTCGGGGTATTTTCAAATAGGGATTGCACTTGAAGACCAGTTGAAGACCACATTCATATCTCCATGGGGTTGCTTTGCTTACCGCCGGATGCCATTTGGATTAGTGAATGCGTATGCCACATTCCAAGGTTGGATGAACAGGGTATTTGGTCCATACTTGGTCCGTTTTTTATTAGGGTCTTCATGGATGATATAGGCTGATATAGTTCAAGGTTGGAGCACCTATCGAAGCTCCAACTATGCTTTCAAAGGCTTGATGAAGAAGGAGGTCAGTTGAACCCCAAGAAGTGCAAGCTAGCACAACCTCGAGCGCAATTGTTGGGTCATGTGGTATCACAAAACGGTATAGATTATGATCCCGAGAAGGTGAAGGCATTGGTGTTAATGGAGCCGCCATCAGATGCTCAAGGTTTGGCTTCATTTGTTCATAACTTGAAGTATTTGTCACGTTTCTTTTGGATGCTGTCGCAATATGTGCATCCTCTTCAAAAGAGGGCTCAGCAAGTGCATGGCTATGAGTGGGATGAGGAAGCTCAAGAGTCTTTTGATAGGGTTAAAGAGATTTTGGGTCAGCTGCTAGCGGTGTGCCCTCCCAATTGAGAGGACGACTTCTATGTGTCAATGACAGTGGGCACAGTTGCTATTGGAGCGGTTCTATTGCAAAAGGTAGGAAGACGCTATAAACCGATATACTTCGAGAGCAAGGTGATTAGCCCAGGAGAGGCTACCTACACTGAGGCAGAGCACTGGGTGATGGCTCTAGTCTTCGCTTGCAGGAAGTTCAAAGTCCATTTGATTGTGCGTAAGTTTTTTGTGTTGACGACTAATAATATATTTCCAGAGGTAGTGCTACATTTGAAGCCAGGAAGGAGGATTATGAAGTGGGTGTTGGAGCTACAGGAGTTCAAGTTCGATTTCAAGGTGGATCACACGAGTCGGTCTCACCTGGCAGACATTCTTGTCAGTAAGGCCATCGACTTGCCGGCCTATCCAAGAGTGGTGCGAGATGAAGCTAAGGAGGAACCCGACTTGGAGAATGCTTTTACTATGTGGTTCGACGGATCATATCGAAGGGTAGTGCAGAAAGCAAGAGGAGGTGTGGTCATACGTGACCCACACGACAAAACTATATTTTCGAAGGCATACGATTTAGAGGATGTCCACACCAATAATGAGGCGGACTATCTCACTCTGCATTTGGGTTTGAAGCAGTGCATAGACTTCGGCATTTCAAGGTTGGTGGTGAAGGGAGACGCGCTGCTAGTCATCAAGCAACTGTTAGGCCAATGGCAGGTAAAGCGCGATTCTTTGAAGCATTGGTTCTTTTCCATCAAAAAGATGTTGAAGTCTTTTGAAGAAGTCCAATTCAAGCATGTGAGGAGAGAGCAGAATCAAGAGGCGGATCAACTAGCCAGCACCAAAGTACAGGTGCATGTTGCAGCTCTATATGTGGCCCCAGCCACTTATGCAGGTAGAGAGACTCTTAAGGAGATCGAAGGATTTTTGAGTACAGGGAAATGTTCAGAGGGTTTGTCCAAGCTACAAAAGAGAAGAGTGGTGCAAAAGGCCCACAAATTCACACTGGTAGGTGAGGATCTCATGAATTACGGGCGTGACGGAGTGCTTAGAAGGGTGTTGTACAAAGAAGAGATAGGGATGGTGTTGGAGCAATTCCATGAAGAGAGTGGACACCAAGGCAAAGATCAAGTTCTGTTTCAAGTGCTTAGGGCAGGCTTTTGGTGGCCTTCCATTGTGAAGGACATGCATTACTGGTGCAAGACGTGCCACGAGTGTTAGACCATAGGTGAAAGACGACTGGTAGCGGAGTCACAAGGCGCCATCATCGCACAAAGTGCTTTTGAGAAGTGGGGTCTCGATGCTATAGGCCCTCTCCCAAAGTCTACAAGTGGTAAGAAGTACGTGGTGGTAGCCATTGACTACCTTACAAGGTGGGTCGAGGCCAAAGCAGTGAAAGAAGTAAATGCTAACGTAGTGGCTCAGTTTGTGTTTGACAATATATGTTGCCGTTTTGGTGTTCCATGGGTGTTAGTTTTTGATAGGGGTCAGGGGTTTAGAAGCAAGCTCATGAGTGCATTAGTGCAAAAGTTAAAGATTCAGCATAGGTTTTCCTCACCCTATCACCCCCAATGCAATGGTCTAGTCGAGAGTGCTAATGGTCAAATTGTCAAAATGTTAACGAAGTATGTGTACAAGCAGGAAGCTGAGTGGGAAGAAAATCTAGAGAAGTTTATGTGGGCATATAGAACATCTTATAAGGTGGCTACAAACTTCACTCCATTCGAGCTTGTCTATGGTAAGGAGGCGGTGTTGCCACTGCATGCACAGTTAGGTGCTTTAAAGGGTATGTGGCGTGTCAATGCCACTCAACAAGGAGTTCTACAGGATCGGATATCCAGCTTGGAGGCTTTGCAGATGGACAGAGAGGCAGCGACGGACTACTACGTGAAGCAGAGAGAGAAGCGGATTGCCAAGTTCAATCAAAACCTGCCATACAAGAAGATAGAGGAAGGAGACCTGGTCATGAAGTACGAAAGCTACCTGGATTTCACATTCTAGAAGAAGTTCAAGAAGAAGTGGACGGGTCCATATAAAGTGAAGAAGGCCTTTCCGAATGGGACGTATCAACTGGTAAGAGAGAATGGCAAGCTTCTCAGGAACATGGTGAATGGTGTGCGGCTCAAATTTTACTTCGAGAGAGATTTAGTGCCTGAAGTGCAGCAGATTATAGTCAAGGGGGGTGGGAAACCAACCTAAATCATGCGGTGTGCGGGAGAAAGAAGACGAAGCTTTGTACATAGCCTGTACATATATTTGTGGTTTTGTGAGTGCTTTTAATCATCAGTTTGGTGTGCCAATTTTAAAGTTTGTACATATGCTTTTGGTCGAACATAAATGTTCGACGAGGGGGCTGGCCAATGATGGTACAGCTAAAGTTTGTCGAAGCTAGCAAGTGTTCTATGCCAAGCAAAGGGTGCAATCGAGTGTAGTGCAGAAGGCTAGGGCAGGTTCCAAGGCCCTTGGCGGCCAAAGGATAGCGGGAAAGTATGCCTGATGCGGTTTTTTAGGCCAAAAGTGCAGCGTAGTAGTCCAGATGGGATGGCAGGTGAAAATGTCCAAAATGCCAACTCAAAGCTCTAGAATGTAGAGTTCAGCGTGCTCTAGAAGCTGGTCCAGACGGCTCGTCAAACGGAGCCCCGGTGCTCAAGATATTGCAGTTTAAAGAAAGGGTGTGTAACAGATTCCCGACGGACAGGGCAGCTCGGGACAGGTGGCCCGTGCTGATGTCAGTATACACATGTGTAGTGCTCGAGTTGTGGAGCATGCCTATCTTCTTGAAATGCGAATAGGACCTCTGGATAGCAAGATATGGTCAGTTGAAGATTTTCCGGGGGTCGGGTCTGAGCCCACTTGGCCGCATTGGAAGATGTGCCATATGGCGTTATTTGAGCCTCGCCAAGGTTCTCGGTGGGAGTGTTCACCATGTGGAGCTAGTCGGAATCAACTGCACGTCAATCGGATGCTTAGTCGGCAAGTTATGGCAAGACAAAGTTGGGAGCATTTGGGCAGTGAACATTTGCAGATGGTTTTTTTCCGTTTTGGAGGCTTTAGTTCGAGGGCGCCAAGGGATCAAAATGCAGAGAAGGCAAGGGTAGTCGGGGCCGGGAATGTGGAGCTTTAGAGAGTTTTTCCTACTCGATGATCGAGCCCGGGAGCAATGAATGGGGTGCTGCTTAAGTGGGTCACAAAAGGAACCATTGTTATGTAAAAGATTCAATCCCCAAGGGACAGCAGTCGAAGGAGCCGGCGCCATGTGGCATGGCAGTGGTCCCACATGCGAGGAGGAAGCCGAATATTGGGCCCTATAAGGGCTAGGGCGAGTAAGCCTCATTGGTATCACAAGGTGAAGGGGGAGCGTGAGCTCCTTGAGCTCGTAGCTATGACAAGCGCGCTGGCGGCGCTGTTGTGGCCGAATGCCGCGCTGCGTGGGCGGATTTTGGCGAAGCGGGGCGGCGTAGGTGGCGCGCTCATGTTGAGGCAGTTGACAGTGACGTGGCAAGGGAGCCAGAGTTCCCGCGGTGGCTGAAATTTTGAAGAGGAGGAGGAGGAGGGCAATAGCGATGTCTCTATTGCCTCCCCCCCTCGTGTAAGGGGAAGGTCCCACATCAGAGTAGGCAAGCCAGAGGGAGAGAGATAAAGCCCGAGGGTAGCCAGATGGACAAAGCAAGGAGCAACGTAGGCCAGATAAGTTAAGTTGGGTACAAATCAAAGGTGGACAAAGTGCAAGGCCAAATAGCCAGACAAAGAAGGGCAAAGGGCATGGGCGTCCAGGCCAAGCAAATGCAAAGGTAAGAGAAACCAGATAAAGGGGAGAATCAAAGCTGAGCAAGGACAAAGTGGAAGCCAAGGTCAAAAGAGGAGTCGGATAAAGGAAAGGGAGAGTCAAAGTCAAAAATGGAGCAGTGTAAGGTTGAGCCCAATAGGGGTAAAAATGAAGAGATAAAAAATAAAAATTTAAATTTTTTTAAAAAAAAGCCTAGGGGGCAATAGCGACATCGCTAATGCCCCCCCTCCCAAGTGCAAAGAGTGAAGAAGAGAAAGATAGAGCAAAGCGGTGCCCTCTTTCCCAAAAGATACCAATTCAAGGTGCCAGGTGGACCTATTAAATTGTAAATTCCCAAATTAAGTGCCCCCCTATAAAAGTAAAAAATAAATCAAATTGAGGGCTTTTTCTTGGCCTTTTGAGGTGCCGTTTGAAGCCTGCAAAGTGGAGTTCTCTAGCAAGCTAGCTCCTTTGTAACTTTTTCTTGAAACTGGCCATGGTGATGGCATTGCAAGCCGGTGTATGTGTTTTTTGAAGTGCAATCAAGCCATAGTTTCCTCCCGTGCTGTTGTTTCCCCTTCCCCCCTTCTCTTTCTCCTGCTTTCATGTCCCTCCTTGGTGCCGACTGTGTGGAAGTGTGTGTCCCCCTGGACCGATGGTGTTTTGAGTGAGAGAGTGATATTGAGTGGCTGTGAGCGTGTGTAAGGGTGGAGACAGGCAGGGGTAGTAGGTGTATCTTGTGTGGTGGTTTTCTGTAGTGTGTGAGCAGTGGCAATTGAGCAGGCAGTGTTCTGCTAGTGTTAAGTGTTTCTTTGAAGGTGTTTTCCGAGAGGATAGATAGGGGTGCTGTGAATACCCTGAGCTATAGAGAGGCCCTTTTGTTTGTGCTGGGCGTGTTCCCCCATTCCCCCTCTCCAACGTTGTCATCACGAACATGATTGTAAGCATGCATACTGTTTAAATTTGTGCATAATTAAAAAGAGAACTAGTCTTCTAAGACAAAAACATGGGTCATTTAAAATAAATATGTACATTTGCTTACTCTAATGTAGCATTATATGTTGGGGTTAAGGCCTATGTGCCTTGACCGGTCGCCCAGGTCATGGGCGCCCGCCCACTGTTACCCTATACCTATAGTGAGTATACTGTATAGAGGGAGCTGCCACTCTTTGAGTCTCCCCACCCACTTCGTGTCTGTCTCCTTCTCTCTCTCTCACTCTCCGTCTGTGGTGCTCCCCGATCCCCTTCAATTGGTATCAGAGCTATGGTGACCGCGGAGAGCACGACGGCTTTGAGAGCTTCGAGGCGATAGCTCGCTCGCTCTCGATGGTGGAGTTTGATCGCGGAGTTTCACGGAGAGCGATTTTAGCTTGAGGAGCATTGTCTTTGGAGCTTAGGAGCTTGGTGTGGTCAAGCTTGGTCGAGGAGGCGGTTGTGGCTTCCTTGGTGAGAGGAGCTTTTGAGCTCAGTGGAGCTCGTTAGAGAAGTGCTCGGCGGAGGAGAGCTTGACATTCGAGTGCTTGGATGCTGTTGTGGCAGAGCTCTTGCATTGGTACACATGTGATATGTGGTGGGCACGAGGAGTCACTCCATAGCTCGGAGTCAGAGTGCCATGGTCTCTATGATAGGAGACAGGATTACCATGAGTTGAGTTCTGAGTTGGAGGTGGCAGAGGTTGCCAGGGTTGCATCAACATTCGGTGTCCTCATGTACGAGATGCTGATCTCGAGGCCGACATAGCAGTTGCAGTGGGAGCATTTACAGCAGGGTTGATTAGTTGTTCGATGACTGATCTCGGCATAGAGCATAGGGGAGGTTTGCAGGTATTGGACCGATACTTGCAGGAGTGCATGAGCTCTTATAGACTATTTGCAGAGCTTGGAGCTAGCTCTGTGTGGCTTCTGCAGCAGGATGTTTGTCTATCAGTAGAGCCGGATGCACTAGCTCATCGAGAGTCAGTGGGCATAGGTTGAGAGAATATCTCACCTTCTATTAGTTGTACACTAGTAGATCTTGCTTAAAGGCACATTGGCCTTTAAGTGGGAGGTTGTTGGGATTAAGGCCTATGTGCCTTGACCGGTCGCCCAGGTCATGGGTGCCCACCCACTGTTACCCTATACTTATAGTGAGTATATTGTATAGGGGGAGCTGCCACTCTTTGAGTCTCCCCACCCAAATCTTGTTTGTCTCCTTCTCTCTCTCTCACTCTCCGTCTGTGGTGCTCCCCGATCCCCTTCATTATAAGCATTGACAAGGTTCATACTATCCTTAAGATGTATTCCTTGCATCCATCTAGCATCTTCAAAAGGATAATTTTTGAACTTAATAAGATACCATCAGATAATCTTACCATGTCGTAGTACCTTGTCTTCATGTCGAAGAATAGCTTCGGGTTGTAGCACCTCTTCCTGGTCTTCAACTTTGGGAGGGTCTCCTTTGTAAAGCTTGAGTAGGCTCACATGAAAAGCATTGTGTATGAGCCAATGGTTGGGCAACTTGAGTTGGTAAGCCGTCTCATTGATGGGCTTCAAGATTTGGAAACGACCATAGTATCTTTTTGCTAGCTTAGCATAATACTTTTGATGGCCCGTAGGTTCTTGCCCGTCGTTTGCCTCAATCGAGCCTTAGGAAACTTAAGTAAGACCCAATCATTTTCTTTGAATGTTAACACTAGAATGGTAACCTAACAGGACATAAAAGTGTCCTTTCAGGGTTTTGGGAAAAATTTCCAAAACCATATTAGATCCACTCATTTTGAAAAATCCTTTCATGAGCTTATAGTTCAATAACTACTACATATGGAAAAAATGAGAAACTTGTAATTTTTATCATCCCTTGGTCACTACAAGCCTCCAAAGTTGATGGACCAGTGCATTTTGCCCAAAACAGCAATTTCTTACGGTTGACTGCATATAAATAAGAGTGGGGATTTTTGTAGGACATGAGATAAAATGCCGTGTTAACTTCAATGGGTTGGTGACCAAAACATATGGTTGCTTTTACCTCACTAAATTTTTTTTGGGCAAAAAAAATAGGTACAAAAAAGTTGCATTTTTGCCATTCTGCGGACCTATCATCAAAGTTTCTATAGTCACGCTCAATACAAATACTATATACATGTTTTCTTAGTTATCTTTGGGCCTTTGGATTCAAAAGGATCCATCGAGCATGTCAAAAAGATAATGGATCTCTTACAATTGGAACCTTGGGGGCAATGATGAAGCTAAATACATCAAAGATGAAAAAACTGGTTTAGCATTATGACCTCTAGAAACGCATAGAAACTACTCAATATCTAGCCAAGTTTGTAGTCTATGATTAGATATGGTTACTACCTACAAAATACACACAATTGGCCTAAGAAACTAGCAATATTGAGAAAGTTATACTTGCTACTCTAAAATGTATCGTATTCTTCAGCAATCAAAAAACTCAACCATCATCATATACTATGCTATATAGCATATTAGGTCCCCCAAAACTCAAGGAAGATTAGCTTTATGTTATATATTACACTTACACAATCAAAATTGAATTTGGATATCAAGAAAGCCCCCAAAAAAATCATAAAAGTGCTAATTTTGGGGAAAAAAAACAGGATTATGCAATTCTTGTAAATTGGTCATAACTTTCAATTTTAACACTTAGCTCTCCCTACAAGCATCAAAACATGTTGAGAACTATGAAGGCCTAACCTCTAGCCATCTAAACCTCACAAACATGAAGTTTAGAGTGGTATAGTTGCCAAAAATTGAAAAAAAAAAGGCAAAAACAGGACCCGTTTTTTCACACAGTTTAGGTTCAAAAATGTTGTGCAAGAGTATGGTTAATGGTGAGATCGATACTCCAAAAAAAATCCTCAAGGTTTTTTCAGCTCATAAGGCAACTTTGTGGATATATAGCACCTAGAAATCCATTCTCATACTCTTCAAATAATTCAAGCAAAATGGTCACTTAACAGGACACAAAAGTGTCCAAGGACATAAAAGTATCATGTTACCATTCTAGTGTTGAGACCCTTTTGTGCTTGTCACCAATAGATTTTTGGCTTTGTTGGGAGATGGTAATAGCCTCCTTAATATTTTGAAAAGATTCTTGTAGGTCGCAACTATACTCCCATATACTTTGAGTACTAAGGGACTTTTAGGTCTTCCCTCAATGATCTCAAAAGGTGCTTTTCTCGTAGAAGTATGTACAATATTACTACACCCATGGCTCAAAGTGGTTAATTATAGAGAGTAGTAGAGTAGGTCGAACATAGCAGAGTTTCCAAGGGCTAGCTCCTTTCGTACTTCCTTTGGATCAATAATGGTAAATCCGTAGGCAAATCTAAAAAGACTCCATTATTAAGTCCAAATCTCCCGAGGTGTGCACCATATCCCACATAGTGGGCTCAACAAAACCGATAATAGATACGAGTTCCACTTACCCTAATATAATTAACAACATCAACCATTTATAGGCTACTTAAGGAAAACAAAACCAAATGCTCTGATACCAATGTAATGAAATTGGCCTATTAACTTGCGAGTAGCAAAAATTAGAGAGAGTACTTTTGTGAAATTACTTTGTGAGCATAGCAAGTGAACATAATTGATGGTAGCAACATAAACATAGCATTTAGTTAACTTGGCATGAACAATACTTTTGCAAGAGAGAGAATTTAGAGAACATGACAACAATTGAGGACCGGATTAATGTGGAGCCGATGTCCCCCCTCCAATAGGTATTTGTATTATGATTTCTCCCATCAAGAGAGACTTAATAATACAATCTTTGTGTTCCTTGTGACCTAGGTGATGCAATGAAGATGGAAAGCTTCATGCATCATGAGCATAACACAGACTTTGAAGAAAGCATTAACTATCCCAAGCCTCAGTCCCCCCAAGACCTCAAACACCTTCAAAGGTGGAGAGAGCTAGCAAGGAATGAGGGTAGGGAAGAGGAAGAAGAAATATTTCATAGGAGAAAGAATTAGTTCCTCACTTATCATCACTCTTCCTCCTAGCATACATAACAGCATAGTAATGAAGATGGAGAAGATGGCAAGCTTAAGCATTGAAGCATGGCTCTTTGTTGGATTTGTTTTCCATAGCCAAGAGCGTTGGTGTAGGCTCTCAACCTCTCTACTTGTTGGGAGAAGGAGAGGGAGCTCTTGCACTTTGCACTTCACACAATGAGAATGTGTGTGTGTCTGTGGGAGAGTATACCCCCTAAGCAGGCCCCCAATTTCCTTGGTCGACCCCCCCTTGTAGCTCATTGGACCCCTCTAGACCTAGCCAATCACAAGCACGAGATAAATTGAGTAAGGGTAGCGTTAGGACAAGTGTCCCCATTTCCCCTTTGAGAGAGAGGACTTGATAAATGCAAAGACAATTAATTAAATCTCCTAAATTATCATTGGACCCCTTGGATGGCCAACCAATAGGCTTCAGGCACACCATGAGGGCAACATGAGGAGGAACTTGACAAGTGTTCCTTTTTCTTTCTTTGTACCAAGCATGCCTTGTGTGAGTGTGTGTGTGTGTTCTATCTCATCCCCCCTCTTGTAGGGCTCTCCCCCTCCTTGTAGGGATTGAATCTTGACTTTTGCACACCTCCAGCCACTCAACCTTGGGCCTAGTTCTCACCACAAGCTTGGCCCTTAAGCCCCTCAAGCTTGGGATGGGTTCTCACCTCAAGTACAACCCTAGCATCTCAAGCATGACAAGTAGGTAGTGTGGGCACTCTCTTGAGTAGGCAGTGTGGGATCCACATGACGAACAACAGAGCTCATGGGTCAAAAGCAGAGGAATCCATGGGCAGAGATAGAGCTCACGAGAGTCACAAGGAGTCCATGGGCAAAGATGGCAAAGGCGACAGAGGAATATGGCGAGTAGGCAAAGGTGCATGCATACCAGTATATGCCCATGGATGGGGCACGAATAGTAGACATGGGCAAAAAGGTGGACCTAGATAAGCTTGTTGCTCTACAAATCTCATCCCCAAAAATCAATGGCTCTACAAATCCCAACAATGCATGCAAGCCAAGAGATTGCCCACTCAAGAGCAACAAAAATATGGAGAAAAAAGAAGGTGTGAGGCTTTGTAGCCATGTAGAGCCTCACACCTTTCTTTTGAAAAAAAAGAAAAAAAAAACTATATATATATATATATATATATATATATATATATATATATATATATATATATATATATATAAAAATAACACACACACGAACTTGAGTGACCCACCTCCGATGGGTCTTGCTCGCTCTTATCAATGGGTAGGTAAAGTGGTGAGGGTGGATGAGAGTCTAACAATTTTGGGATCGAACTCAACCATAGATGGGAGAGCATGAAAGCAGCAAAGGATGTTGAGGGAGTACGCAGGGCACTTAAGATTGAGGGTCATCTTCATGTCTGCCACCCCTCCTGTCACCTTGGAGATTCTGGGCTTGGAAGCAAAAAGAAGGAGATGAAGGGACTCTTATAAACATTTCTAGTTGGTGGTCAAATGGCATTCCAAAACCCTGCCAAACATGGATCGCAATCCATGTACCTTTTTCACCCATCCAAGAAGAAACATCACCATCTGGTCTTACACATTTGACCTAAAATCTTAACCAATGATCCAAACCCAGTAGTTTTTGGACCAAAGCATCACCATGATGTGTCCTACCAGGTGGTATCATCAAATCATTAAAATGTGCTCCAACATGGATCGCGATCCATGTATCTCAGAGCCAGATTTCATTTGTGATCTCATGCCCTAGTGACTATAGTTGTCCTAGATGCACTGGTGAAGTTTAGTCAAATTTGGAGTAGTTTTGACAAAGTTATGCTCATTTCTCATTTTATAATCAAAGTTTGCGTTTTTTCCTTTTCTCCGCAACCTTTCGATCATTTCCTAACTCTAAAAGCAGCTTGAAATTGTCACATGATGCCCTGCAGGAAAGCCTATAAGGAGTGGGGGGTGGCACCTTATGAGATCACCGGCATCTCATCAAATTGGAAGGCCCACATCACTGATCAAGAGCTAGAAACAATATCATCAAATATCTTCATTGGAAAGTTCCAAGCGTATAATGGAACGATAGTCAAGACCACTATATTTCCCAAGGAATTGTGGACAATACGCATTTGAAGTACTAGAAGGGGCCAAATGCTTACATTTGGATAGCTTCTTTCGATTACCACCATGGGGGACGGATTTCCAAAGATCCCATGAACTGATCAGCTCCATTCAATACAATGTGGAAACAACACTAGCAGACAAAGATGGGGCGATAGTCAAAGTGAAGATCACCCGGAGATCATCAATAAAGCTCTTCAAGGAACTCACAACCTATTTCTCAAAACCAAGGCCATAGACAATGACAAAGCCTTCCTCAAGAAGAGGGGCCACAAGTTGACCTATCAAGATCTAATCTACTTCGAGAGGGAGTTGCCTCTGTGGTTGATATCCCAACACTCCAAAGTGAAAAAGCCACCTGATACACTAAACCAATGTTTTCATTAGGAAGGGAATGGGGTATAGGAGGGCCTCTTTATTTGGCAGTTTAAGGAAATGCTTAAAGCTTAAGTCAAGTTTTACCAAGCCTAAAAGAGAGGGCAAAAAGGCCTATGCTGAGATTTTTAAAAATACCATTTGTATATTTTGTATTTTGAAAATAGGCTACTTTAACACAAAAGAGAGGTGGGTAACTGATTTTAAAATGTCTTTCCCCATCTCTCTCCTCTCTCTCTCTCTCTCTGACATATAAAACACTCTCTTTCACTTAGTTCTCATTAAAAGAAGCACTTTTCAGCCCCCCCTATCCAAAAAGCAGATTTTGCATATTCTCTCTCTACATTCTCTCTCTAAAATGTGAGCCAACTCTTTCTCTTTCCCCCCCTTTTCTCTCTTGTCACTTCCACCTCCCAATCATAAAGAGGATATTCTATGCTGCCTACATCTGACAGAAAGTGCAGATCCTCCAAGGCTGCAGATCTACTCTCTCTCTCTCTCTCTCTCTCTCTCTCTCTCTCTCTCTCTCTCTCTCTCTCTCTCTCTCTCTCTCTCTCAGGCTCTCTCTCCTTCCATTCTAGCTTCAGATGAGAGCAATGGAGAACTCCATTACCTCTGAGTGCAGCTGCATTTCTCTCTCTAAATCCCTCATGATCAATATTTTGAATTCAAAAGAGATTGAGCTACACTCCCTCTCTTTCTTCCCTCCACAACATAATCCTTCTCTACTATCTCTGAATACCTTCCACTTTTTCCCTCCATAGCCAGATTTTCCTCCTTGCAACAGTCACCATTACACATTCTCTCACTATTTTTCTTGATTAGCTAACAAACATGTCATTCAATCTCCCTCCACTGCAAAACATTACTAACAAGCCAAAACGATATCGATTAAACGCTGATTTGGAGCAAGAGTATGCTACTGTGCGACTTGGCACATCAAATCCCAATGTTGTAGATCAGCTACGAAGCATTGGGTGCAAGGCAATCAACTTCTGGGTTGATGGCCACATTTATCGAGGTGATCCAACGACTAATGCACCACTACCCTTTCGTAATGTCACTGAGCTTCTGCGTTTTATTGGAGATGAAAGAGCGGACTGTTTGGCTACTGCTGGAGATTGTATTCAGCTTTTGTCAATGAAAGGGAAGCAAGTAAACATCTCTTGGATGCCTATTCATCACTACAAGAGAATTTTGTGAAAGATCTACAGCAAGTTAGAGAGGGCGCCAACAAGAAGATTAAGCAATTGAACGATGAGATAGTGAACCTCAATGAAAAAGTACAGCAACAAAAAAAAAGAGCAAGAGTGTCGACTAGACAATTATGTTCAACTACAACACACTTCACACAATATGCATCGGTGAATTGATCATCTCACACACATTCCCCTCGGCTACCACATTCGTAAGCGCAAGAGACAAGCGATGTCCTTGCTATCCTCAAGTGGTGGAGCTCGAAAGAAACCTGTCCATCAAACTCGGTAAGAATACTGATGCAAGATTCTGATTTACTATATGTTCTACAGGTTTGTGTAATGGTAATTCAATATGTAGAAACTTGGCTTGAATGATGATGGGAATTGATCCCAATGCTCAAACAATCGGACGTGCTCTACTGCAGTATATCATCAAGCCAAAGGAGTTGGTTGAGCTACTAGATGATCCATCCAATGCTGCCACTGCTAATGTTTTGCGGTAGAAGTATTTCAGTGAGCTAAAGGACATCGTGTTGCCTCAAGAGATGATGGAGGTGTGTGACAATGTAGGAATAAGTTTCAAGGCCTATGAAGCATTGTATAAAAGTGTCACACTCGGTCATCGGACAAAAGTTTTGTTTCAATTTTTGCCAACACCTTACAGTGTCAGTGTTGCAAAAAAGTGCGCCAATAATGATGTTGCAAGCTTGTTGGGCAGATTTCAGTATGTGAAGGATGACATGCCATTAGATGACAACAAAGTATTCCGCTACAACGAGTTCAACAATGGGTATCTTGACTTGCTGAAGCTCCAAGAGTCAATGATAAGATTTTATGGGTTGACACAAGAAGAGTGATGGGAAAGTGATATTTGTTATGAAACTTGATGAGTGCCAAGTTGTTGAAGGTCAATGGCTCGAAAGGGTAAGTGTTACGTTGATGACAGGGCCTTGGTGGGTGTTGATGTGGAGCTAAATGCCAATGAGAAGGGAAACACTTGTTTAGGTGTTCAGTCAGAGAAAAATATTTGGTGTGGCTGGCAGCTTTTCATCTCCCACATGAGACTCTCAAATGGTATTTCAATCACACAACAATCGTTGATGTCATTTGACAACAGCAAGAAGGACAGAGATTCACAATCATTGATGTCATTTGACAACAGCAAGAAGGACAGAGATTGCATGTTTTAGGTCTGGGAATGTTCCAAGTCGAGTGGCATTTGGCAGGAGACTTGAAAACACTCAAGTGTATGTT
The DNA here is from genome assembly GCF_014529385.1 of Adiantum capillus-veneris. NCBI lineage: Eukaryota > Viridiplantae > Streptophyta > Polypodiopsida > Polypodiales > Pteridaceae > Adiantum > Adiantum capillus-veneris. Next base: position 72,456,547 of record NC_140953.1, on the reverse strand, counting down.
AGGGTGCAAGCAAGGTGCAATGACCCTCTTTCCATGCATTTATTGTTGCCACAGTAAAGTCTCAGTGGGAACTGATGGCAAGGGTGCAAAGGCCAGCAAGTTGAAAGGTGGTAAGGGCAAGGGAGACAAAGTTACAGTCAACTCTGCAAAAGGTGTACCCACTACACAAGCAGTGGGTAAAGCACTACAACAATGGTTTCAAGGTATCCTCAGTTGTGACCAGCAAGTACCTCCTAATCAAAACATGGATGATCCAAATTGGGATCCTATTCTTTCAATACCGCTGATAAATGTGCATGTGTGCACCCTTCATGCCCATCTACGAATTCTTGACAAGTTGCTTATGCACCATATTAATTACGCTTGGAATATAGAGCCTGCAGAAAGAAGAGAAGAGTGTATTCGAGAACTAAAATCTATTCTATCAAGTGTTGGTCTACATGGGGGTGCAGTTGAGCTATCAAAAGACAAGAAGGCGTTTGGAAGTACACAAGATCGCCCTAATAAAGTTTGTATTGGTGGTAGTAAAGCTAGACATTTGCTTTCAAACTATTCAGACTCCCAAAGTCCCAATGAGTTTTAGTTGTGGAAAAAGGTGTGTGACATTATCACCTACAAAGGTAATGAAGTAGCCCTAGGAATTAAGCGTGCTCGTGTGTGGCAGTCTACTGATGATATTTTTTGTCTTCTCAAAAAGGCAAAGCTAGTGGATGATGAGATATCCACCCTAAATTTTGTAATCAATAGTTTTACATCACAAAGGTGGATGCTTGGGGGGAGACACACATAACACATTACATGGTGTGTTGCACATTTGATATTTTCAATCAAAATACATCTGTATGTGAAACTAAAGTTTGTTTTTTTTTCAGCACATTCTTTTTATACATAGTGTTTTTTTCCTCGACACTTGTGGTTCATTAGGCATTTGGAGTAGCCAAGGGATGGAGTGCTCACACTATCAAGCAAAAGAAGTGTATTTTAAAATTAAAGGAAATGGAGGTGGAATAAAAAAGAGCAATGCCCTTCACGAGATGTTCAATTGGTTCTACAGAGTTTTAGCATGGAGAGAGAGAAAAAAGACAAGAGAACAAAGAAGTTTAAAATGTAGAATAGAAAAAGTGGTTAGCTTGAGGCGATCACAATCATATCATGCTTCGAGTGCAAAAGATCGATTCTGATGCTAGTTGGAGACAAGGTACCGTGATGGCAGGCGTTGGGTGGAAGATTAATTTCCTTTTGACACTAACCATTTCTATTGTAAACATGCATTGTCATGCAAAGTGATTTGTAAAGTCGACAATTATTAGTCCCATGGTTCAAGTTTCATCTATTTTGGAGTCTTTTTTAATTTTTAGTGATTTTATTGAGTTTTTAAAAAAAATTAAAAGTTTAAGTACTATATAAGTCAAAACTCATAACTCAAAGTTCATTTCTTGTTTGCACATTTTAGAAGATCCTCTCAAGCCCAAACGTACACGCACTCATATCTTGCACAAGAGCACACCACCACGCACAACGATGACACCACTACCACTGACAACACTGCAAATCTGCAGCCTCAACCTCGTACAGAATCCACCGCTTCAAATCCACAACATCAACCACAAGAATTAGCTCCTAACACCCAACCACTCCCCAAACCTTCAACTACAGAGGATCAAAACACCATGCGACAGATATTTGGTGATCTCCAGCCACTACAGCATGCAAATCGCACACCTCTACCGGATTTCGGAGCATTTGCAGCTCATGACAGACCAACACAGGAAATAGGACCTCGAGCTCATGCAATGGCAGCAACTAAAGATCAAGCAACGACAGCAACTGGAGATCAAGCAACGGCAACACCTGAAGTTGAAGCAGCTGCAACTACACGAAAATTTGCTCCGCGAATCAAAAAAAGGGTGATCAAGGTAATACCCGGTGATCCTGTTTCAAAAGCACGAGATGCAAAGAGGAGAAGGAGAATGAGAGAGTTAGAAAAGAAAGAGGCAACAAGATAGAAACACATAAATTGCATGAAGAACAAAGAAGGTAGAGAGAGCAAGAAGAATGGCAGAGAGCCGAGGCTGAGAGAGCCCACTTGGCTAATTTACAAGCACAAGCAGAGGCCGAGAAGAGAGCAGAAGAGGACAGGGCTCAAGCCGCCCAACAAGCAAAGGCTGAGAGCTCCAGACCAGCAAAAATTCCTCAGAGAGCAAAAAAATATGCGAAAAAGAAAAAGGACAAGCTCACACATGAAGAGTAGCAAGCCCAAGAAGAGAGGAGGAAGAAGTATAAAAATGACCCTCCTCAATGGGCCAAACAAACGGCTCCTCCACCACCACCACCACCATCGTAGAAGAAAGGCAATGGAAGCCTGGAACAGTTGCTCTACGTGATATCCGCAAATATCAAAAGAGCACGGAGCCAATAATACCAAAGGCAGCTTTTTCTCGGGTGGTAGGAGAAAGGGCTTTACAGGATGCCGCCGAGGACATTCTGGTGCAATTGTTCCAAGATGGTGTATCTTGTATGGTGCATGCAAAGCGAGTTACATTAAAAAATACAGATCTAGCTCTAGTGCTCAATCTGAGGAATGAAGGGTGCCTCCATAAGAATTAGTTTTCCCATGTAATCTCTATTTATCAGATTTGTAATCTTTTGATATAATATAAACGACTCAATTTTTTCTCATTCGGTGTAACTCTAATAGTTCATTGTGTACTTCCTATTGTTGAAGTATTTGAATTAATCAAGTAGTTCGATTTTACCTCCTCGACCATCCAAGCACCCGTCTGACGTGGGATGCCCACTGGTGAATAATTTGTGAAACGGAGCCTCAAAACTGCCCCATGCGCGCTGTGGTGCATAGGGCTTTTTTGCGGCCCGTTCCTTGTCGTTGGTCATAGCCGTGGCTTTTGGTCATCCCACGGCCTCCGTACGCACCCGAAATGGCTCCGTTTCACAAATTATTCACCGGTGGGCATCCCACGTCAGACACTGGATGGTCGAGGAGGTGTGAACGGGTTGAAGAAAAAGATTTAATTGGCCAATATGTGAAATAGAAAAGAAAAGTACATAAAGTGACAAACAAAAGACAGAAGACAAAATTATTATATATTGCTCTGGATATTACATCATGGCTGGTTGGTTTTCTTCTAAATTACATCTTTTGGTATAGGGCAAATGGCCGACTTGACACCAAAAGTTTTGACAATCTCCTCTGGGTTTGTCACCCCTTGACCTAGGCTTAAGGCACAGTGGGAGAGGACTGCCCCAAGGTGCTTTCCTGTAAAAGCATACATGCGGCCTCTCGATCCACCAAGATACACTTGTGAGCATTAAGGGTAAGGGAATCTTCAGCAAGGATGGCACTTAATCCTTGCACTCGAGCAACTCCACAGAACCATGCTTGAAGAACTCTGTGTGTGAAACTCGAAGAATGGATGGCCCGAGATGGCCAAGGTAGTGCCACAGGGAGCTATATCTACCCATAGGATTGCTGCATGAATCTCCAGTACGCATTGCAAACTTATCAACATGGTATGCGGTTTGCAAAACATTTTAAACAACTTCAACACTTGCTATATGAAACAATTTACTATCGATAAAGTTAAAAATTGTTTATCTCAGTTTCCTCATCCATCTCTTCAAGAGTTTTCCTTGTAAGGTCAATGCTAGAGCAATCTTCTCCACCCATAATGGTCAGCGGTTTGTGTGGAAGAAAAGTGATTTCCGGGATGCTTTCATAAAATGAGGCACATGATTTGATTTCCATAAGTGTATTTGCCACGGTTTGTACCAAATTCTGTTCGCTTTCACTAGGGAGGAATGACAGGCTTGGTGGGAGACCTTGGTCTTCAAAGTCAATTTGAAAGTTGACCTTCTCTTGCCTTCCACTGGGATCTTTCATGCCCGCATAGATAGCGAGCACTGAGAGCGACTCATGTTCTCTGAGTCCTAGTGTCTTTGCAATGTCATCAAGGAACAAAAAGTGATGACCATCCACCACCACTGCATGCAAAGTGAGAATTTGGAGGTCAGGAGCTTCTTCCAGCACCTCTTCTCCCTCTATCATCCCATCTTCCTCCTTACTGGAGTTGGGATCTTGCAAGAGGACAAGTTCCATAGATGCTTCAGCCTGCTCATCAACCTCTTCAACAAATTCATTTGATTCCTCCACAATGGTTACAGGAGGTTTCTTGTCGGCCTTTTCCTTTGATTTTCCCTTCTCCATTCCCTCAAGAACAAGCAATACCAGAACCATGTCCCAAGAGATGAATTGGGTGCCTATGCACCCCATGCCCAAGTCTGTGAGGTCATCCTCATCCTCTGTCCTGTAGTCCCGCTCAATAAGCCCTTTTATAAACCTCAACAAGCGATAGCAAAAGTTTTTGTCAACCGCATAGAGGTGTTTGAGAAAATCCACTGGAAACCACGCCATGTTAGATCCCTCGAAGACTATTGCATATTCTTCCATGTGCTCCATCATGTAGTCAAGAAAGCTCTGGAATCCCTCTACATGAAGGTTAGCACTGGCATGCGTGTTCATCGTCCCCTCAAACACACTGACTAGTTCATGTGCGCGATCTGCAAGTCCTATCTTCTGTAATTGTGTGAGAAGTGCATCAGAAGATGTTTCCATGGGTCTGTTCGCAAAGAAGATGGGAGAGAGCTGAAAGCTTGTGTTTTGTGAATGTGAGAAATGAAGTTTAAAACCTACAAAGTGACTTTTATACTCAATGTCACTTTTTTAAAGCACTTAAAATTAACATCAAATTAACTTAAAACTATAATTATAAACAAAATCATGCGACAAGCATTGAAAGACACCAACATTGAAAGTCTTCACGCTGGAAACTAAAAAAGTTGCATATTTCAAACTTAATCTTGAATCAATTAAAAAATGAGATAGAGATTCAAAACGCCATATGTATTAATGGGAGGGAAATCGTTTTAGTTACAAGATTTTACATTAATACATTGCGTAAAACCAATGTTTTCACACAGAAAGCTCTTCTCTTTTCTAGAATGAACAACCTTTTCATTGATTACAAAAACATATTGATTGGGAAAGGTATATCTAAGATTAAGATACTCACGAAGGTGACTAAGATTCCATTCGTTATTCACCAAGATGTCATGCACTGCATTATTATGGAGGCATATTTGCAGATCAATTGATTCTCTAGGATCAACATCAGAGTCTAGTGCCTCCCATTCTCCCTTCATCAGCTTCCATCTTCTGTAGGGAAAGACAATTGACAAGCTCTGCTTCGCAATATGGTACCTGCACACCACATTCTCAGCAACTACAGATCACTTGATTGTATCTCCCTGGTGGTTGACCACCTTAGTCAGCCATCCAACTGCAAGGAAACTGTTGATCGCACTTTCCCCTTTGCAAGTCCACATTGTTGGTTTCCTGTGAACACTCTGCAGTTGAAACGTAAACACGAACACATGAAGGGACATAAACCAAGTTAGGGAAGCTTTATGGGAACCATAGGTGCACTTCATTGCTGAATACACATCCACCTCAATTCTCCTTTTGGTTGCTATGTCAAGGCACTATCAGGCTTAGGCCATTCCGTACTCTGCAAGGCTGGTGGATGAAGTGGAGAAACATTACCATACCCAGTTTTCCTAGGCATTACATAAGTATGGTTATTAACAAAAATGTCCCGTGAGACAAGCTCCACGGATGGACAACCAGCATAGAGCAGCTTGCCAAGGTCAACGTGGATGGCCTCAATAGTTCTTGTGAAGGACTCTAATGGCTCCCACTCTACAAAATTAGATGGGAATACATTTGCAAACATGAACAAGCAATGAAAGCCTTATAGACATCAAAGCAATTTATACAACACAAATACAAAATATACAATCTAAAAAATTAACAGAGGAGTGAAATTACAGTTTGCAGGAAACCTCGATGGAGCCATTGTTTTCTCTAGCTTCAGTTGTGAAGAAACATACACATGTTGCACCTTTGCAAGATGCTTGCCATCATGGGTTTGCTTGAACTCCATGATCCTTCCCTTCCAATGGTGTGCTAGAGAAGCCATGTGTCTCCTTGAGACCTTGTGTGCACCTCTTGAGCCGGGCTGCATTGTCACCCACATCAATCGTTTGAACTCCATCGTCACCCAACATCCACTGTCGTCTTGTACATTGCTGCATGAAATGGAGTCAATGACACTCCTAGGTCATCGAGTACCCAATGATGCCATGGAGAATAGTGGCACAACCTGCAGACAAACACTTATGATTAGATTTCACATCCATGTTCTCAGTTGTATGGAGCAAGATTCTTGATGATACATCAGACGAAGGATGCCACTTACTGCTATACTGCTCCACCTGCTTGTTGGCTTAATTGGAAAGATGATGTTGCAAATCTTGAGAGGAAAGTAGATCCTCTCTAGAGAGCACATTGGAGAAGGAGCAGGAAACCTGTTGAGGAAAGAAAGAGGGATGATCTAGCAGAAGAATATGTGGCAGATCTTCAGCTTTAGGTAGAGGTGTTTAGTGAGGCTCATGGAGAAATGGAGAACTTCAGCTTGAGGAGAATGCAGTAAGCTTGAGGAGGGAAAGAAGGTTCAAACTTCTGTGGCGGCAGAGCTTTTGGGAGGGAAAACTGAAAGGAAGGAAAGAGAAGCAGAGCTTTTGGGAGGAAAACTGAAAGTGAAGTGAAAAGAAGTGAGAGATGGTACAGTAGAGAGAGAGGGAGGGAATGATCAGCACGTTTTTGGAGGGACCCTTTTTTAGGAGAGAGGGGGGGAGAAATTGACAGCCACTAGCGAGAGAAAGTATTGGTTTTTACTCAACTATTTAGAGAAAAGATCATTTTTTTGAAATTATAAGATATTTTCTCTTTGTATTTTGTAAAAGAGCACAAGTTTGACCACTTACTTTTAGGACCTGCCATACCCACCATTTCAGTCCACATGGCATCCACCCATTTGCCCCTTCCATAATCTCCTTTTTAATCCCATGGTAAATAAAGAGGCCCCCTTAGACCCCATTCCCTTCCTAATGTATATGATAAGGGTGATGGCCATGGGGCTAATAAAAAGAAGGGTGGTCAACTGTGACTTTGGAACCTACATCCTGAAAATTTTCGTGGAAGCAAACATAAAGGGGAGTGATAAAAGCAAAACATATATGAATGTTGAACCAATGCTAACTAGAATTGCATATCAAGCATTAGGTATGATTGATGAACTACCACCCGCAAAAACGCAATTGGAGTTAATTCATAAATCCAAAAGAGCGGTGAAGCCGACGACAATACCTTCTACAATATGGCCCTCGAAGACGAAACCAATTGGACAAAGCTCAAAAAACCTAAATCTGAAAGTGAAGAGACCAAACCAAATGTTTCACCCAATGATGGAATTAAATCAAATGACAAAGATACTCCCTTGGAGTATCAATCTTCTGAGGAAGATGAGGAGGAAGAATATACACTCAAACGAGCACGCCTAAAGGTGAGGTCAAACATGACTACCGATACAATAAAAATTATGCAAACACAGAGATCTATGAAAGAGGCTCAAGCCCAAAGAGGAAAATTTCATAAACAAAGGGATGAAGAAAAAAGAAACCTTGGAACTGAAGTAGACAATAAAATAGAGGATGATGGGATTTGGCCACTAGAACAACGAAAGGATGATGCTCTTGAAAAGATCAAACAACACAAAAGGAGGGAAGAAACAATGAGGAGTTCTGGGGTGGGCAACAAGAGATGCGACCTCTAAACACTCTTCAAGGCTCCGTGTTGCTCAATGGGGATGGGGCAGCTACAAGCACATAAGACAATACCAAAACCCACAGCCAATCCTAGATAAGATAGGGACACCACCTAGTTTTTTATCACTATAAGAGGTCGCTTAAATTCCGGCACCAAATCGTCGGTGTCAATGGCGAGCGTTGGTATATGTGTAGGAAAGTATGGAGGGAGATGAAAAAATTTCATTTTTGAATTTTCAACGCAGATACCGATGTGTCTTCTGATGCAGATAGAATTTTCTCTTCCGACGCCAGTATAGGTGAATTTTCTGACACCTATACCGATGCTTCTACTGGCGGAACTTGCAAAAAACAAACCCGCGGGTATTACCCTGCACATTTCTCTAGTTTTTGTGCCTCTTCTCTTGCCCTCCTCCTCCTCACCTAGACTGCAAATCTGGTGCCTAACAAGTTGTCGAAGGTCAAAATCTTGCTTGTGGACTACTCTCTAGCACCAAGTTGAGATTCTTTTCAAGTTTTCTTGTAGGTTTAGGGTTTAGGTTTTAACATAGTGTATGTGTGTGTGTGTGTGTGTGTGCACGCGTTTTTGCAGGTTCAAGGACATTTACAAGACCCTTTACTGCTCAAATAGGCTGCATGTGAGTGCTCAAAACTTGAATGCATATTAAATTAATTTGTATATTGACAAAATAAAATTTCATGCTTTATGCTTTCAATGCTTTAAGTTTTTATGCCATTTTGTTTAGAAATAATGCTCTGGAAAAATTTGTTTTGAAATTATGGTTTGTGTTGTGAGATTATGGTTTGGAGTAATTGTATTTTGAAATTATGCTTTGGAATTATGTTATGAAATTACGCTACCATCTCGTCATGTTGTTTTGGAATTATGTTGTTTCAAAATTATGCAATGAAAAAATCTTGTTTTGAAATTAGGTTTTGACTTATGTCATTTTTGAACTTATGCAATTGATGAGGTAGGTTAGGGTATAGGTTAGACTATAGGTTATAAGTTAGGTTAATTATACGTTATGCTAAGTTAGGTCATAGTTAGGTTAGATTAGGTTTAGGTTAGCTCATAGGTTATGTTAGGTTAGATTATATGATGTTATTTTGGTTAGATTAGGTTCTAGGCTAGGTTTAAGTTATAGGTTATAGGAGGCTAGGTTAATTAGATTATAGGTTAAGTTTAGACAACATGCTAGGTTATAGGTTATGTTAGGTTAGGTTATAGGTTTTATATACGTAAAAGGTTAGGTTAGGTTATAGGTTAAGTTAACTAATGTTTAAGTTATAGGCTTGGTTCGAAAAAATATGATGCTCCCAACTGAAACGCTTATAAAATTATTGCCAAGTCAATTTCCCTAAGACTCTCTCTTACTCTGGATAAGGGTATCACTCCTCACCAACAAGGTTTCATCAAAGGAAGATCTATTTAAGATAACACCTTGACAGCAATGGTTGGATTAGAATACGCACCATTCACCATGCAAGATTGTGTCGGTTATAGGTTACGTTAGAGCTAGCAACAAATAGTAGAAAAATTGCAAACGAACTTCGATTATGTTAGGCTATAGGTTAGGTTTAGGTTATAGGTTAGGTTAGGTTAGGTTATAGGTTATGCTAGATTAGGTTATAGGTTAGGTTTAGGTTATAGGTTATGTTAGGTTAGAGGTAGCGGCAATTTAATAGTAGAAAAAACGCATGAAAATGGACTTCGAAGATGACTCGTGTACTTCAATTAAAAAACGAAAATGGACTTCGATTAGGTTAGGTTATAGGTTAGGTTTAGGTTTAGGTTACAAGTTAGGTTTGATTATAGGTTAGGTTAGAGCTAGTGATAAATTATTAGTAGAAAAAATGCAAACGGACTTCAGAAGATGACTAGTGAACTTCAAAAACCGCAAAGGGACTTTTGTTAGGCTAGGTTATAGGTTAGGTTTAGGTTGTAGTTTAGGTTTAGGGTTATGTTAGGTTTAGGTTATATTTTAGGTTAGAGGTAGTGGCAAATTAATAGTAGAAAAAAATGCAAACGGACTTCAAAGATGACTTGTGTACTTCAAAAAATGCAAACAGACATCTGTTAGGTTAGTCTATACGTTAGGTTTAAGTTTAGGGTTATGTTAGGTTAGGTTATGTTTAGGTTATAGGTTATGTTAGATTATAGTTTAGGTTATAGCTAGCGGCAAATTAATAGTAGAAAAAACAAAAACGGACTTCGAAGATGACTCATGTACTTCTAAAAACGCAAACGGACTAGGTTAGGTTATAGGTTAGGTTAAGGTTATAGATTAGGTTATAGGTTATAGGCACGTTATAGGTTAGGTTATAGGTTCTAGGTTATGTTAGGTTAGATTAGGTTTAGGTTATAGGTTAGGTTAGATTATAAGCTAGGTTAGAGCTAGCGGCAAAAATTAGAAAAAATGAAAAAAGATGACTTGTGTATTTCAAAAACTGCAAACGAACTTCAATTAGGTTGGTTAGGTTTAATTTGGTTGTAGATTAGGTTATAGGTTATGTTAGGTTAGGTTATGGGTTATAGGTTTAAAAAATGCTAGCACAATTGGACTTCAAAAGCACACATAGACTTAAAAAACACTAATATATAGTCATTAACCATGTGGTCCTAATCTCCATGCACCTCTAGACCGAGGTATGCAGGGATCGGGCATGGCTAGAGAATGTGAGGTTGTTAGAGTTAGCGGCAAAGAGTTGAAAAAATGCAATTGGACTTCAAAAGCGCCTTATGTACTTTAAAATGCAAACAAAAATTGATAAACAAAGTAAAATAACGCAATGACCAATAAAAACGATATTATACCCTGTGGTCCTAATCTTTGTGCACCTCTAGACCGAGATGTGCGGGGATCGGACCTGGCTAGAGAATGTGAGGTTGTCATGTAGTTAGTAGTGTGTAGTTATAACAGCTAGACTGTTTTAATTATATGTTGCATCATTGGTAGATAAAGTATGGATGATAGGATGGCGTGTCCTTGTGCGCATTGCAAGCATCAGATCTTTCAAAAATGAAAAATCTGCGACCAGCATATACGCAATCACAGTCTCTTTTTGATAGAGCAACTTCAAGACTTGCATTATCGATCCATGGTCTAGAGACAATAGATCAAACTCCGCAAGTAGATATTGCTCCAACTTCATCCCAGAGAAGATAATTTTTAAACAAACAGCCATCGACTGAGTCCTCCCAACCAATACCTGATGTGGCATTTCAAGAAGTAGAGATGGAGCAGATGTTAGACGCGTTCTTTGACATGGATCCGATCATTGAAAACATAGAAGACTACAACATTCAATGCAATATTGCAGACCACAACCTCAGCCATCCCGTCCATATCAACGGCATGATGGCAATGATAAAGAGGGCGAGATGATGCAAACTCTTGCATGCATGCCGCTTTACAATGGTGCAAAAATCTCAGTTCTTCGTACCGCGTTGGCAAAGGTCTATCCCTACAAAGTTCCTTTGACACTTTCCTATCATTCCAAGAATAAAGAGCATGTTCAAGTACAATTCCATAGCCGCTTTGATGACATGGCACTCAAATACTAGATCGACAGATGATGTGATGCGGGTACCCTGCTGACTCTTGTTCATGGAAGCACATAGAGGAAAGTTGGCCTACATTTAAGAAAAAGTGTATCCACTTTGGTCTAGAAATGGACGGAGTAAACCCATTCATATTATGGAGTTTGTCATGGAGCACGTGGCCTATTTGTCTGGTTAATTATAATCTTCCACCATGGCTAGCTATCAAGAAGGGCCATTTGTTGTTTTCATTGATTGTCCCAGGAGAGTACAAAGCAAAGAACATGGACGTCTATCTAGAACCACTTATAGAGGAGCTCCAAATCTTATGGACAGGAATCGATGTGGTTGATATGTCCCAACCAATTGGACCACGGAATGTACATGTGCAAGGCATGCTCATGTGGACCATGCACGATTGGCTAGGCTTCGGTGAGTGCTCATGCAAGTGCCTTTGAAACCCTCACACATGTCATGTTATTCTTGGCTATGCCAACACTTTTATATTTTAATTTTCTGATGTTTCAGTCTTGAGTTACTCGGGTAATCATGCATGTTCGATATGTGGTCCTCGACTTGGCTTCCGTCGCTCAGAGCATTTGAGCAAGATAGTTTACGAGGAGCATGGTAGATTTTTTCCTGAAGGACATGAGCTATGTGGACCAAACATATGCAAACATGACATGTATCCACTGAAAGCGAGCGATTGGAAAAACATGTGGCTGGAGAGGGGAGATTTCATGCCACCTGGAATGAAAAGACTTTCTATTTCCCATGAGCTCCCGTACTGGAGTGACCTGCTTATTAATCATCTGCTCAACCCAATGCACATCTTCAAGAATGTGGGGGAGATCATATGGAAAACCATCACTGGAAAAAGGGAGAGCAAGGCCCAAAGAGATAACCTATAGGATGTGGGTCAAATGCCAGAGATGTGGTCTCGACTTAAACCCAATGGGAAGTTTGCTATACCAAAAGAACCATGGGTTTTGAGTTGTGCAAAAGAGCAACAAGTGAAGAAGACTATATCTTCATTCAAGGCTCCCACTGGATGCATGCAATGTTTGAAAACTGCTTTTACAAGAGATGACAATCTGAGCGGTCTTAAGTCCCATGATTGGCAAAAACATTTATTGTTTATCTTACCAATTTCCATAAAGAATTGTTTGAAAAATGACATTAGGAGAACAATCTACAAAATCAGTCAGTTGGTGTGCTGGATCAATTCAAAAGAGAGAAGAGAAGATAGCATCGATGCAACACGCTTAACTGCTATTGAAGCAGTGTGCATGGTGGAGAAGTACTTTCCAACAAATATTCTTACCATCCAAATGCATATATGTACTTGTGCATGTGGTTGATGAATTTGTAGTTGCTGGGGTAGTCCATAGTAGATGGATGTTCTTCTTGGAGAGATTTATGAAGACTTTAAAGGGGTTTGTTCATCAAAGGGATCGCCCCGAGGATAGCATGGCTGAAGGATGGCTTGTACAGGAGTCTCTTGTCCCCATCAGTGAGTTTTTGGTCTCAATTGATCAAGAGATGCCCCGAATGTGGACTACTGAGGTCAACGCAAAGGTGATAGGGGACGAGCTACAGGGACAAGGCATCGTTAGGAAGATGACATCACAATGCAAGAAAAGGTTATGAGATTTTGCCTTCTCAACTCAGACATCATGAAAAAGTGGCTAGAGAGGTACGAAGGGAAAAAGAAACAACGCTTGAAAGATCGCCTGCAATTCAAGCACAACTGTGCCACTAGAAACCTTCCTTTTACAGATCATCTTCAGAAATTTCCTGACTTTCCAACTGGGTGGTAGTTAGATGCGACAATCTTAGAGGCAAAGAGGAATGGAGTGTTGATTACTAAAGAGGAAGAGGAGATGTCAAGGGGTTGCAATTGGCATGTATATTTTCACAACTTACTTTTCAAGCTCCACTGAGATCATTACTTTAATAACTTTAAGTCTGTTTCAATTTTGTGACTGCAGTATCACAAATATGGAGCTTTGAGGTCGCATGGGAAACACTTCAGGTTCAATGGATCGACGAACAAAGGGTCACTTTACAGTGGTGTTAGGACAAGCTTCGTCCAAGAAAGTAGAAGTAGTGCCATGGATGAGAACACACAGACTAGCCAACCTGAATACTTTGGCTACATCCATGACATCTTGAAGATCAGCTTTAGAAAGTTTGATATTTTTATCTTTGATGTTAAGTGGTTCAAAGTTATTACCAGCGGCCGTAATGCAATTGTGCGCAAAGACAAGAGTGGATTGATTCAAGTGAACTCTAGGCGAGTGTGGATAGATGTGCGGGATACATTTGTACTTCCAGAGCATTGTGCTAGATCCACTGTGGAGAGAAAATGATGAGAATGATTTGTCTAAACTGTGTTGACTCTATGTTGTTCAAGTTGCTCCATGGAGCAAGCAAGTGTGTGAAGGATTGGATGTTGAGGTCAAAGAGGTGATTCATGAAAAAAGTGCAGGGCCAATGGATATGCCTGAATATTTTGAGCTGGAGATCAGTGGTGAGCATACACCTGAACCTAGAGATAAAGTGTCAAATACTGAAGCTGATGCGGAGAGCGATGAAGAATAGGGTTTGATGACGAGGATACAGAAGTACAGATTGAGATAGACATCTTTGGTGCATCAGATCTCATAAAAGACGAGAGATTAACTAATGATTTTCAACAGGAACTCTTTTGTAGAACTCTTTTTATTAGTCTACAATACACTCTACATTCATTCATTTGTGTTGGAGATTCGTTTATTTTTTATTTGTATTGATTAAGTGTTTCTTGTGTAAACTAACATATTTTGTGGGTGTTATTTGTGTATTTGTAGCCATGGCCAATGACGATGAGCCATACTCTCCTAGTTTTAGTTTTCCTATCACTCCGGCTGGCATGTCACCCAAGTAGATGGGTCTCTTTTTGACACAGTTCACACCATAGCAGATCGCGATGGCACAGAAGCTTTGGGCAACAGGTTCCTCTAGACCTACTATGGTAGACCCTAGGCCTAGGACTAGTGTGGTCCCTACACCGGCCGGCCCCACACCTCAGCTGAGTGTGCCCCCTATGCCTAGGACTAGTGTTCCCCCTACATCGACGGGTGGTTCGTCCTCAATATGAGGTAGGTGTCATTCTGGAGGCGGTGGTTGTTGTGGTAGTGGTTCTACCAATGTGTCCACACCACCAAGAGAGCATACCCCACTCTCTTCAGTAGATAGTTCACCGATTGGTACACCACGTACACCTTGGGGATCACACGAGAATGATCCTAGCATGGTGTACAAGAGCATGGATGGTGCTATTGTGGCCGATAGGGTCGATGCAAGAGAGGATTCAACAGCTATGTACAATTGAGTTTCGTCACTTTGTGATGGAGGTTTGGGATAATCTTGACGAGCGATGAAAGAAAGAGTTACATCATCAAGGCCATTCATAGAGAGTACAGGCCGGCGAGGGGGTACGATAAAGTCTTGAGTGGCTGGATTTTGGGCATGGCAAAGGCCACAATGTCACACCATCGACCAGAGGAGAGAGACGGATACAATGTTGATAGTCCAAACCCGGCATGGTTGGATGCAGAGGAGTAGGTGGGGATTGCACGAGAGACACAAGACAATCCAGACAGATTTCAACAGCCAAAGAGAGATGCAATCAGAGCACGTTTGAAGTCTGCTGGAGCATCACATCTTGGGAGTGGAGGCTACGAGACACTTTGACATGAGTTTGTAATTATTATATGTATGCTTTGCATTGTTGAAAATATATATGTAGTTTGAAAATTTATATCATGATGAAACCATAATTTTGTAGGAAGTTTCCGTGAAGCGCCTTCCGACACGCCGAGAGGAGAAGTATGGGTACAAGCATGGACTTGTGGCCCTTTTGAACCACCTGCAGAAGGAGGGAGGGTATGTCGACCAGGAGGCATTACCATGACAGTCTTCTTGATATAGTTTTACTCAGTCATCTTCATACAGTCTTCTTTGTATAGTCTTTTTTGTAGTTGTGGTCTTTTTGATACAGTCTTACTCATGATTGTTTGTATGTACAGTTTTGTAGTGCTTATGTTTATGGTTATGCATTTTGTTTGTGATTATGATTTGTTTCACAATTATGGTATGGCACATGGTTATGGTTATGGTATGGCAGAGAGGTTTTGATCATGGTTTGGCAATCAAGTTATGGTTATGGTTTTGTAGTGATGGTATGGAAATCATGGTATCGTTGGGGTTTGACAATCAAGTTATGGTTATGGTTTTCAGAAACCTAACATTCTCCCACTTGATGGTGGCCAATGTGGGAGACCATAAGAATGGAAGATAACTACTCTTCACCCAATGCCCATCAACTCACGACAGTGCTAAAACTGATGGCTAGAGAGAATTTTAGTGAGTGCATCTGTTGTGTTCTTTGACGTAGGAATCTTCACTAAATCAAGGCTCTTGTTTGCTAGGAATTCACGACTGAAGTGATAACGCACACCAATATGTTTTATTCTGGAATGAAACACTGGATTGTTAGCCAAGGCAATAGCACTCTGACTGTCCCAATGAAAAACTATTGTACACTGCTCCAATCCAAGATCTTTCACTAGGCGAGCAAGCCAAATAGCTTCTTTGCATGTCTCAACCAATGCAACATACTCTGCCTCTCCATGACCATAGCATAACTGTCTATATGCAATGCCTTTCAAGTATCGGAGGATTGATCCCAATGCTTTTTACAAGGGTTAGACATAAATCTACTAACAACTCCCACTGCATGTGCAATGTTAGGTCTTGTAGCCACCATGGTGCATACATGATACTACCACAAGCTGAAGCATAAGGAACCTTAGCCATTGTAGATTTTTCCTCAGTAGATTTGGGACAATCATTCTTGCTAAGTTTCAAATATGCAGGCAATGGAGTACTCAAAGCCTTCCCCTTCTGCATGTTGAAATGATCAAGAACCTTGTGCACATACTCTTTTTGAGAAAGGTACAACAACCTCTTCTTATGGTCACGAGTAATGCGCATACCCAAAATGTGATTGGCTTCACCAAAATCTTTCATGTCAAATTGAATTTTCAACTTGGTTTTCAAGTCAGCAATGTCCTTCTTGGAATGACCAGCAATAAGCATGTCATCTACATAAAGGATAAGCATAATAAGTTTTCCATTGGGTTGTCTTTTCACGTAAAGACATGGATCCTCATTACTGCGCTTATAGCCTAGGGAATGCATAAATGCATCAAACTTTTGATACCATTGTCTGGATGATTGCTTCAAGCCATAGAGACTTTTCAAAAGCTTACAGACCAAATGTTCCTTGCCCTTTATCACAAACCCTTTGAAGAAGCTTTGTAATTGTCAATCTTCTTCTTGTAAACCCATTTACAAGGCAATGCTTTCCTACCTTTTGGCAATGGAACAAGTTCCTATGTTTTTTTCTTTGCAATACTTGACATCTCCCTCTTCATAGCATGTTCCCATTGAACCTTATCATTGGCTAGCATAGCCTCTTTGTAACGAGAAGGCTCACTAATATCTATCAGCAAAACAAAATCTGCACTTGGAACAAAATGTTCTGGCAGATGTGAGACTCTTTGAGATCTCCACTGCTGCTGATCAGAACTCGTACTAGCCTGTGTAGTAATTGGCTTGAGAGCTGTCTGGGCAGGAGGTGATACATCCGAAAATGTCACTTTCCAAAATTCAACCTCTTTCATTGGCTGTCTATGCATCTTAGTCTCATTAAAGAAAACATCACTGCTATGGATCACTGATCGACTTTTTGGATCCCATAAACGATAGCCAAATTGACCATCTACACCATAGCCAATGAAGATGCATTTCCTAGACTTAGGATTTAGCTTAGCACGCAACTCCTTGGGTACATGTGCATAAGCTTGACAGCCAAATGTGCAGAGTTTTTCATAAGACAATTTATGTCCTGACCATAACTCCAAAGGTACACGAAATTGTAATGAAGCATGTGGTGATCTATTGATCAAGTACATGACTATGTATAATGCTTCAACCCAAAACGCTTGCAATAAATTAGCATGTGATAGCATATACATAATTCTCTCTTGAATGTTCCTATTCATTCATTCCACAACACCACTTTGTGCAGGGGTATAAGGAGCTGTAAACTCACGCTTAATTCCCCTACTTGAACAGAAGTCTGTAAACTCTTTGGAGACATACTCTCCACTAGTGTCTGAGCGCAAAGCTTTCAACTTATGTTCAGACTGAGTTTCAACACTAGACAAGAACTTCTTGAAGCAAAAAAATGTCTTATCTTTAGACTTCATGGCATAAACCCAAACATGCCGTGTTGCATCGTCAATGAATGTAACATAATAGGACGTGCCACCATGGGATTTAGAAGGCATAGGCCCACATAAATCACTGTGCACAAGCTCTAAGGGTTTTCTTTCTTTGTTAAAAAAATGTGTACAATGTGTCCATGTTTGATTTCCATATTGACAGTGCTCACAAAAGGGAAATAAAAAAATGACAAAGACGGTAAGTAGCCCAAACGAGAGAGTGTCTCTATTCCCTTCTTTGACTTATGTCCTACCCAGCTATGCCACAAAGCAACGATTGGCAGCTCAATTACAGAAAGAACACTGTTTTTATCAGATACATAAAGAGGATAAAGTGAACCAACTTTAGAACCATGGGCTGTAATAAGATGACCCTTCGCAATACACCAAGACTGCTGATGAAAAGTGACTTTGTAACCCAAGTCATCAAGATGTCTAACCAAAATTAGATTGTGTGTCAAGGCTGGAACATGACGCACATTATGGATGATAAACTTCACCCCATTTGCCAACCATGGCAATATCACCTACTCCAACAATGTCACAAGAGTAACTGTCACCAAGTGTAACAGAGCCAATGGTTTCCTCGTATGTAGTAAACCAATGCCTATGAGGTGTGACATGCAAAGAAGCACCCAAATCAAGAATCCATGTATGGGATACTTCACCGCTCATAAGGAGTTCAACTGGCATAGAACTCTGCAAAGATAGAGTTTCTTGTGCATCATAAAAGACCATCATTGTTTTCAGCCAACATATTAATGTCTTGCGCATCACTATCATCATGAACTATGTTCAGTTCTTCTTTCTTAACCGAACTCTTTGATTTCTCCTCATAATATTTGCCTTTACTTTTACCCTCTCTTTGTCACACTTCCAAGCATAACAATCCTTCTTTATGTGACCAAACTTATCACAATAATGGCATTGAACATTGCTGCGACCACGAGACTTTGACCTACCCTTTGATGCATCTCTATTGCCCTCTTTCTTGGACTCATGTTGCAAAGAAAGGCCCTTACGCTGCTTATCATCCCTTTGTACATAATGAGCTTCGCCATGATGCGAACTAATCATGGTCTTCCGACGCATATCCTCTGACAAAAGTGCACTAGTAACATCATCGTACTTTAGCGTACCATTAGGAGTAGAGTTACTAACAGTTGTGCAAAAGATATCCCAAGAGGCTGGCAACGAACAAAGAAAAAAGATTGCTTTCATCTCATCATCAATGTTCATGCGCTGTGCACGAATCTGGGCAAAAAGAGAATCAAAATCATTGATATGGCTGGCAACACTAGCTGACTCCTTCATATGAAGGCTGAAAAGTTTTCGCATCAGGAAAACCTTATTGCTACCCATATCCTTTTCGTAAGTGTCACATAATTTCTGCCATAAAGCATAAGCAGTTTTTCATTCTAACACTGAAAAATACATTGACTCTCCAAGGTGCAGTCTAATGGTAGACCTGCATAGCTCATCAAGCTCCTACCACTGAAACTAAGTCATGTGCATATCTTCAGTTCTAGCCGCATAGGTAATAGGAAAATTTTGCTTGTTTTGGAAAAGCACATCATGCATTTGGTTGTTCCAAAGCTGAAAATTAGTGGCATCAAACTTCTTTATGTCATAAATGTCACGGTCTTTGCTAGTAGACATGGTGACAGAACTACCAAAAGATTTTGGAAAAATTTTGGCAGAGTCTCATTTGTATTTGGAACTATGTAAACCAAAATACAAGACAAAATGACCAAGTATGTCACTCACATAGCATAAAAGAGAGCAATGCCTCTCAAAAGCACACTGTATAGAGATCAACTGAGGTGCATAAATTGTCAAACTGATTATAGACCACCAACTCGACGTCAAAAGCACCTATACCACTCTATACATGTCCTATGGCAAGGCCTCATAAGGGATGCTCCAGCTACCTGTATTACCGGAGGTATCTCCACATTTGAGAATACCCCAACTCAATGAAAACCTCACTCTATTGACCCTCAGCAATGTAGGTTATGCAGCAAAATGTATAGCCAAATCTCAGAAATGGCTATCTTTTGGACCAAGTCTTAGAAATGGGCGGGACTGTCGCACTAGCCAAAAGATGACTCCACAAAAGCGTACAATGAATGTATCCACAAAGACGCACAAGTCTGTCAGGATGCTCAAACAGGTGTCAAAAGCATGTGCATGCAAATAAACATCCCTGCGGGGAGTCAAACCGCTCTCAAAAGAGCTCAAACACTGTCAAAAGTGTCAACATATGCATGTATGCATAAACAACTGCTCCCACTGGAACCATAATATTGCAAGCACTGAAACCTGTAGCCTATGAGTCAATGCCGATGTCATATAGCAGAAGCCGAAATCGAGGTCGAGAAGCACAAAGAAAGCTAACCAAGACGCTCTATGTTTCTGTACTTGTATATGTACCTGTAGTCGAAGAAGACAATGCCGTTAAACTCCCACTTCTATGTGTGTGTATGAGGCCACTCCGAAAGAGGCTACACACTCCCGAATGAGCTATGGGCTCTCGTAGATGGAAGAGACTGCAACGATGGTACCTGTAACTGGCTATGGAAGCTCTACAATGCAAACTACCAAAAGAGGGCTGAAAATTTCAGCTCCTAAACCATAGCTCGAATGAGGTTTCTGATGGTTGGAATGGCTCTGAATGTGGGGTAAAACGCCAGAACACCTAATGGAAACGCTCTCAAAAAGCTGAATTTACGGATACCAAAATCGAAATCCTGTTTGCACTCTTAAAAGTGTGCGCGCACGAAAACGATTTCGGAAATGAAACCGCTTTGATACCAGATGAAGGGGAGGAGCAGGGAGCACAGTGGAAGAGAAATACGCATGCACACACTCACACACACCACCATAGCCACACACACACTAGTTGAAGGGGGAGAGCCAACGTATTGTGTGCCCCCTTTCTTTCTTCTCTATCTTATGCACTAAGGCACAATACACATTGTACTTAGTGTTAGTGGCTCACACAAGTGTATAGCTGTACACTTAGGGTTAGTAGAATTTAGTGATGGGCGGTTGGATACATGGCCATTAAACCTAACACTTGAGATGGTGAAGCCTTGAGAAGCTTGGAATTACCTTGTGTAGATTTCCAAGAATGACTTCCAATCCTCTTCTTCTCTACTGTATGCCTTTGTTACCGATGTTAATCACCAATGATGAAAATGACAAGTTGGTGATGAGATCTCTCAATTTTGCAAAGGGTAAGCATGATCTTCATATTGAATTTTATGTGCACAGAGAAGAGGTAAGATGAAATTAGAACATAGAAGTGATAGAGATGGTGAAAGTATGTAGGGTTCACAAGAGGGCTATGGAGGTGAGAGGGAAGGGTAATGGTGAAAAGGGTGAGAGCGGCTATGGAAGGTGTAGGTTTGAGTGATGGATAGAGAGGAATGTCTGTGTGTGTGTGTGTGTGTGTGTGTGTGTGTGTGTGTGTGTGTGTGTGTGTGTGTGTGTGTGTGTGTGTGTGTGTGTGTGTGTGTGTGTGTGTGTGTGTGTAGAAGTGTAAGGAGAGGTAAGAGAAAACTAGGGTGACTCTTGTAAGAGAGTGTGAGCAGATTGGGGTCCACCAAAAAAATCATACTTCAGCGATGATATCTCCAAATAATTATGAAGATTTTTGAGGTGATTCTTCAGTTTGTGGGTTACATTTTTATGCTAACTACCTCTTCAAATTTGGAGTGTAGATGGAAGCTAAAAATTCTACCAAAATGCATGTTTGTTATGCTTACAAGAGTCTTATAGTGACCCCCTTTTGTTATGCTTACAAGAGTCTTATAGTGGACCCTCTTTTGTTGACTTTGGACAATGCATCCAAGAGTGAGCCCTCCATGAATCATACCTGTCTTTACACATGCATGGAGGAGGATCCTTGGTGAATAAATAAAATATATATGGTGGGACTAGTGCATGGACTTATTCATGGACTTTAGCTTAATGAGCACATGGTATTTGAATTATGAGTACAAAATATAAAAGTATGAGAGAATTATGGATATGAAAAAAGATAATGAAATCATATGATATAATTCATCTTTTGTATTATTTTGGGTTAATGAGAAAAAAGTATGCAAGTAAATAAAAATTATATAATGAAAAGTGAGTAAGAGAGTAGAACCCGGTTTTTTGTTTTCACAAGGGTGAGGATAAAAAATAAATTATGAGATTAGAGGATGCAAAAATTTGCAACAAAAATATACTTTATGGTGCGAGAGGATGAAAAGAGGCATAGATAGGTCTAATATAAACACACACTTAGATGTAAATATTTACAAAAATACCAAAAATTATAAAAATTGGAAATAAAAAACTTAGGTTTAGGCCCTTATAGGAGGTGTATTATTTACACAAAAAATGGATCATAATAATTATTTATTTATATCTTTTTGCTCACCTAGCCAAAAGGTTAGCTAGAGAAAGTTTTGGAGAAAAAACTCTAATGCACACACACCTATATACATTATAAGAGTGAAGATAGCCATAGTATTAAGGTGATTTTGTTGGGTGAAGCGGCTCACTATGGCAAATATGAAGAGCCAAAAAATGGCTATCAATGAAAAATCTGAATGTTGCTAGCAACAAGCAGCAAAACAAATTCAAAATGAGCTCAAACGCAAAGATGAACAAATGGAAAGAAAAGAGTCCAAGTGTCAACGTGTCGATGATCTTGAGTCATCCGGAAAATCTACTAAATCAGAGGAGAAAGATAGGATTGAGATAACAAGATTAAATAAAGAAGAGGAAGGTGGTGTAGAGCATTTTGAAATTCACACCAAAAATATGCCATCAACAATAGATGCAACCGCACATCCTCCTACTCAAGAATCAAGTGACCAGGCAATTGAGAAAGAATAGGAAGAGTAGACAATAGACATGCGCAAGAAAACAACAAAAAAAAAGTTTCCAATAACACATACAAATCAAAATATGGAGAAAGCTAAAGATCCGTAGATCAAATGAACTCCATTCGCACTTGAAGCACAACATGATAGAGGTAAGACAATGGAAGAAATAAACACAACAGAAGTTGGCACCTCTGACCAACCTCGAGGGACACAAAAAAAGCCCACATTGCCATGCTCACAGGCAATGGTAGATGAAGGGATACAGTTGATCAAGTCCTTTGACATCGACACACATTTGGAACAAATCAAGGTATAGTTTCAATGTCAAAGAGCACTCTACAACTTGCGGGACTTGGAGCTGGAAGATACCAAGAGAGAGGCTGCTAAGGCAATTAAAAACAATCTAGAGCTACAACAAAAGAACAAAGGATTACAAACA
This sequence comes from Adiantum capillus-veneris, assembly GCF_014529385.1. Taxonomy (NCBI): domain Eukaryota; kingdom Viridiplantae; phylum Streptophyta; class Polypodiopsida; order Polypodiales; family Pteridaceae; genus Adiantum; species Adiantum capillus-veneris. Next base: position 72,433,606 of record NC_140953.1, on the reverse strand, counting down.
ATTCAAACTCAAGTCTATTTGGAACTGCAGAGAGAACAAGATGATGCATATTACTAAGCTTTCAATGAGGTAAATACAAATTTGCTAGTAGAGCAGAAAAACCTAGAGGAAGAGTTAGCCAAAGAAAAGCAAAAGAACGCTAAACTTAGAGAATCATATGTAGTTGTTAGCAAAACACTTTCACTCTGTGAAACATATCACCACCCATTGTCTTTGGTTTGTCACATTGAGGGCTCTTATGACACCATTCACCACAATTGTAACATTGAAACATATCCCCTCTACCATTCATGCCTCTTCCTCTACCACCTACACTTGCTTCATAGTTTTTGTAGCCATGACCCTCAGTATATCCTTGACCTCTTCCACCTCCCATCATATGTATAGTAAGGTTTTTCATACCACATGCCATCTCTTGCATATCTCTGTGAAGATCTTTTGTGGAGCTTGAAGTAGCACCATACACACCATGAGCTACATGTTCATTATTCACTATCATTGTCTCATATGTAGGTACCTATGGTTAGTCTGTAATCCTTACTTCAAATTTAGGATCCCCCCCCTTGACGCCAAGATGATTTAAACACTAGACTTTCCACTCTTTATTCTTAGCCATTTCAATTGCTTCATCAAATGTCCTTGGATATTTCAACTCTACCTTGAAACATAGATTAGCTTTGAGACTTTCAAGAAATCTGCTCTTCTTCAAGACCATGGGATGATTCTCATCCCTTAAAGCAACACACCATCTCTCCCATAGCTCATTGTATTGATTTACGCAAGCTTTTACACTTTGATTCTCACCCTAAAAAAATACTTTTGATAGATTTCCATACCTTGTTAGGGTCTTCTACCTTACAAAAGTGCTCCAAAAAAGCTTCTCGTATTCCATTGTCCATCACTACTTGAGGAGTCTCAACCACTTGCAATTGAGCTTCATACTTTCTGAGCCAAGTCATTGCATCATCTTTAAGCTAGAAAATAAAAATCCTCAAGACTACGGGAGGATCTTCCTTGTGGACAAGCAACCCTCATGAATAAATGTTTTTGCATTTTCACCCTCATAAACATAAAACCCAGGAAAATTTTTTCCCATATCTACCAAACCTGTAAACCGTATGTAACTTGAAGAAGATCCGTGGTGTTGGAAATACACTCAACAACTTAAGTGTCCACAAGTGGTTTTTGTCTGATGCTTGGCAATTCATGCATATCATTGCTGAGCAAGAAGAAACCTAATGTGTCCACTTCTAGTTGTGAGACTGAGTACAGGGAAGTCTTCACAACTACGATTGAGTGTGTATGGCGCAGATTCCTTATGCCTAATTTGGGTGTTAGATATGACACCATCAACATCATCTACACTGATAGTCAGAGCACATTGGTAGTTGCAAGGAGCCTAGTTTTTTGTGCTTGCACAAAGCACATTGAGGTGGATTATCACTATGTCATAGAGAGACTCTCAACAAGAGATATCAACTTGGATTATATGCCAAAGTAGGACAACCTTGCACATTTGTTCACAAAGACATTTCCTTGTGAGAAGTTCAAAGATTTCCACAAAGCTTTGGGCTTGCTTCCCTTTGTGGATTGATCATGCACTCAATGAACAACACTTCCCTATACACTATGTGTGGGCTTTTGTTCACCGCATCACTCACAAAGGGGATTTGCTACCATATATATGTGGTAGTGATGTTTTTTAACACACTTAGGACTACCAAGGCAGTTTTTCCCTCACTAGGAGATTTTCCCCCCGTGAATTGTATATACGCCCATCAGTCTAGGGCTACCTTATCTTTTCCATTGTGCACTAAGCAATACACTCTCTATTGTGTGCCTCGAGCTTCTTCATCTTCTCCAAGGTGTGTGTGTTTCCTTGCTACCCTATTTTCAATATCCTTTCTGTACTTTGTGGCTAAACCAATGAGATATTGATATTATTCCTCATCATTTGTCTTCTGCTTGAATTTCCCTTGAGCTGTGATTTCTTTCCTTTTTTTTCCCCTTTTGAGTGTGACTTCCATTTTTGAGCTACTTGTTACTCTTTTGTCTGCTCCTTAGACAATTTTCCTTTGTCTTTTGACTTAGGGTCTTCACCTAATATCTCTCACAATTTTGATAAAAAATTCCCATGTGATCCTTCATTTCATTCTTCCTTAGAGGTGCTCTCTTTGTCATCATCTTTTGCACTTGATCCTGAAAGGGTGCAAGTTGGTGCAAGTGGTAGCTCATTTATCATCCACAGTGCTTTATAAAATAGTTTGGTGAGGATAGGACCCACATTCATGTGAGATTGATATTTCTCACTGCCCTTGAGGTTTCCTTTTGATGAGTCAATCCAGCAAATATGTGCCAAAATAACAGGAGACTACCCAGTGTTTTTAAGAGCTTGATTGCCATGACCACCACAATGTGTCTTAGTGGTTTAGTGTATTGTGGTAGATGTGTGATCTAAAAGTATTGAGAGATAAGTTTGAGAGCCATCTCAATCTCCAAGAACAAAAAATCCTTGTAGGTAAAATCTTGGCCCTGTATCCATACAAATTCCTTGTCATTGTCAACATGTTTTTCTTTGGTAAGTAGTTTATGATTTTGTATTGGGATGTGAAGGGATTTGGTAATGGACTTTGCAGATATCTTCACCAAAACTTTGGCTCCATGCTTGTTGGTTAAGGTGGATTTTCCATTGTACTATATGGTACTCACATCATAAGCTCATGGGCTCATTGGAAGTCAATCCCATGGTGGAAATCTAAAGAATTTGTCCATCTTGATTTTGTTGGGGACCTCTAGACTTATTTTCTTTGTCCATCTTGATCCTAGCCAGAGCTCTCTAGGGAATTTTTGGCTCTAACCGTATTGGCATCTTTGTCCTGAAACTTTGCTACTACGAACACATTTGGAGGAGAATTTACCAACTCTTCTTCAAAGATGTGTGATTGCTCATGGGAAGTCAAGATTGTAGGCTCATATGGTTTGACATCCCACTCTCTTTGAGCTCTTGACTTGCATCAAGCCATCCTCACAACTCAAGTAGAAACCTATGAGTACATACCCTTCAAAACTACTTTGAGGTAGGTGATAGAAAGCTTCTCGTCTTTGATGACCATAATTTGACCATATACACAAAATTGGACATAACAAATGCAATTTTCATTCAAACTTTACTAAAATGCACCAATAACCTTAGGTTGAAAATGTCTACATATGCAAGAGTCCATAGCTCAAACCAGGAAAAAGCTACATTAATTGCGATCAAACAATTTTTATCAATTTGACTTTTGATGATATAATATGGTTCCTCATGTTGAATGGGTTCAAGGGGTACCATTGGTGTGTGATTTGGATCACTACTTGGAAGTTTGAGCCCTTTTTAGAAATTTCCAAAGCCTTGGAAGGAAAATCTAACTTTGGCTAGGGTTTTAGCTTTTGAACTTTAGAGAGAGTGAAAAGGGACCATACTCTAGAGCAAATCTCTACATCCAATTTTTGATCAGGGGGTGATACACGGATCATGATCGAAAAATTTTGGGCTTTTGGGTTGAGATGCAAATAGTTGTTTCTAGCAATCATCTCAAGCGTATTGAAGAAGCTAGATGCGAATTTGAAATTAAAAAGTAAACAATAAGATCCCCAATTTTTGGGTCTCTTCTAAAAATAAGAAAATTAACTTCCAATATCTGTTTCGCCAAATTTTGATTTAAGATGCTTGATTGACAGTATTGGAAAGTCATAGTTATGCCAGGATGTTACGGTGTGGCGTAGTCTAGCTACAGTTTCCATTAGTTGATTAGATACTGCTCGGATGGTCAAATTTGATGTAAAAATTGAATGGTAAGTGGGAGAGTTGACCACCAAAAAGCAAAGGCTTGTTTTTAGGAAAGAAAGAGTCTTTTTAGAAAAGAGAGAAGGAGCTTAGTTTAGAACTCTTTTCTTGGAAGCCAAGCTTCTTCTTAGAATCTCTAAATCACGCATCAAAATCCATGCCCTCAATGGATTTTTTTATTTTTATTTTTTGAAAAGCTGCAAACGTGCGCGAACTTGTCTCTCTGTGCTCACTCTATTCATGACATGTGCTTTTGGCCTTGAGAGCCTATATAAAGACCTCTCTCCCTTCACTTGAACACATATAGATACACTCTCAAAGGCAGAAGCTCTCTTGCCTATATAAAAACCTCTCTCCCTTCACTTGAACACATATAGATACACTCTCAGAGGCGGAAGCTCTCTTGCCTTGACGTCAGAATTACCTATCTATTATACGAAGTGGTGCAAGCTCTTCATAACCATATCCATAAGCTCTTCTCCCTTGAGAAGAAGAAGGAGGAGGATACTCTCTCTCTCTCTCTCTCTCTCTCTCTCTCTCTCTCTCTACTTGCTTATTATCTTCTCTCTCGTTTCACGGTGTATGCACTCTCTGTAAGCTTTTGTGGCAGGTACCTCTACATAGCTCTTATCACCGCTCTCTTGTGGCAAAGCAAGAAGCCTTTTGACAACCCCTAATCGATTCTAAATCACGGTGAGAAAGCATAAACTCCATAGTCATCATCTCTCTCTCTCTCTCTCTCTCTCTCTCTCTCTCTCTCTCTCTCTCTCTCTCTCTCTCTATGTTGTTTTTCTGCGTAGTCACCCTCTCAGTGATTTTTTTTTCGTATATGAGTGCATGTATGGATTAACCAAGTACACACAAAGTATGCGAGTTATTAATCACTCTATAAGCGGTTTTACCTACACGTGTAGGAGTGCTATCAAGGGGGGATACCATATGACGTCACGAGTTAACCGAGCTGTTTTGATATGTTTTATGGTTTGTTTTGGTGAGTTTATTAGATGGCCATAAACTTTTGTGGGAGTATATGGTTAAACATCCCGAACCGCATAGGCGGATATGAATAAGGTGAATTTCTTTTGGGGTTACCGTTTGTTGTGTGAGTACCGTATAATCAAAGTGACGTGATGGAATGATAGTCTATATTATGGAGCTGAACTTGATGCATTGGTTTGAGGTCAAACACTTTCATTTTGCATGCTTCCAAAAATGTCAAAAATTTGTTTTTTGCATATGTGTGCGGTTATGGTTTATGGTTGACCTAAAGGTTGGAGCTGTTTTGCATCATGTTTATGGTGTTGGAATGTTATCATATGATATATGGGAACTCATGGATTGATGTGGATGCTTCATATGCATGGTTATGAATACTTTCCACCTTTCTAGGTCAAAAACTAGCTCTATGTGCTAGAGTGGTGAAGTGCAGATGTGATGCATCAACTTTGCATGGTTAGATGTTGTCAAAATTGGATTTTTATATCATGATTAGTTTTTGGTCGGACTCTTTTTGAGAATGAAAGAATCACATCTTAAGGATCACATGTGTGTAGACTCCGATTGATTGCAGGAGATGGGTCAAATTCCAAGTGTGGGAGTTGGTTCAGTGTGATTATGATTTATGGTTAAGGGTTGAGATTCCCTCATGGATTCTGGTAGAAATTTTATGGTGGAAGCCGGTGTGGCTTATGGTTTGTTTTTGGATTGAGTTATGTTGCCGAAATTTTTGCAGCCATGTTATGTTCTAAAGTGGTTATCCAGGATTGGTCGTACCTCACCCAAGTAGGGTCGAGTGCTCACCCATGTGATGTGATTGGATTATGGTTTATGGTTTTGGGATTGGATCATGAAGTGATCAAGATGGTTTATGGTATATGTATCAGGGTAGAGACCCTGTACGGTCTAACTATTTGGAAAAGGATTGTTTGTGCATCTGGGAAGTGCTATTGTGATTGGACTCATGTGTTATGTTTCTCATGGCAGCGTCGATACAAGACTGGGATCACCTACATCGCTTAGCCTTAGACTAAAGGGTCGCTGACTTGGGGCTTTGCTGGATGGTGTTTCCTAGGTCTTCTTCTTTTTATTAGGCTCATCTACACGGTTAGTGTGTCAAGGGTTGAATGACCTACATGGCTAACGCGTTGGGGATCTTGCCTTGGCTTTGCCAAAACACTCGATACTGGGCATCAAAGAGGTGTGGTGCCTAAACTGGTATGGTTGGTGTTAATACCCTACCACCTGCTAGTATTTGGGATCCTTTTAGAGCTCGGGTTCATGGAGGGAGGCGAAGCGGCCTCACCAATGTCTGGATCAGGTAGGATGGAGGTGTTCTAGCTCACTCCTGACAAAGTGAAATTCTCTCTGTCCATAGTAGAGTGGAAGTGGATGGGTGGACCGGTCGATCCCTACACAGGATCCAGTGCTCTGCTAGTTATTTTGTCATAAACTTTTTGATGTTATGGTATACCCAGACTTTGTCATTGCATTAATACATGGTTGCATGTTCCATTTAGAAGGGCATTTAAAGATTCTCTATTGTCATCTTCTCATGTCTCTATGCACTCTATTTCACCCTCCACTATATTCTCTCTCTCTCTTCTTGCAACGCGGTGTACACATATATTCACCCTCCACAATGTCATATTTTTCTTGAGTATGCTTTCATTCATAACACCCATTCAAGGGTAGCACTAGTTGCTAAGTACCTCTCGATGCAGTCCGGATCATGGCCTAAACTCCATGCTTGGTCGGGCGCTGAGAACTCCTCCCCTATGGAAATGCTTCCGCAACTCTGATGTATATTGAAAATTGTATAAAAGTGTAAATTGTATATTTTGTGCATAAACCCCTGGGGAGGGGTATCTCTCAGCTTTAGCCCCATCTTTGTGATTCTAGCCAAATATCTATGTCTTGCACACTAACTCTAGTTCATGGTCTCCCTTTGGTCTTGATTCAAGCACTTTACACGTTCCTTTGGTGAGTGTTCTAGTTTCAATTATGCAAGTGTGTTTTAGCTTATACCATTCCAATTTGCAGTTTTTCATTTGGACTTTTGAATTCCTTGACATGTGTGTCAAAAAATGAGTGTTTTTTCTAGGAAATTTCTAGCAATTCTAGTGTTAGTAGGGGCCTTTTGTATGTTTGATAGCTCTTCTATGCTAATTGTGCACTATCTTGGGCCAACTATCATCTTCCGCGACTAAGTAATGGATAGGTACATAAATTGCAAGATCGATGATTTTTGGTGAAATGTTACCTAACTTGTAGTGGGCATTCCTTGGGCCTTGAGGTTAGATTAAGCTATAGTGTCATCCTTTTTGGGAGCAAGGACCATGGTTGCCCCAAATTTTCATTGTCTTCCTCCCCAAGGTTTTAAGTTCAATTAATTTGGGTGGCTTTTTTCTAGCTTATAGCACTCTGTTTCTCTTCATATATCCTTTGGTAGCTGTTGGTTACCTTCTATTCAAATTTTACCAAGGTACATGGATCATAATCCATGTTCCTATAAATTTTGAAAAAATAATTTTTGTAGTTTGTAGGTGCTATGGAGAGCTTTCTTTTGATGTTAGGTGGATTTCCCGTTGTGGTTGAGGTGATCTATCCCATGATGGATAGGTCCTATAGCCTGTGTATGTGTGTTTTCACCATTTGTAGGCATTAAGCATCATACCTTTTACTTTATTTAATCCTTTATATTACTTTGCAATTCAAACAACCGATGGTTTTGTTTTATCATTGTGACCATTTGTGCTAGATTTGGTTGAGCCTAAATCTTGACATCCTCCAATTCTTTCCATATTGAATATACTTGAAATGTGCGCTTTGTAGATCCAGCGCTTTCATATAGATTTTTATTCCAATCCTTTTTTGTTATAGTTGTTAATTTTTGAAAATTATTTATTATTAGGGAAAACTACCAAAATACCCCTCTAATTTGTGGAAAATTCCAAAATACCTTTTAAAAATTCCCAAAATACCCTTGTATCTATTTTGGTTGGATTGTTCAAGATTTTCTAATCTTTATTCCTTTTTGACAATTGAGATCCGTTTTTGAGTGCTCAGCATGTAATTTGTCGCAAATTACCTCGCAAAAAAGAGCAATATGTCTAAAAATAATTAAGCAATTCATCTCCAAAGCGTACACAACCAATTCAAATTCTAGTTTTAGCATCTTGTATTGATAGATAATGAGACTTCTTATGAAAATCTACAAAAAATATATTATATCTTTTAACTCCACACTCGGCGCAATATGCGTTGACTCTAATAATTTCATCATGAGGACAGTCTCTTAGTCAATGGTCTCCACCACACTTGTAGCAGGGTCCCTTGGGTTGTTGAGGTGCTCCTTGAGCTCCCCTCTGTTGGTATGCATGTCTCTATCTGCCCATTTCTCCGTTAGCTATGCACAACAATGTTCGTTCATCTAAGCTATATCTTCCTTCTCCTGCTGCCTGTGCAGCTGTTGGTGGTCCTATACTTCCTATCATGCTCCATGGTTCTGGTGTCGAGGGTTCTTCCAGTGGATAATAGATAGAGTTTTCCGCATATCCATTGGGATCTTCATGATATGCATGCATAGGCACCAAGGCCTTCTCTTTTGCTTCGGTTACAATTGGTGTGTATCTTATACCGACTGGTCGTAATCCTGGTAGGGGTGGTTGTTACCCCAACACTGATTGTGGTCTTTCTACACCTACAGGTCCTGGTAGGTTGCCTGCTTGATACCTAGGCATTGGTGGGACTTGAGGAGAAGCTACCTGAGCTTGGGGAGCGTAAGGTCTCTCTCTCACATATCCCTTGTTATAATAACATTCCTCTGTCCCATGGTTTGTCCATTTTTGTTCAATAGCACACCACTTGGTCTGTTTAGCCTGGGGTTTGGCGTACGAGTTAATCTTTTTTAGAACTTCCTCTACAAGCTGCTCTTGGTTTATAGCTACTTCTCCTTTCAGCGTTGTCTTAGAAGACTTGCTTCCACTTTGTTGTGAAGATGAATCGTCGTCAAGGTCCTTGAACTCCCCCTCTTTGTAGACCGCACAATTGTCCACAAGGTAAAGAGCCTCTTTGGTCAACTCATTCAATGTCGTGCTGCTCTTCATATGTAAGTCCTTTTGGAGATCTGGATTCCTTAGTCCTTGGATGAATATAAGCATAAGTCTGGACTGAGTGGGCAGTTCTTCCACAGGGCAAAACTTTACATATCTTTTTAGTCTTAGGGCTGCCTTTTGTACAGATTCCCCATCTTTCTGTTTGAATTTATGGATTTGTGAGACGGTATTATGAGCTATCCCCCTTTGTGGAATTCCTCGATAAACTCGTCAAAAACTTCCTCCATAGACTCAAAGTCTCTACGCTCTACAGAGTCAAACCACGTGGCAGCGTCATCCTCTAGGGTTAGTCCAAATCCTGCAAATTGGGTAGGGAAGTCTAACACCTCTTCATCTCTAATTACACGCACAAAGGCTGCTACATGATCTCTTGGATCTCTATTTCCTGTGTATTTCTTGTTTACCCATTTTTACACTTAAGAAGGTCTAATTCTACGATGGTCTACAAACCTCATCATTGGATCTCCATGTCCTAATTGATATACCTCCTCTGGTCTTCTGTAGTAGGTTGGTTCCTCTCCTGATGGTGCTCCTAAGCCATAATTTCTAACAGTTCTTCCCAGAGATGGTTCATCTCTTCGAACTCGTTCTATGGGTGGTCTTCCAGGCTCTATTGACCCTTGAGTCTTTGGCTTACTCTCTCCTTGATACCTGGAATAGAGTGGTGGTTCTTGCAAGTCCCTTAGTCCTCGTGCGGCGTGATAACCATCTCACGTTCGGTCTTATTCCAATCTTGTACTCTGTCGAAGCCATGCCTGCAATGATGGCTGAGTTGCTGGTTGGTTTTGATTGTTAAATGTCCGTGGTCGAGTAGAATGTGAGGTAGCGTCATACTCCTCTAAAAAGGGATTTGTCGACTTGCTAGGGGTGTAGGTGGCTCTTGGCACTTCATGTGGGGCATATGTTGATGCTCCTAGAATTGTTGCCTTTTCTACCTCCTCTGGGAGAATACGTTGGTATTCTCGCCCGTATCTATCAACAAAAACTATATCCTTCCCCATAGCAGTTTTGATAAGAAAATAAGTAAAGAACCTTGTCTTTGCTTAATTCGTTTAAGTATGGCTCTTTGCAGCGAAAGTAAGCGACTATTCCCTCACTCTCATTCTTGTAGATTCCCACGTTCTCATTATAAGTTTAAACCCTGGTTGTTTTCTTATCATACATAAAAATTGCTCCAGGTCGATCAATGTTTGGTGGCGGTTCTTGAGCTTCTGAAACCATTTTCCCTTTCGCCACGTTATCTCCATATCTGTTGTAATCTTTAGGGTTACTAACTATCAGATAGTGGTTCCGCTTTTCGTCTCAGAATCTATCTCCATCATCATAGACTCGAATTATCTCCAATCTCTGAGCCGGCCTTTCTTCAATACAAATGCACTTGCGTCCTCGATAATCAGAATAGACTAGGGCTCCCCTCGAGTTTGTTCCCTCTAAGAAGATCACAGTGAGCTTGGAATCATTCAAAGGATTTAGGGAGGTGCTTCCTCCTGGCATTGGTCCATCATAGGTGAAACCTCTTGGCTGTGAACTACCCATCATGAAGAAATATTTTTTTGACGAAGTGTCAATATCACTACCTTCTTCAATAATCCGTGCTAGTGGATCTAGCCTTGCCTGAGTTACACTCTCCTCGGTGGACACTAAGCTACCTTGGTCACCTGCCACATTCTGGTCTCTAAAAATGTATCTTCCTGATCTTAAATTCATCAAACTTATCAATGCAATTTATCACAAATCCAACCACTTACCTGGCAAAGGATCAGTCTCTACACAACTTCTTGCTTTGCTGCTGAATATACCTGTACACAAGCGTTTAATTTCGGCAATCGAATCAAAGCATTTAACTGCTAAAGGTTATCTTAGTAATTATTGGTATAACTAGAGAGTTAATCTCAACCACTACTATATTTTATACACTGCTGATGCTCTGGATTAGGTCTGCTAATCTGGAACTGTACTTCCCTCGGATGTTGGTCAATTTATGTGAAAAAGTTTGAATTCAGTCTTTGCTCCGTCAAATAGACAAACAAGGTCCAAATTCACTTCTGAAAGAAGTTCTGGAACCCTTAAGCCAAATGGAATCTCACTGTCTAAGCCCAGTCAAATTTTCTCTTCAGTAGGCCCCAGTAGACATCCTACGCATAGGATGTCTCCTGCTCTATTTTGCCTGGATTTTTGCACTATGGATTCCCCTTGATGTGTTGTGTCCACATATATTTTTACTTTTTGATTCTGACACTTGTAGGCTAGTCAAATGATCAAGAATCTTTTCCAGAAGTGTGATGTCTGTTCTGATGAATTCCCAAGTCAAATCAACTCCAAATTGGACAAAATTTTCCTAGGAGGCTTATCTAAGGCTATACAACACCTTGTTATGCCCACAGTCGGTATCTAGCTTCAATTTCTTGCTTTAGACATCCTACGCGTAGGATATCTTTTTCATCAGAATGGCTTTAAACTCAAAACATAGGCTCCCCTTGAGTTGTTGATCACTTTGGTATGCTCAAAATTAGGTTTGGAGTGCAAAATCACACAGAAGACATCCTACGCGTAGGATGTATTTTTTGCCTATTTGACCCCAGACTTAACCCACAAACTCCCCTTGATGTCAGCAACCCAATGGTATGCTTAGATTTTGGTTTGGATTTCAAAAGTCCCCAATTTTAGCTGTCTTGCCTTTTTCAGTCAAAAGTGCTAAAGTCTGCTTTGAATCCCAATTTTCTCACCCAAATGAGATGAAACCCCTCTCAGTCTCTCAATATATCATGCAGATCATGCTCATGCAGCCATCCTATGGTTTTGGTCTTAAAATAATGCTTTGTCACAATTTGGGAAGGATGTCTTGCAATTTCAGTCTATCTGGCCTTATCCTGTCAAGATATGGTCAAATTTCCACTTTCCAGTTGAAACGAGGGTAAACCCCACCTTCAGAACACACTGGTCAACTCAAAATTCCAAAATTCCCACCAGATTAGCCTGTAGACATCCTACGCGTAGGATGTCTACTGGCTTAAAATTAAATTTTTTTCTGACAGAAATGCTCCTGATGCTCTGCAGCTCTATCAAAAACACTCACAGTAACTTTTGGACTTCACTTCAGCTTTCAAACACACTTTTGCGTCTTTTACAACCTTGTGATGAATTTACCAAGCAAATATACATGCATGAAGTGCTCTAGATCTTGAATCATGATGTCATACTTACTCTACTCCTACTCATCATGTGAAATGGTGATAATGGTGTTTTGGTTACTCTCTGGCCTCTCCGGACTCTCAAGCTCTCCTCTCATTGCTTCTACCACTCCAACTCCTACTCTCGAACTCAACTAATATCTAAAACTATCTCAGTCTACCTAAATCTACCTAAGTCGAAGGATCTAAGCCAAACACACGCTTCCTAGACTCCCTCTAAGACCTAGAGAGTCCTCCACCCTCTGGTCCTATCTAAATATAAAACGAGACTCTTGGGAAGCCAAAAATCCCTATCCTCAAGGAGTAGTCTTGGTCACCTACCTAAGGTTTTCGTCCCCGGCATTGGCGCCAATGTTGGGCAGATACGCCGCGACGGACGTCAGAACAGCGAGAACTCACCTAACAATATTTGTCAGCTAAGGACGAAGCTCGACCCACAGACGCGTGGAAGCAAGCATAAGGTGTCAACCTACACTCGACCGACTCCTAACTAATTCCTACAGAGGTCTCTACCCAATGTCTAAGTCACAACCTTCAAGAGTGCATAAGAGCAAGCTTCCTACAACGCTTTCTAGAGCCGAACACCCATCAAACAATCTCAAAACACCAAAGAAATTGAAGGAGACCCTACTAACACCAATAGGTCGCTCTCCCTAAGGTCTATGAACCAAAATCTAAACCTAAAACACCCGGTGCAAAATCACGTAGGATGTCTGGATGAAATTTGCAGGTCTTTGTTTCCAAAATCTAAAGTGCCTAATGTGTAGCTCTACTCAATGTGAATGCGTGGATATGCTGCAATGCAAAATCGAACAACGTATACTCACCGAATCACCAGATGAAGCTCATAGATGGAACTCGCAAAATCGGACCGTATGCGCGCAATGTAGGTATCGGCGCGTAGCTCTCGTCCGGGGCAACACGTTGCACTTCTCTGCACTCGATTTCGACCATCGATGCACACGTAGCATCAAGATGAAGCTCACGCTCTCTCTCGTACACAGTACGCTCAGTCACAGACTTCAAAACTCACAGACTTCACTCACTCACAGACTTCAAAACTTTTTTAAAAATGACAAAAGGTCCTTCATTAAGGTCAAAAAGTGGTATAAATACCTTACAACTCTCAAACCCTAAAGTTTCAAATCAACCATCTACTCAATCTAACTATCAAAACTGGGATACAATTTGGAAACTTCTGTAAGCCCCAATATTTACAAGGTGAAATGTCTAGTTTTCTCAATAAATGAATAATTACAAAAACTGATAATCTGCCGAGTAGTCAGTTTCCGTAGGGTGTGTCCAGCTTCTAACATATTCCCTACTTATAAACATCACAAACATAAATTTTGGTGGATTTTGTGTTAGTAAATAGGACATAGATAAGTAGATATTAGATTATCTTACTTAATGGAGAGAGATAATTTTCACACACATGATATTATAGAGCAGAGGGAGAGAGAGAGCACACAAGATATACATGGTTCACCCAATGTGGGCTACGTCCACGAGAAAGCATCCACTCAATGGCTTTAGTAGTTCAAACTAGAAGTAAGTTACAAACGGATTCTACCCTTAATGAAGCTCCCACCTTGCTTCACTCTCACCACCTCACACTCACCTTGCTTCATCAACTTCACAATTCATTTTTTGTGTAGAATTGGCCTCCTTTTATAGGCCAAAAGGGCTGCCCTCTCTCATGAGAGACAGGCGTGTGTAGTTGCCCTTGTGTAGAGAGGTCCAAGTTGGACTCTCCAATGCACCATGTGTGGCCGCCCTTGAGAAGACAAGTTCGCCTAGAAATTGGCCACCGGACATTGAATTTATCCATTGGCCAAAGAATTCCGGCCACCGGCCACCGGCCATTGACTTCCACCAGCAACTGGCCAACGACTAGCCATTTTTTGATCACTTTTCGATCGCCATCCGGCTATAATATTTTGACAAAAGGGGAATATTCTAGCGAGCAAAGCTCGAGACTGGGCGTGAAATTTTGGTTTTTGGTGAGTGATTTTTCTTATGCACGATGGCTTCTCCTCATAATGGGAGCCTTATAAATGTGCATTTTAGACTAAAAGTTACAAGAGGTAAATCAGGCTCCATACTTAACAATCTCCCACTTGGAGATTGATTTCCACACCAAATTTGTGATTGCTTTCCATCCTGGCTTCTTATCATTGAATGCCAATTGAAGATGAGAAAAAGCTCAACTTCTTCTTGTTGACCACCTTTGTAAACATGTATGCAAGATTCTCACTTCTATGCACCTTTCCTAGCTTTAGTTGTCCCTCTTTTAAAAGAGTGTGTATGAAGTGATATCTCACCTCAATGTGCTTTTTCCTTGAGTAAAAGGATGAATTCTTTGCAAGATGAATGGCACTTTGATTTTCACTGTACAAGACACAATTGTCTTGCTTGTATTCAAGCTCCTCTAAGAATCTGTGAAGCCACAAAATCTCTTTGCTTGCCTCCGTCGTTATTACATACTCTGCTTCCGTGGTAGAAAGTGAGAAAAACTTTGAAGACCAACTTACTGTTGTGCCTCCAATTGTGAAGACGTAGCCAGTAGTGCTCCTTCGAGTATCTTTGTCACGTGCCATATCTACATCAGCATACCCTTGCAAGAAAAATATCAGTGCCTCAAAAATACAAAGCATTTATTGTTTTCCCTTTAGATACTTGCCAGTGTCCTCTACCCGGATCATCCATGAACCTACTCACAACTCCCACTACATGTGTAATATCTTGCATTGTCTAGACCATAGCATACATTCAAAGCCTACCAATGTAGCATATGGAACTTTAGACATATAGGTTATCTCCTCTTGTGTCTTTGGACACATATCTTTTTTTATTTTAAAGTGACTAGCCAAAGGTGTAGAAACTAATTTTGCATCCTTCATTGCAAACCTATCTAGTACCTCTTGATGTAATCCTCTTGAGATAGATTTATTGTCTTCTTTGTCCTGTCCCTTGATATATTCATACCAAGTATCCACTTTATAGCACATAAATCCTTCATTGAAAAATGTTTAGACAGCTTCTCTTTTAGATCTTTGATGTCTTGCATGTTAGCACTTGTAATCAACATGTCATCAACATACAACATTAGGATGATGAACTTCCCATCTCCCAAATTCTTTGTATAGAAGCAGTTCTAATTTGTATCTTCTGAATCCGTGATCCAACATCCATCAATAGAACTTCAAGTACCACTATCTTGATGCTTGCTTTAGGTCATACAAACTCTTCTTTAATCTGCAAACCATTTTCTCATTACCCTTTACTTCATATCCCTTTGGTTGAAGCATGTAAAATTCCTCCTCTAAGTCACCATGAGGAAACATCGTATTTACATCCATTTGCTCAAGATTTAAGTCATGAGCAGCAACAAGTCTTAGGACAAGCCTAATTGAGTTCATTTTTACAACAGGAAAAAATACTTCATTGAAATCAATACCTTTCTTTTGAGAAAACATTTTACCACAAGCCTGGACTTGTACCTTTTCTTACCACCTTCTTCTTCCTTCAGCTTATACACCCATTTTTTCTACAATGCTCGCTTACCTTTAGGCAACTCAACCAACTCCCATGTTTGGTTGCAATGTAATGAGTCTTTCTCCACTTGCATGCTCTTCATCCATTCTTCTTTGGATTCGTGTTGCATAGCTTCTTCATATGATTCTAGATTTTCAAAAATCTGAGACCAAGAGATAATTGAAGGAAGGAATGAACCTTTCTAGAGGTCTACTTGCTCTTGTAGATCTTAAGGGTATAGGTTGAGGCTCCTCGTTTGATTTATGTTGTTGCACATTGTCACCATTTGCACTCCTTGAGTCTTTATCGTCCTCAAGCTCCATGTACTCATCACTTGTATCTTTTGTTTGTTTTCTTTCCAAGTAGTTTTTGTAAATATTTTGCTCGTTGAAATTACATTCCTACTTCTAAATGTTTTACCATCTTCAAGATTCCATAGGCACTACCCAAAATTAGCTTCTCCATAGCCAATGAAGAAACACTTTTTGGACTTTGCATCTAGCTTCGACCTTAGGCTTTTATCTATGTGCATAAAAGCCTCGCATCTACTAGTTTACATGTCCATGCCTCTTCTAGAACCCCCACATCCAATGTTGTTGAGGGTGACCGATTGATCAAGTACACAAACGTACTTATTGCTTCCGCCCAAATTTCAAGCAATAGACCTACATGTAGCCACATGCTTCGTGCTCTCTCCATGATTGTTTTGTTCATCCTTTTCAAAATGCCATTTCGTTGAGGTGTCCTTAAGGTTGTCCTTTGCCTCCGAATTCCATTGTTAGCACAAAAGCTTTCAAATCTTGGCTACAATATTCACCTCCATTGTCGAATCTAAGGCATTTAAGCTTGGTACGTGCTTCATTCTCCACAAAGGCTTTTCACCTTTGAAATATGGAAAACACATTGGATTTATTCTTCATTACATAAACCCATGTTTCCTAGTTGCATCATCTATGAATGTTACATAATAGAACAATGAGCCACCAAGGGATGGTGTACTTGCAAGACCCCAAACATCAGAATGAACCAATTCAAGTTTTCTATTTCTTTTTCCATTTCTTGCTTTTTGAAATTTTTCTATCATAAACACAATCTTCACAAAACTCTAAGTCCACTTCTTTCAAACCTGGTAGAAGCTTCTTTGATTGAAGGATTTGCATTCCGTTGGCACTTATATGCTAAGCCAATAGTGCCACACCACACTATCAACTTTTATAGTTGTTGCACAAGTTGAAGCTTGCGTGCTAACAGTACACAAGTAAAGTGTACCAACCTTTTCTCCTTTGGCAACCACCAAAGCTCCCTTCGATATCTTCCATCATTTGTTTCCAAATGCAATGCTATGACCTTCATCATCCAATTGTCCTTTAGAGATCAAATTTTTGCAAAGAGAAGGAACATGCCTTACATCTTTAAGCTTCCATTCATTTCCATTAGCATTTTTTACACAAACTGTACCTTTGCTGACAATTTCACAAGCTTCATCATCTCTCAAGTATACATACCCAAAATTACCTTTGGTGTAATCTTGGAAATGATGCTTGTGCGGTGTCGCATGGAATGAAGCCCAGGAGTCTACTATCCAAGAATACGACACATTATCTAATGACAAAATTAAAGCATCTTGCTCTACTTTACCTACCATATTCGCCTCTGATGTTGGCTTGTTGTCTTAAGACTCTGACTCCTTCTTCTTCTTGGACCAGCAATCCTTCTTAATGTGGACCTTCTTACCGCAATTCCAACATTCAAGAATTGACTTTGTGCGTGACTTGCTCCGTCTTGAGCGCTCATGACCACCCTTTTGTTTTTTGAACCTCTCCTTTGATCTTCCCCTTGTTTTCGCTGACAATGCAGCACTTGATGATTCACATGTGCTTCTTCTTTGCATTTTCTCTCTTAGGAGAACACCCACAACATCATCAAACTTAAGAATCTTTGTTTCAGAGACAAAGTTACTTACAGCCATCACAAGGCTGTCCCAACTATTTGGTAGAGATAATTGTATAAGGAGGGCTCGCACTTCATCGTCAAAATTGACCTTCAGTGATAAAAGTTGACTTATGTTGGTGTTAAAGTCGTTTAGGTGTTCTAAAATTGAACCAGTCTCTGTCATTTTTTAATTGAACAAGCGCTTCATGTAAAATATTGTATTAGATGCCTATGGTTTCTTGTAGAGGCCATTGAGTGACTTCAGCAAGTCCTCCGTGGTCCTTATCTCCGAAACGTTGAAGGCCACCGTTGATGCGAAGCTTAGTCGGATTGTTCCTAATGCCTTTCGGTCAAGGACAATCCATGCTTCATCTATCATCGCTGTGGGATTCTTTGCAAGACCGCCTAGTGGCAACAAATAAAGGTCCTTCTGGAATAGGTAGCCTTTAATCTATATCTTTCAATGTTGGTAGTTTTTGTCGTTGAACTTCTTGATCTTTTAGCCTACCTTCCTCCGCCATTACTCCCACTCAATTCAAGGAATCATTTCCTTAAGATACTTTAGCTACGAGCAAACCTTACTCTAATACCAGTTTTTGTTAGGAAATAGGACGTAGCTAAGTAGATATTATAGTAGTTTACTTAATGGATAGAGATAATTTTCACACATGAGAGATTATAGAGTAGAGATAGAGAGAGAGAGAGAGCACGATATATGTGGCTCACCCAATGTGAGCTACATCCACGAAAAAGCAGCCACTCAATGGCTTTGGTACTTCAAACTAAAAGTAGGTTACAAAGGGATTGTACCCTTAATGAAGCTTCCGCCTTGCTTCACTCTCACCACCTCACACTCACCTTGCTTCATAAACTTTATAGTGCATTTTGTGTATAGAAGAGGCCTCCTTTTATAGGCCAAAAGGGCTGCCCTCTCTCATGAGAGGCAGTCGTGTGTAGCTACCCTTGTGTAGACGAGTTGGACTCTCCAATGCGTCCATGTGTGCCTCATTGAGTATGGTGCTCGGGATAGGGTGGGCACACACACACAAACACACACACATGTTTCTATGTAGGGTCCTCCCACTTGACTCACTATTTGGCCATACTAGAGCCCTTATCCCTAGAAATAAAACTTTGAGACCTTGGCAATTATTGAGGAACACACTCATGCAATAGATACTCCCTCCAAACAAAAATGGAAAGATTCTAACCCCCTCCTTGGTTGGACATAGATCAGGACCAATGTGGACTAAAAGTTAGTGGGATTGAAATTGAATCCTGCACTTTTTCAAGTAAGCATGTCTTCATCATTTTTTCAATCGCTCCACATGTCATAGCAGAGTCACTCAAGCAACCTCTTTAAGATCACACAGAGATAGATAGAGATCCTCCTTCAAGCCTATATAAAGAGCCTTGGTGGTGCTCACTTAGTCCTTGTGCTTAGATTCTGCAGTTTTATTTTTGTTTGCATTCTTGAGTGCATCGTGATGAAGTCCAAGAAGGTGGTGGAGGAGGAATTGTCTACGTATCTAGTAGATAGTTCCCCCACATTTTTTAATCTTTTAATACCTTTGTTGCTCTGTTATGGGCATTCACTCCCATATTATTATGAAAGGATTAGTTCCCATACCATGGAATCCACATTGCTTGTCCTAAAAGAAATTTATCGGGATTAACATTCTTTTTATGAGGGTACCTATTCTAGTTTATAAAATCTATTATAAGGGTAACTCATAAGGTTATTTTTTGAGAGAAACCTCTGTTGAAGAGGGACTATACTAGTTTTAATTATTGTGTCTCCATCTTTGGTATGCTAAAAATGGTTTAAGGATTGCTCCCTTGTATGGGGAACCTCTGGTATAGCTTCATCTTGCTACTCATCATTACACAAATTAGGGTTGTTTTTCATTTTTAAACATAATATACTCGATACTTGCCATTTTTTCCTTTGGTTGGTGATTTATGGAGATACTATTGGGTATGGTTTTGTTAATATAAGCCATAGATTGGCTGGTGGGCTTTGAATCCGCCAATCTTAACAAGTGGTTTTCTTGAGTACTTGTAGTAACTAGTGTGTGACCCGCGCGTTGCTGCGGCTAACTAAAAGCAAGGCTTAACTTTGTGAACTCTCCTCTAGTGCTTGAAAAAAACCTAACTTTAGTATAATCCCACTTACAAATATGTATATATGTATATGATTACACACACACACACACACACACACACACACACACACACACACACACACACATATATATATATATATATATATATATATATATATATATATATATATATATATATATATATATATATATATATATATATATGTATGTATGTATATGTATATGTATATGTATATGTATATGTATATGTATATGTATATGTATATGTATATGTATATGCATTTATACATACATATACATGTGTGTGTGTGTGTGTATGAGAGAGAAAGAGAGAGATGGAGATGGAAGAAACCTTATATTGATATATATTTTGCTTTAGTTGGCTATATGGGAACATGCTCTCTCTCTCTCTCTCTCTCTCTCTCTCTCTCTCTCTCACACACACACACACACACACACACACACGCATATATATATATACATTCACAAGGAGAATTTATAGACACACACACACACACACACACACACACACACACACATATATATACATTCACGAGGAGAATTTATACACAGACACACATGCATATAAATACACACATCCATGAGGAGAATTTATACACACACACACACACACACACACACACACACGCACGCATTAGAAATTCTCATTGTGTGTGTGTGTGTGTGTGTGTGTGAGAGAGAGAGAGAGAGAGAGAGAGAGAGAGAATAAAAAATCCCCTTATTGCCCAAATGTAGTAGAATAATTGACCTCTTCCAACATTGTTTCCACGACCATAGTTTCCTCTTCCACCTCTATTGTTTCCACGACCTCTAGAGTAAAAAACCTGATCTCTGGAATTTTTATTTGATGTACAAGGACCTGACTTGCCTAACTTCACCTCTTCTTGCAAACAAAGGTTTACTAACTCTTCAAAATGAGGCATGTGTCCTCGAACAGATATAGATGTATCCAATGACTTGTATTCCGGTCCCAAACCATTCAATGTCACTGAAACTAAGTCATCATCTGGAACTTCAACATTAATGCTTGCAAGATCTTCCTGTATTTGCTTTATCTCTGTCACATAATCTGATATGGATCTATTTCCTCGCCATACATAATGTAACCTTTGCTTCAAGTGAACTTTTCGTGGTTCTGTATTGGAGCTGTTCATTCTTGCTAGTATCTCCCATGCTTCCTTTGGAGATTGAGCCTTCTTCACATGTGGTATAAAGAAGTCACTAATGCATAGTGAAATCCAATGCATCACTTTCCTTGAATTCTCGATCCACTTCTTGTAAGCTTCTACTCCTACTTGCCATGTTTTATGTGCTTCAACATTCTCTCTATTTGGTTCCAAACCAACCTCGGGACACTCTTGTTCACCTGTAATGTAATCCCATAAACCTTTGCCCATGATAAAGTTCTCCATCCTGTAAGACCATATGCTGTAGTTCTCTCTGGTCAGCTTCTCTCCAACAATCTGTGTGACTTGAGTTGAACTTTCTGCCATCTTCACTCTCTCAATTTCTTTCAAAGGATTTTGATAAAATTTTGGCAGAGTTTCGTTTGTATTTGGACAATATCTCAAGTGAAAATCTTAACCAAAGTGATCATTGCCAACGGAA